>NC_090237.1:37959486-38268236 GCF_024489055.1 Chanodichthys erythropterus
ACCATCAAAGAAACCGGTACGTTGTAGTATGGGACAACGTGAGCTTTCATCGTGCAGCCCCAGTCCAAAACTGGTTTGCTGACCACCCAACATTTCTCGTGCAATACCTCCCACCATACTCACCATTTCTGAACCCCATAGAAGAATTCTTTTCGGCATGGCGGTGGAAGGTATACGACCGGCAGCCCTTTGTGCGCATGCCTCTTGTGCAGGCCATGGAAGAGGCATGTGATGAGATTGATGTGGGTGCAATTCAGGGATGGATAAGGCACTCAAGGCGCTTCTT
Organism: Chanodichthys erythropterus; assembly: GCF_024489055.1. NCBI lineage: Eukaryota > Metazoa > Chordata > Actinopteri > Cypriniformes > Xenocyprididae > Chanodichthys > Chanodichthys erythropterus. The sequence goes on from NC_090237.1 coordinate 37,959,773, forward strand.
CCCTCGATGTCTGGCAAGGGAAGATATTGCCTGTGATGTTGACGAGGCGTTGTGGCCAGACCCGGCTGTGCGGCAAGATGCTGCCTAATTATTTTTCTTGCCTTTTTTTTTTTGTTGTTTTTTTTTACTGTAATATATTTTTTTTCAGAAATTTTCTTTTTCACTTTTTTTGTAAGAATATTTTTGTTCAGTCCCATGTAAATATATCTGCTGTGCTTATGTTGTACTGACTTGTTTACTGTAGTGAAGGAAAAAAAAATGTTGCAACAGCATGTGTGTGTATCTGCAAATATTTCTGTGCATGTGAACAATCTGATACATATTTTAGTATTATGGCAAAGCATACTAAAGATGGGGGTGCTTTTCATTATGCCCAACAGTGTGTAGGTGGTTAGGCAAAAATCTGGTAATATGAATGAAGTGTGTGCCATTTCATGCAAAAGTTTGATTTTGATAATGCTCTGTGTAGTTTCGGTTGCAGTGCTTCATTTTGCAGGATATATGAGGTATTTTGCAGTTTGGGTGTGTGGTTTTGTGAATTGTGTTAAGTGTTTTGATAAAACCAGACTAGTTTGAAAAATTGTGTGTTAGCAATTGGAAAAAACTGTAATACACTGAAAATAATGAGAATCAGAAAATAACAGATTTTTAACATGCAAGGAGAGAAAGAACTTTAAGGTTATTTACCACCCGGTTACATTTATTTATTTATTTATTTATTTATTTATTTGCTATTATATATGCTATGTAATATTTAGTGATTTTGATATCGCAGACTAAAATACCGGCAGGAATAAATATTTAGGCAAATTTACTCATTAAAACGCTCGATTGTCTGTGTGAAAACTGCGCATGTGCACGAGCGCCAAGAGAACTGATAACAGCAGCAACGAGCACTGGCCATGATTTCAGAAACAACACATTCCAGCGGATAGATCGCCTCTTATTTAACACAGACCCATATCTTATCGAATTGAGATATTTCTTTCTTTTTAGGTACAATTATTCGCTGAGTTTAGTTAACTTTTGAGACGTTTCAGATTCTTGCAGAGAGACAGCTGAAAGCGCACCCTGTTTTTTATTTTATTTTATTATTCAAAGTACAAGGTTTTGTTGTTATTGTGAGTGTACACAAATAAAAGTAGACCATTTTTAGTCTTGCATCAATCTGTAGGCTACCGCCAAAAATGACGGAAGGCCTGTTTTTGTTTTGCTGTCATGAAGAGAAAATCCATCAGAACGCGCCGGCGCTTTCGTCGACCAGAGGGATAAAAATGTAACCAATTTAGTTTCATATTTATATTTAAATATTGGGCTATGGCCTATTATTTTTAAATAAATACATTTCACCTATGTTCATTATGAAAAGGGAATAGCATGACGGATGCGCAATGTCGGGAGACAAATGCAGCTGGTGAGACATAAGTTTGACCACTTCATTAAGTTTTGTTTTATAGTAAGTCTTTCTTTAAAGTGAATTTCGTTGTGTAGAAATCGTATCTTAATTTCAATCAATGTTTCATCAATCAATTGCCTATATTTAATAAATAGGAAGAAAACCAAACGTCGGGTGTGGAATGGAAACGAAACCATGTTTCCGCGGCCTTTGAATAAGGCTGAAGCAATAGACGTCTTTCTGTTTTAATCAAATTTATTTATTACTTTATTACATGTCTTTATTACTTAAATAATTGATAAGATGTTTTTGGTCGACCAATATATTTTAGCTGGTCTAGACACACATTTGCTTAGTGGCTTATTGTGCAAACTTTTTTTTCCTACCACACGCCAAACTCATAACATTTCTTGCAGATTTAAAAAAAAAAAAAACAACGCTCCGACTTTTAAAAAATCCCTCCTCACTCCAGGCAAAACTTCGCACATACTCTGCTCGGCAGCAGCAGATGCTGGCAAACGCAAGGGGGGAGGGTCGATCCCATTCGGAACTTCTGGAGTGGAGCGTGAAACACTGCAAATCTCCATAATACAAACAAATAAAGAAACTTACTGCAAATACTCATAACAGAGTCTAACAATTATTTCGTCAGCTTATTTCCTATGATCAGATCAGGATGTTAAAATTAACAAAAAGCACTAAGACTGCAAAAGGGTCTGTCACGGCATAGCTTAGGCTAATATTTTGAGTCTCCCGCCCTCTGGATTAATGGCATTGGTGACAAACATTTTAAACAAAGCGCCCTTCCCCCTATCTCAAACTTGTCAAGCACTGTTAGGTTGGGTGAGTGCTTTTTATACACACAAGATAATGTAAAAATTATACATTGATATATAAATGGAACACAATTGATTTGTTGTTTTTGTTTGTTTTTCTTTAACATTTTTATTTTATTTCTTTGTCTTTTAGGAACATTGGATGGCAGTAAAGTTTCTGTACAGTTATTGTTCTAATAATACGGAGCCATAATGTTTCATATCTTGGTCAATTCTTTCGAGCTGCTTTACAGCTTAACCAGTTTGCAACAACAGCAGTTATTGAAATGAACTGAATCAACACAGATCTGCTGATATACATAAATAGGCCTAAATAAATAGCAAAAAAAACAAGATTGGGTTTGTACGGGTTATCTGAACTATAATTTAATGATTTATGTTATGAGAAGTACAATGTACACATGCCTACATGTTTTGCATAAAGTAAGAATATTTAATAAAGAATCTTAAACTTCCAATGTTAAACATGTTCTTGTCATTTTGCTCCTAACTGCAGTCAAAATACAAATAGGCCTATAACATATTTATATGCATTATGTAGCCCATTGTGGAGAGTCAGATTAGGCGCAAACTATCTATAGCAGAAACGTTTTATCTTAATATCCTAGCACTTGCTGAATAACAAAATGTTGATTATTGGGATATCAACATTTTTTTTTTTTTTTTTTGTAATTGTGTAGCTTATGGCATGACATTTCTTTTTGTAATGTTTATGAGCGTGTTAATGGATACAGACTGCACAATTGCAGTTTATCAGATTGTTACATAACTATAATTGCACGATATAGTTGAAACATTAACACATTAAAATCGTCTGATAATCATACAGTAGTTAACATGAACCCATTGTAAGCGATGTATTACCATTACATCATGGGCATACGGGACACCCCCGCAGCCAATGTTGATGAAACATTGATTGAAATTAAGATACAATTTCTACAAAACAAAATTCATTTTAAAGAAAGACTTACTATAAAACAAAACTTAATGAAGTGGTCAAACTTATGTCTGACCCGCTGCATTTGTCTCCCAACATTGCGCATCCGTCATGCTATTCCCTTTTCATAATCAACATTGGTGACATCTTTAAAAAAATATATATATTAGGCTATAGCCAAATATTTAAATATAAATATGAAACTAAATTGATTAAATTTTTATCCCTCTTGTCGACAAAAGTGCCGGCGCGTTCTGATGGATTTTCTCCGAATGACAGAAACAACTTAAAACAGGCCTTCCGTCATTTTTGGCAATAGCCTACAGATTAGTACAAGAATACAAATGGTCTACTTTTATTTGTGTACGCTCACGATAACAACAAAACCTTGTGCTTTAGTAAAATAAAATAAATAAAAACAGGGTGTGATTTTAGCTGACTCTCTGTGAGAAACTGAAACGAAATGAAAATGAAATGAACTTAAACTCAGCGAATAATTGTACCTAAAAAGAAAGAAATATCTCAATTCGATAATAAATTCGTAGGTCTGTGTTAAATAAGAGGCGATCTATCCGCTGGAATGTGTTGTTTCTGAATTTGATATTTGATATTTTAAGGAATAGAATACACTCCTGCATTTAAATGTGGCTGCAGGAGTTGCAGTTTTTATGACGTTTATTAATCCGTCCATTCTTTTTCGTTTCAATGATTTAGCTAAATCGCCTTAAATGATTTAGCTAAATCGTGCCTTAATAATGGGAGCGAAATTATTCAGTGACTTACGTTTTACTAAAATAAAGGATATAATTCATGAAACACGCAACAATTTATTAATCGGTGTCCAAAGAGAAGGCTATATTTTTCAAATAAAGGACAGGTAAAGAATAACAAAGTAGCCTATGTGCGTGTCAAAAATCCATGCTGTTTTATTAAAGGAGTTTAAAATATAAATAAAAATTGTATTTGTGATAAATATAGGCCTAATATGTGAGAAAATTTACATTTTGAATAAAGATAAATGTGCTTTGATGCATTTGTTGGATAACATGTGGTTAAAGCGCCACTCAGCGGTCAAAAGCTGCAAATGCACTTTGTGACGCGGCGGTAGAAACACCGTTTTGGATGGCCACCTACTGTACAACATCTTCATTGGCCCCCATCATTCCTAAGAGGTTGGACTTTGACCAGAGGTTAAAAGCCAGCGAACCATGCCACTCCCCCCTCTTCTTCCTTGTTTCTGGACGACCGAACAGGTCTCCTAGAGAGGCCGGCCGCAAGGCTGGTAGGCCCCTGGCCTACAACACCCACCCATGTGCTCATCACCCAACAGACTGGCAACAACTTCAGATGATAACCTCAAGAGTTATCCTCAACCTGCAGATCCAACGCTCCTCAGCCTAAAGGCATCTTGCAAGTATCGTACATTTTAATGATAAACAGCGATTTAGTATTGATTTGTAAGACTTACCTTTGCTATTGCTAAAAGAAACTGATGAGTCCTTTCCAGATTACATTTCATGTAGCTCTAGTAACAGCATCTCTTCCGGTTCAACTCTATCATTACTCATTCTGACTTGTGTATGTGTGTGTGACCCTTTGTGTTATGTGTTTGTTAGTTTAGTTATGTGTTTGTGAGTTAGTTAATAAAGATTGTGCACAAGACATGTTTGGTTCTGAATCCGTCTGCTAATGAATTGCCTCTAAAGTGATAGATCCGGACTACGTGCTCTGAGTAGTACAGTAAAATAAGAAATATTATTTTTCCATAACTTGGAAATTAACATTTCTTAGAATTAATAAACAATCAACACTGAGCGTTCACTGGACGAACAGGTTAACTGATTGTAATATTAATTTTAATGTAGCTATGTCCAGTTAATCTGATTAACGGATTTGCATATTCATAATTAATCATAATTAATAATCATAATGAGTTATGAATAATTATTAATATTTCCCCTTTGAGTTAATTTTCGCTACATATTTGATGGAGAATGCGGGCACCATTTTAAGCAATTGGTTGCATATGGACCAGTAATCAATCATGTGTAATCAATTTTTCTGATGACGGAATTCCAGATTAAGCGGCATAAATTTACCTGTGTGACGAAGAAATCTCACTACAGAGTTTGTAATGGTGTTCTGGGCGAGACTCCCCATTCACAGATTAAAGGCCTTTTTACTATTCGTTAAGTCACCGTATTCATATTAATGCGCTGGACCGGACATATGAAACACACGCAACGAATTTGTGGTGTAAATTCTAGCTTAGCTAACTAGAAATTCGCCACTCTCTGTGAAGTGATGTGTTGTTGTGATTTGTGAGTTATGCGTGACCACACTGGAGTTCTCAATGCGGACTTGCAGCACGGTTAGAATTCTGCTCTATTGCAGGCTGGCATTGGTCTCCTGGCAACGCATGGCAACAGAGCGTAGAGAGCAGACACCTCTGAAAGTCTGATAACAGCACCCACATCACAGACTGTTGTGCAAACAACAAACCTCATGTAGCCAAATCTAGCTCTATAGAAATCCTACACGTATAGCCTACAAGTTAAAACCCTTTAGCTTGACTAAAAGCTGCTAGCACCCTTCTAGCACCTAGACACGTACGAGCGTGAAGCATTCAAGCCGAAGACTTTATAGACTTTGGGATCCCTTTTCGGAGGGACTTTGATTTGAACTGTTGATGGGAACACAAAGCGTTGTGAAGCTCGGAATCAAATGAATCTACCATCTACCATCACCCTCTTCCCTTTTTTTTTTTTTTTTATAGGATTACAGTAGTTCTAGAAACTACTATGCTAACACCTATCTCTCAGCTCAACCTCCTTATTGCTGAGTACATGAAGTACGGTCACCGTCCAGTGCACTTTTGGCTCCAGAAAGGATTAGAATGGACTGCAAATCTGTGTAACTACTCTTTAAATTAGTCAAGAAGATGTTTCAAGTATAGACCAATCTGGCGAAACACGGAAGTAAAGCAGCGCCGCCATTACTGCGTGACTTGCTGCTAAGGAAGTAGCAGAAGTAGCGTGTTGGTCCCCGTAGGCGGCTGTAGCAGATGTTAGCTTTATAGGTTTTTATATAGGTTTTTTTAGAGCGTATGCTGTCCAGTGATGCCGGGAAGAGCGTGTTGTGTGGTTGGTTGTTTTAACAACAGCACAAAACTACAGGCCTGGAATAACACCATTTGTGAAATACACAAACCTTTGTTACATATTGACTGCCCATGTTTACGGCCATACGGATTGCACAGAGTTCCTGGTCGAGCGGAGGACCAAGATGTGCGTCAAAAGTGGATGAAACACATAAACCGAGATGGCTTCAAGCCAAACAAGAATACTGTGGTAAGTTTGGCTCAGACTGTTCATTCTGTTAATGCCACAGATTGCATGCAGTAGGTGTAACATATAGTGAAACAGTGCTAGCTAAGTTTGCTAGCAGTATCTTGTTGCTGTGTAACTGGAACTTTCTCAAGCTCTTACGTTACTGCTTGGTAAACTGAAGTTCCTCTCTGTAATGACTGAGGCAAATCAGACACAATTATTGGTTAGTTAACCAATAGTTTTAAGCTCACTCTGGAGTCTGTCCCCATCCCCCGGGAAGTTTTCAGTTACAAGTTTATTGCGCTGAGGAATGTGGTTGCCGCATGGAGAACAGAGTAGAGACACAGAAAATCTGCATCTTCCCTGCATTTTCCACACAGAACACAGACTCTATGGCATTAATGTATAGACAGACTGTGCTATAAATGATTCCTTCTCAGGAAATGGTATCCATTATTACTGATGTTGTATTGTACTCATTGTATTTACATGTTTGATGATTGTTAAATGTTATGACCTGCACGGTAACTTCAATCATGCCATGTTTAGTGTCTATACGTTCGTAGCGGGAAGACTTAAATGCTTGTGTATGCGGTACATCCATACCTGTGCAACACATCAGTATTAAAAGAATATTTAATAGTTCTGATTCAAGAACTCAGCTTGTTAATCTTTCTGGGTTGTAAAAGCCCTGACAGGAGGGGTGTTGCCACCCAGAATTACAACATCTTCATTGGTCCGGTCAACAACTGAGAGGTGTGACTTTGACCAGAGGTTAAAAACCAGCGAACAGTGCCACTCCCTCTCTTCTTCCTTGCTTCTGAACGACCGAATCGATCTCCTTGCGGCCGGCCTAGGCCAGGCCTGCAAGGCCTGTAGTCCTCGGCCTACAAACGAGCCATGTGCTCCTCATCCCACATGGAAAAGACTGGCAACAACTCCGGACTGAATCACCCAAGATCTCTCCTCAGATGGCAGAGCCGATGCTCCTCAGCCTAAGGGCATCTTGCAAGTATCGTACATTTTAACACTAAACAGCAAGTTAGTATTAATTTGTAAGACTTACCTTGCTATTGCTGAAGAAACTGATGATTCCTTTCCAGATTGCCTTTGACATTTCATGTAGCTCTAGTAACAGCATGTCTTCCGGTTCAACACTATCATTACTCATTCTGACTTGCGTGTGTGTGTGTGTGTGTGTGTGTGTGACTCTTTATGTATGTTATGTTATGTTATGTTATGTGTTTGTTAGTTTAGTTATGTGTTTGTGAGTTAGTTAATAAAGATTGTGCACAATACACGTTTGGTTCTGACTCCGTCTGCTAATGAATTGCCTCTTAAGTGATAGATCCGGACTACGTGAGTAGTACAGTACAATAAGAAATATTATTTTTCCATAACGTGGAAATTGACATTTCTTAGAATTAATAAACAATCAACACTGAGCGTTCACTGGACGAACAGGTTAACTGATTGTAATGTTAATTTTAATGTAGCTACGTCCAGTTAATCTGATTAACGGATTTGCATATTCATAATTAATCATAATTAATAATCATAATGAGTTATGAATAATTATTAATATTTCCCCTTTGAGTTAATTTTCGCTACATATTTGGTGGAGAACGAAAGGCATCATTTTAAGCAATTGTTTGCAGATGGACCAGTAATCAATCATGTGTTTTGGCATAATTTTTGTTAACATCTTATACATGCACAAACTGGGGCTTCAATGCACATTCTCTTGAACGGCAGAACGTTCCTCGATGCTATAATGCATGTTTAAATTGTATAAAGAAGCTAACCTGAAATTATCGAAGAAATCATAATTTCAGTTGCTAAATGAGCGTAAAACTTTTCTGACGACGGAATCGCAGATTAGTAGCACAAAAATTAGTAGTACAAAAGGGTATCGAAAGTAATTGACCTGAACTTGGGCGTAGAAACCCCCACTTTCAGCTTTAAATGCATAAGCCCTTTTCTGATGACGGAATTCCAGATTAAGCAGCATAAATTTACCTGTGTGACGAAGAAATCTCACTACAGAGTTTGTAATGGTGTTCTGGGCGAGACTCCCCAGTCACCGATTAAAGGCCTTTTTACTGTTCGTTCCGTCACTGTATTCATATTCATGCGCGGGACCGCACATATGAAACACACGCAACGAACCTGTGGTGTAAATTCTAGCGTAGCTAACTAGCAATCACCACTGTCTGTGAAGTGATGTGCTGTTGTGATTTGTGAGTTATGCGTGACCACACTGGAGTTCTTAATGCGGGCTTGCAACGCGGTTAGAATTCTGCTCCATTCTGATCGTGTTGCGGGCTGGCATTGGTCTCCTGGCAACGCATGACAACAGAGCGTGTAGAGCAGACACCTCTGAAAGTCTGATAGCAGCACACCCACATCACAGACTGTTGTGCAAACAACGAAGCACGCGTAGCCGAATCTAGCTCTATAGAAACCCTACGCGTATACCCTACGAGTTAAAACCCTTTACCTCGACTAAAAGCTGCTAGCACCCTGCTAGCACCTAGACATGTGCAAGCGTGAAGCATTCAAGCCAAAGACTTTATAGACTTTGGGATTCCCTTTAGGAGGGATTTTGATTTGAACCGCTGATGGGAAGACAATGCGTTGTGAAGCTCCGAATCAAATGAATCAATTGCGTCACAAATGATTCACTGTTCGAACCGCTCAAAGCGCCCCTTTGCGAGCCAGAACAGTAAGCGTAGTGAATACTAGAGATATATGAATACGAGACATCTTTAATAAGCCATTCACAAATGGTTATTATTAAGTTGTTATCAATTAAATGTGATCAATGAATCATCTTATATCCTTAAACCTGAGGTTTCTGTCAAGACATGATATTTCAGTAAACTGTAGCGCTTATTGAAACACTCTGAAACTGCTAGGACGCATCACAAAGCCTCGTTTACTGAAATCACGTGACTGTGGCAGTTTGACACACGCTCCGAATCACTGATGCAACACAAACGATTCATTTGAGTTCCAAAGCTTCACAAGGCACGCCTCAAAAGGCACCCATCTCTGGTTTAAACCGTTTGTATGTGTGTGCGTGTGTGTGCGTATGTGGCGTCACTCATGTTGTCAAGTCTGAGTACCTCTATTCAGTCAAGTTGAATTTAAGTTAAATTTAAAATTTAATTAAATCAATTTGTTTAGTTTCCTATCTCTACTTCATGCTAATACTTTGTTCACCTGACTATCCCTATGCAGCCAAGTTGAATTTGGTTAAATTTGAAAATTTAATTAAATCAATTTTGTCTGTTTAACTTTCCTTTTAGATTTCTAAATCTACTAGGAAATTCTAATTTTATTTTGTTCAACTTCATTCCTCCTCTACGTGTCATTTTATTTCCTTCACTTTCTTTCTATATCTCTGTTCGGTCAAGTTGGATTTAATCAAACTTAGCATTTAATTAAATCAACCTGGGTATTCACATTCCCTAGGTCTAAAGGGACCTTCTGTTTTTATTTTTATTTTATTTTATTTATTTTTTTTGTGTTATTCTACTATCACCCTCTTCCCTTTTTCTATAGGATTACAGTAGTTCTAGAAACTGTTGTTTCCTTAATGAGGCATAATGAGTTATAGGTTATTACTACGCTAACACCTATCTCTCAGCTCCCCCTCCTCACTCCTTAGTGCTGAGTACATGAAGTACGGCCACCATCCAGTGCACTTGGGGCTCCGGAAAGGACTAGAAACTCTTCCCGTTGTTTCTTCTCCTTTCGACCTCAAGGCATCTGGTCTTTCTCTGTTAGTCTAGAGATTAGGTCATCACTTGAACTAGTGACACCTGCTTAACCATATCTCCTAGCAAGACTAAATGGGTAAAAAACCTCTTTCCTTCCTTTCCCTTTTCTTATTTCATTTTTTTTTCTCTCTCTCTCTCTACCAGTTTGTTCTATTCATTTACCTTATGGTGATAATTTCTGGAAAGGAATCATCTGTACTCTGAGTAATAGTTTAATGACGTGTACCAGCCCCGTCATCAGTCAACACAGCTTACAGCTGTCATCCAAGATAGTTAAACACCTTAGTCTCATGCTGGCTTCCCCCACTTCAGTTAGCCACTTCCTATATGGCCCACATAGCTGTACGAACTTGCATTTGCCTGTGCTATCCCTTTCTCTCATGTCCCCATAAGTGTGCCTGTCTGCCCAGTACATCCAGCCCTGCCATCCAGGACCCCCTGGAGACCCAGCGGAACAATGTGATGGTTGCCCTTCAGCTAAAGCAGTCAACAACCTGCAACAGCAGAGTAAGGGACAGCGAGATCGGCAGCACCAGCAGACACTTGACACCTGACCTGAGCCAAAAGGAGCTTCAATTTCTCCTTAGCCCATGCTCATACGGGCTTCCAACAGGAGGTAATTGAACGAACGCTGCAAGTCACTGAGTTCCACAGAGAACCAACCCACTCAGCATGAGAAGGCACAGGACAGATGCAGGAACCATGACAGAGCAGAGCAATTGAGGGAGGTCACCAGTCTTCAGGAGGCTCTGACAGCTGTTGAACTTTGCCAGTTAAAGAACGTAAGGAACGTAAGGTTTGAATTTAAAGAGACACTAAAGCTAAGGCCCTTGAAGGCCACCCGCATGCAGAACTGAAAGTCAAACACTGACTCCACAATTCAGCAGCGTGAGAAACAAACACATTGTGGTCCGAAAAGAACTGAAACAGCCCGAACAACTAAGAATGGACCACACAAGGAACTTGCAACCTGATGGACTTTGCAGCAGCAGCGGCGAGAGCTCCCCCAACCCTTCACAAAGGGGGGAGGGGCCAGAGCCTGCAGCTTAGGAGACCACAGCACCAATGCCAACATAATAGACATTCTCTTTTGTTCCAAAGTCCCTGACTGGTGTGATCCACCAAAACAGGCTCTCTGTTCTGGATCACACCCCACCAGATTCACTATGAGTTTTGACTTAACAGCCAGAAAAACTCCAATTAGACTATCAGCAGCTGAAGCCAGTCTGCATAAAGGATTTCTCAGACCTAGAAGCCTGAATGCAGATTGAGTGCTGCCCCCGACACCAAGCAGGGCAGATCTGAAAGTCCCAAGGTTACTGCCACCGACTCAGACAAACCTGGAATGAATGGAGGACACCAACAGGACCTTTGCCTCCTACAACAGCTAGTCACCCCTTTGGACAGCACCACCTGCCCTCACACAGTGCCACTCATGTGACCTGACACAGAAGGCCTGTAACACACAAGGCCCCTCAGCAGGGGGTTCTCAAGACCCCAATGACTATGAACTGCCAACGCAGTGCTTTACCCATAGCTTCTACAAAGGTTCCTAGGCAGCATAGGGCATAAAGCTTTTAAAGTAGATGAAAATGTGTGTTCGCAGAAATGCAGGAGTCTGCAGTAGGAGTGGAAGGAAACCTTGTGTGAATGTGTAAATCTCAAATGCTCATGACTATCCACGACGAGCTATTTTGAAATATGACACTAGATTGAGCCGGTTAAGCCAGCATGGCCTAACGCCACTTGCTTAAACCATCGTCCAACTAAAAGTGTGTTTAATAATTGATAATTCCAACATGACGTTTGACAACGTTTGATTCGCATGTAGATCGATGGTGCTGGCTTGTTAGATGCAGATAAAACTATAGCTTGAAGTGACACCTCTGCCGTAACAGAAAGAGTCTTCAGACATTTTAGCATATGTTCAAATGGTATCAGTGTAAAGTTAATCTGATTTTAGCGAAGAAATCCTAATCTCAGTATTAGAGCGTAAGCCTGTGTTGACGAAGGAATCTCAACTCAGCGGCATGTAAACTGTACCAGAATTGATTATTCTGCTTTGGTTGGAGAAATACCAACTGCAGTATTGCTTAACCTGTTTCTGATGAATGAATCTCAGTACAGCGTTATATAAATGTAGATTTGGGTAATGCTCCCCTTTTATAGTTAAGATTGATGTCATTCATCTAAACTTTGGCTGCATCTACAAGCATAGCTACCTCTTGACCAAAACTGTGTTTCACTCGCTGAAAGGAATATCAGTATACCTGCACAAGACGGACTTAACTATATATGCTTAAACAAGCTTGGACTTACAGCAAACTGTGTAATTACCCCTTTAAACAAGTACAAGACATTGTTTAAAGTAGAGAGAAGAGTTTACATGAGTAAAATTTGCAAATGCCAAAACATATTTGCATTTTACTAAATGTAATATCAAGTTTTGAAAATCTGAAAGTATAAGCGTCACATTTTAACTCTGTACGTAACTAGTTTGAAATGAGCAGACCGTCTTCATGAACTGTTTGAATTGCTGTGGTGTGCATTGGTTCCCATGACAACGACTTGTCACAGGAAGTGCTAACTCATCACCTTGTGATGCCATGGTGTAAACAAACCAGGCTAGGTGGCTAAGCTAACCCCACCTAGCAACCCTTCCGCTCAGGCTAAGCTAACTAATAGCTTCTACAGTTAGCGGTTAGCATCATTTATGTGAAACCTTTAACTACAGCTTGTGTGTGTGCAGTGTGAACTGATCTAAACCCATTCTGCTGTTTTAGTCACTTCTTTAAATCTTTTTATTGATTTTAATTATAATAGCAGTCAGCTATTAATTTTTACTAGTATTATTTCTTTCATCTTTGTGATTTATTTACATCTTCCTTTTTAGTCTTGTGTGGTTTAATTTCCCAATATAACCACAAGCAACTAGACATACTCTCCTTCTTGATTTTGTTTATTTACAACAGTTGCTTCAATTTTATGAGCCAGTTACAAAGGAATCTGAATGATTGCTATGGCATAATTTTGAGCACCACTAATAAGCACAATCTAATAGGAAAGCTCTCCTCTTCCTCTCCCTTTCTCTTTTCCATTTGTTCAGAGGTCAAGCCTGTTGTGAGCCATCAGTAAGAAATACTAAGAAATAATTTGACCACAAGAACCATCTTAAGTCATTTATTAAACCTAGCTGTATTTTATACACTTGGCTGCTCACTGTGCCTTTAGCCCTAAATTCTGTTTGATCTTGCAGTAGTCTCTTGCCCTTACTCTCACCACAAGCGTGCCTAAATGTTGCAGATGCTCAGCCTAACTGCCCAGATGGCAGACCGAAAGGGCTGGCTAGGTGTCGTGAGGAACACCCTCCTAACCAGTGCTGCTGATCAATCACAGCAACAGAGCCAAAAGCAACTGGACAAAGATGGAAGAGAAGTAAAGGCAGATGACTCAAACCAGAGGTATGGTCACAATGATCTGACTGAAGTCAACTTCTTCCTGGCCCACATCCTCACTGTTTTGAAACAGGAGGTGAACAACCTCAAACTCCAGATCACAGAGACTCACAAGGAACTGATGCATGCTAAAAGCCACATAGACCAGCTAGAGCTGGAGGCTCGGGACAGACACAAGGACCCTGACAGAATAGAGACACAGAAGAGAAGCCACAAACTGCAAACGGCTCTGACAGCTGCTCCGCAACGAGAGCAGCTGGAAAAGGCAGCCAGAGAAGACGTGGTAAAAGAACTCTTGGACAAATAGTCACTGTTAAAATTAGCAAATTCTGAACTCTAGATCAAAGATGACACAATCAGGACCTGTGAACGTCCTCTGGATGTGTCCAGATCTGGGACTGAAGCTCTGACCCAGCAGCTGGACAACACCAAAGATGAACTTGACATGGCCCAAGGAGAACTAAGACTCTCTTGCCTGCAGCAGAAGAACCTCCCCCAGCCAAGCACAGAGGTACAGAGGGGGGAGCCAAAGCCTTCTGCTTGACACCTTATCAGCTAATTGCCTGAAATCCTCTAAAGCTACAGAAGGAGAAGGATTAATTCAGACAGACCCAGGCACCAGACCTACTACAGGGAGAAGCCATGGATGGAAACATCCTCTTCCTGCAGACACCGCATGATCTCCAACGTCAGGTAGCACAAGGGCGACTGAACATGCCTGCATCGAACCTGCAGGAGCTTCTAACGCTAGTAAGGAGCCCCTTGAACAGTACTTACTTGAGAAGTACTCAGAAGCACAAGCTTCTGACCACTCACACAAGACCACTCAGACTTGCTCAAGCCAGCCACGCCACAAGAGCAGAGTGACACTGCAAACTTCAGGCTGCTTCTGACTGAGAGCAGAGGCTACAATCACCGGTTGCTCCTCTGCCATCAGACCTAGGTGAGTCTGAAACCCTCTTCACACTACAACTCCTGTAACCTCCTTTTACAACCACCTGCTTCACAGGCGTCCAGACGACAGGTGACACTGTCAAGGCACCTGCTACTTCAACACCTGCTGAGCAAGCTCAGAGACCTGAACCTTGCCACCAGCAAACATCTTGCCCGCATTAACGGTACCAACACTAACTGACAGGTGACACACTGTCAAGGCACTGGATGCTTTGATTCCTGCAGCACCAGCTCAGAGACCTGAGTTTACAGACTGTCTGCATCAACCGCCATGAAACGACCACTACTCCAGGAGACACACAACCAGGGCCCATCACAGCCTTCCAGCCTTGTGTGCCAGTGATGTGTCTGATCTTCCGGCACCGTCAACGTCACTCACTGTTGTCATAAGAGAGACAACAACGAGCGAAAGGGGGGGAATTATGTAATGAGTTATAGGTTATTACTACGCTAACACCTATCTCTCAGCTCCCCCTCCTCACTCCTTAGTGCTGAGTACATGAAGTACGGCCACCATCCAGTGCACTTGGGGCTCCGGAAAGGACTAGAAACTCTTCCCGTTGTTTCTTCTAAAAGAATATTTAATAGTTCTGATTCAAGAACTCAGCTTGTTAATCTTTCTGGGTTGTAAAAGCCCTGACAGGAGGGGTGTTGCCACCCAGAATTACAACATCTTCATTGGTCCGGTCAACAACTGAGAGGTGTGACTTTGACCAGAGGTTAAAAACCAGCGAACAGTGCCACTCCCTCTCTTCTTCCTTGCTTCTGAACGACCGAATCGATCTCCTTGCGGCCGGCCTAGGCCAGGCCTGCAAGGCCTGTAGGCCTCGGCCTACAAACGAGCCATGTGCTCCTCATCCCACATGGAAAAGACTGGCAACAACTTCGGACTGAATCACCCAAGATCTCTCCTCAGATGGCAGAGCCGATGCTCCTCAGCCTAAGGGCATCTTGCAAGTATCGTACATTTTAACACTAAACAGCAAGTTAGTATTAATTTGTAAGACTTACCTTGCTATTGCTGAAGAAACTGATGATTCCTTTCCAGATTGCCTTTGACATTTCATGTAGCTCTAGTAACAGCATCTCTTCCGGTTCAACACTATCATTACTCATTCTGACTTGCGTGTGTGTGTGTGTGTGTGTGACCCTTTATGTATGTTATGTTATGTTATGTGTTTGTTAGTTTAGTTATGTGTTTGTGAGTTAGTTAATAAAGATTGTGCACAATACACGTTTGGTTCTGACTCCGTCTGCTAATGAATTGCCTCTTAAGTGATAGATCCGGACTACGTGAGTAGTACAGTACAATAAGAAATATTATTTTTCCATAACGTGGAAATTGACATTTCTTAGAATTAATAAACAATCAACACTGAGCGTTCACTGGACGAACAGGTTAACTGATTGTAATGTTAATTTTAATGTAGCTACTTCCAGTTAATCTGATTAACGGATTTGCATATTCATAATTAATCATAATTAATAATCATAATGAGTTATGAATAATTATTAATATTTCCCCTTTGAGTTAATTTTCGCTATTTCTCTTTGCATCAGCTTAACTGTTAGTCCTCGTTGTTTGCTTTGGATAAAAAGAAAATTAAACTACTATGTCAACTATAAATATAATAAATAGATAGATGTTCGTCCTTGCAGAAACCTAATATGTGCCATATAGTACATCTGATACAACATGAGACTTATCACAAAAGATTAGACAAAACAAATAAGATGGACAGGACAGGATAAATAACAGTTTTGGCCCTCACCCCACAAAAAGAAGAACAATCCTATACACCCCCTTTCACGCATCATAAATAGGATAGCAAAGTGCAATTGTGCATGTTTGACGTTAAATAAGATAAAGTGCAGAGTGCTATTTAAAGTGCTGTCTTGTTCACACTTGTTTGAGAAGTACTTTTACCACCAATGCATCGCTCATTATGTATTCATCTTCATTACCACTCTAAGGTGTGTGGGATACATTTTCAACAAATGTCAACATGTCAACAAATATAACCAAAAATTTTAAACCTGGACCATTCCAAATTTCAGATTTTGTTTTTGGAAATGTATGCAAATGAGCATATATTTAAGTATATATTTGCATATTAAAATATTTGCATATTAAAACATAAATTTACACAAAATTTGTAATACATTTTTTTCTTATGTTTATGTCAGTAATAAACTGGAGAAGTTTCACAGTGATATCTTTTAATTAAAAAAAAATCCCTATTCACCTGTAGTGTCTCGCCTTAATTCCAATTAAACGTTTATCTGACTCCATTTTCTTGTGACCTCGAATTTAGGTTAGAGTGCCAATTGATTATTGACAATTTATATAATTTATCTAGACATTTGATTTTTCTATTTAACTCTTTACTCTTATTGTACTTGTTCATTCGGTGCTCAGAGTCGTATTGTTATATATGAAAATACAAACATGTACATAAATGTTTCTCAGATATTATGGTAGCCTAGTTTGTACTGAATACAGTGCAATGACACGTTTTCCAGTAATATGTTTATGAACAACTGAAAAAAGCACAAACTTCTCCAGGGCCCCAAAACAGCCTCACACTCCAGAGGGTTAAACATCGGTCTCACCAAAAGTTCTAGTTGGTCTCGTCTGAGTCCAGCAGTTCAGTCTCACTTCTCACTCTTTCCGATTCCAAGCTGATCCATTTTGTTACCAGCGGCACAGGCAATAACGTCAGCCGCGCGATCTTCTCTCCAACGGCGAAGTGACACACACCCGCACGGGCGCCTCCTCTCTCTCTCTAGTCTCATTCGCTCCGGTTATATAGTGCTTGTATTGTGCATAATTTTAGACATTCCCGCAGGTTCACACTCACACCGAAAGCGCGCACGCAACACTGATCTATATTAGTGGAGCCACGCTCAGTCTCAAACAGAGACAGAAGTCAAACAGAGTCACAAGTACCAAAATGTGTACCAGAGTGCCTTACTGCGCTTAAAAGTTCAAATACATAGAAAATTATGTCAAAATGCCCATCTTGGTGATTATTCAGATAAACACAGTCAGTTTTGGATTGTTAAATAGTTAAGAAAGAGAATGCATGTTGTTTAACAGTATTGGGTCCGTTAAACTCTTAAAGGGACAGCAGTTCAATATTCCTGCTGCTGTCTGTCATGTAATTTTAAGAACAAAAGACAAAAAAATCACTTTCTGCTCTTGACTGAATGTTTTATAATTTTTATGGTAAGAATGAATCTGTATTTAATATTGACAATAGATGAAGTGATGCCTTCAGAAATGAAGGTAACCATTAGTAAACACTGGATGTGTTATTTTACACTTGATTACTTTAATTTCTGTTGTATTTCTTTCATGAATAAAAACTTAGTTTCATAACTCTCTATTGCATTTATTTGTGCTGTTTGGATTTTTTTTTTTATTTGTTCTTATTTTATTACTGAGTTTTACTTTTGTTTTGTTTTTTTAAGAAAATAATACTTTGTGTTGAAGAAAAGTAGATTTTTGTTTGTATGTGCTGTCAATTATATTTCTTAGAAAGAAAATCGGAATTGGAGCCAGCCAATAAATTTGCAATCGGTGCATCTCTAGTTCCAATCCAATGCACAGAACTGTGACTCATAGCAATGTTTTGTGAACGAATCTGTGGCTGTGAAAAAACCATGAGAGTCAATGATTCAATTACCCATTAAAAAATACAGCCACTTGCTTCGTTACTGAATGAATGACTCGATGACTCATTCATTAAGACAGTGACTTACCGCCACTCGTTGTGAAGCTCTCCCAAGTGTCTGAATCGGCTTTACTTGACAGTATTCTCAAGCTTGTGGTCATCCCTGTTGCTTGTGCACCTTTGCCTACCCAATTTCTTCCTTCTAGTCAACTTCGCATTTAATATGCTTTGATACATCACTCTGTAAACAGCCACCCCATTCAGTAATGACCTTCTGTGACTTACTCTCTTTGTGGAGGGTGTCAATGATTGTGTCCTGGACCATTGCCAAGTCAGCAGTCTTCCCCATTAGTGTGGTTTCAAAGAACAAGAGATACCCGGAATTTAAACTGTAGGAATGGTCATTTAATGAAACTCAAATGTAAATATTCTAATCTTTTGAGATACTGGATTTTGGACTTTCATGAGCTGTACGCTCTAATCATCAAAATTAAAAAAAAAAAAAAAATTTTGAAATGTTTTACTTTACATGTAGGGAATCTAGAATATATGAAAGTTTCATTTTTAAAAATAATTTACAATAAAAAAATGAACCTTTTCACAATATTCTAATTATATGACCAGCACCTGTAAATATCTATTTGGTTTTGAGAAAGGATCCATTAGTAATATGGATTGAGTGAAAGTTACATTAATATGCCATTAGATGGTGGCAAAAGTTTACGAGACTGGGAAATGCTGCCTTCTGAGGACACATTTCAAGGTAGTAAGGCATCAAGGCACGTCCGAATCCAATGTTAGTGTCATGATCAACGTCTGTTCCTGTCACATCCCGGACTACATTTCCCATGATCCTCCATTGCTTATCACCTGCACTCACTTCACAATCACTCCACACTAATCACCACACCCAGCTGCACATCATTACCAGGACTATAAAGGACTCACACTCACACCACCAGTTTGCGAAGTCTTGATTACCATTGTGTCATTTCCGAGCGTTTCTATCCTGTCTGCCTGCTTGTTATCGTTCCTGCCTGTTTCTTGTTTTTGACCCATCGCTGCCTGTCCTGATCATTGCCTGTCCCTTGACTACGACTCTGCCTGTTCCTCACTGTTCCAGTTTGTTCCTGTTTTGACCCTGCCTGTACGACCACTCTTACTTCTAATAAATGCTGCATTTGGATCCCCTGCCTGTGAGTCCCATTCGTTACAGTTAGCTTCACTTCCTGTCTCATGAGATACCTTTCTGTAGCAAATTAGCTCAAAATAAATATGAATAATTAATCATAACTAGTTATAATTAATTATTAATATTTTAATCAGTCAATAAAATTAACTTAATGTAATAAAATTAATATTACAATCAATTAACCTGTTGTTCAATGAACACACAGTGTTAATTGTTTATTAACTAAGAAATGTTCATTTCCAGGTTATGGGAAATAACAATCTTATTCTACTAAAAGCCTGTAGTCAGGACCGACATGAATAGGGACTCCAGTACATGAGCGCAAAACACAGACAACCTTACGTGTGACATGAACAAGACTTTATTAACTAGACTAAACACTTAAACTACTCTAACATTCACACACATACATGCATACAGTTTACCAAGAGAGAGAGAGAAAGCAGAGTACAGGAAGCAAGAAGTTACAGCATTGTTGGACATTCAGCAGATCAACAGCCTTGAGCAAACCATCAGTTTAGTTTTAACAGGCCCTTCTTTAAAAGGGGTAAGGATACTCAATGTATCCGATAATGAGACTAAGTTTGATACTTGCATGTCTCTCCAAGTTGAATTAAAACTGTCCTGATGCAATTTGTGGAGGCTCCCGTTGAATCTTTGCTGATATTTTCTTGACGAAAGAGAACCGGCTGGATTCAGAGGATCTTTGGTGAATGGAAGGTCTAGGCCGAGGCCTGGCACAAGCTTGGGGCTCCTTAGAAGCTTCTAGCTTCTTAAAGCATCATCTTGACGTCAGCATTCATCAGTAAAAGAGAAGAAGAGGAGGAAGAGCAGGAAGAGAAGGTTTTATCTTGTGATCCATGAATATAAGGGGTGGAGACATCACACCCTCTTAAGGTGTCTGAGCCAATAAGGAGTTCCCCCCTCGGAGGGAAGTTTTACGAGTCTTTGTTCTGTAGCAAGATATTAGCATAAGACACTGGATTGGATGTTTGAGAGAAGAACCCTCTAGATTCTTATAATACTAATGTGTCACAGAGTTAGTAACATGTAACATAAATTACCAAATAGGAAATTAAAGTTGGAGTCCGTAGATACCAAACATGCTGCCAATGTGATCTCAGTCAACTATACATTTGCAACTATGGAACACTAATACCAAAATAGTTCAAAAGAGAGAATTAATACATAGAATAAAGCCTATAAAAGGAAAGTCGTGATATGGGAAAATTGGATACATGTTTATACATTTCCCAAGTGGTTATATAGAGAATACATAGGATTAAGAGAGTTTATTTGTCCCTCTCAGAAAGAATGAGTCACTGGTCTCTGCAAAATTGTTCCTGATCGTAAAAGGTCCAAGTATCTGTAACAGGACACCTAGTTCTTCCTGTAGTTTAGCTAGTTTGGGATGCTAGTTGCAGTTTTAGGGGGATGGGTTCACAGAGCTTTGATAAAGTGAGTTCATAGGTAATTCATTAACTATATTGAATCATTTTGTGTGGCTGATTAGTCCAGACGCTACATATATCCCCCCTTTTGATCGTTGTTGTTCTTTCTGTGGACAACAGCGAGCGACATTGAAGGTGCAGAAAGATCAGGCACACCACTAGCACACAAGGCTGGAAGGCTGTGATGGACTCTGGTTGTATGTGTCTCCTGGAGTGGTGATCGTTCCATGGCGGTTGATGTAGCCAGTAGGCAAGCTCAGGTCTCTGAGCTGGTGCTGCAGGAATCAAGGCAGCCAGTGCCTTGACCGTGTGTCACCTGTCAGTTAGTGTTGGTACAGTTAATGCGGGCAAGATGTTTGCTGGTGGCAAGGTTCAGGTCTCTGAGCTTGCTCAGCAGGTGTCGAAGTAGCAGGTGCCTTGACAGTGTCACCTGTCGTCTGGACGCCTGTGGAGCAGGTGGTTGTAGGAGGAGGTTACAGGAGTTGTAGTGTGAAGAGGGTTTCAGACTCACCTAGGTCTGATGGCAGAGGAGCAACCGGTGATTGTAGCCTCTGCTCTCAGTCAGAAGCAGTCTGAAGTTTGCAGTGTCACTCTGCTCTTGTGGTGTGGCTGGCTTGAGCAGGGCTGCATGGTGTTGTGTGAGTGGTCAGAATCTTGTGCTTCTGAGTACTTCTCAGGTAAGACCTGTTCAAGAAGCTCTTTTACTAGCATTAGAAGCTCCTGTGGGTCCAATGCAGGCATGTCCATTCGTCCTTGTGCAGCATCTGGATGGCTGCTGTGTGAAGGGCGTGGATGAGGTTGCTGCCTGCTGTTGGAGGTCCTGCGGGGTCTGCAGGATGAGGATGCTCCCATCCATGGCTTCTTCCTGTGGTAGGTCTGGTACCTGGGTCTGTCTGAATTAATCCTTCTCCTTCTGAAGCTGCAGAGGATTTCAGGAAATTGTCTGATAAGGTGTCAAGCAGAAGGCTTTGGCTCCCCCCCTCTGTACCTCTGTGCTTGGCTGGGGGAGGTTCTTCTGCTGACTCCATGTGGTGAAGTGAGATGTTTCTCCTGCAGTGGTTCTGTTTGCTGCAGGTAAGAGAGTCTCAGTTCTCTTTTCTTCTGTGTCTCTATTCTGTCAGGGTCCTTGTGTCTGTCCCGAGCCTCCATCTCTAGCTGGTCTATGTGGCTTTTAGCATGCATCAGCTCCTAGTGAGTCTCTGTGATCTGGAGTTTGAGGTTGTTCACCTCCTGTTTCAAAACAGTGAGGATGTGGGCCAGGAAGAAGTTGACTTCAGTCAGATCATTGTGACCATACCTCTGGTTTGAGTCATCTGCCTTTACTTCTCTTCCATCTTTGTCCAGTTGCTTTTGGCTCTGGTGCTGTAATTGATCAGCAGCACTGGTTAGGAGGGTGTTCCTCACGACACCTAGCCAGTCCTTTTGGTCTGCCATCTGGGCAGTTAGGCTGAGCATCTGCAACATTTAGGCACGCTTGTGGTGAGAGTAAGGGCAAGAGACTACTGCAAGATCAAACAGAATTTAGGGCTAAAGGCACAGTGAGCAGCCAGGTGTATAAAATACAGCTAGGTTTAACAAATGACTTAAGATGGTTCTTGTGGTCAAATTATTTCTTAGTATTTCTTACTGATGGCTCACGACAGGCTTGACCTCTGAACAAATAGGAAAGAAAAAGGGAGAGGAAGAAGAGAGCTTTCCTATTAGATTCTGCTTATTAGTGGTGCTCAAAATTATGCCCTAGTAATTGTTCAGATTACTTTTGTAGCTGGTTCATAAAATTGAAGCAACTGTTGTAAATAAACAAAATCAAGAAGGAGAGTATGTCTAGTTGCTTGTGGTTATATTGGGAAATTAAACCACAGAAGAAAAAAAGGAAGATGTAAGTAAATCACAAAGATGAAAGAAATAATACTAGTAAAAATTAATAGCTGACTGCTATTATAATTAAAATCAATAAAAAGATTTAAAGAAGTGACTAAAACAGCAGAATGGGTTTAGATCAGTTCACACTGCATACACACAAGCTGTAGTTAAAGGCTTCACATAAATGATGCTAACCACTAACTGTAGAAGCTATTATTTAGCTTAGCCTGAGGTGCAGGGCTGCTAGGTGAGGTTAGCTTAGCCACCTAGCCTGGTTTGTTTACAATATGGCATCACAGGGTGATGAGTTAGCACTTCCTGTGACAAGTCGTTGTCATGGGAACCAATGCACATCTGAGCAATTCAAACTGTTTATTGAGACTGTCTGCTCATTTCAAACAAGTTACGTATAGAGTTAAAATGTGACGCCTATACTTTCAGATTTTCAAAAACTTGATTTTACATTCAGTAAAATGCAAATATGTTTTTCCATTTGCAAATTTTACTCATGTAAACTCTTCTCTCTACTTTAAACAACGTCTTGTACTTGTTTAAAGGGTAATTACACAGTTTGCTGTAAGTCAAAGCTTGTTTAAGCATATATAGTTAAGTCCGTCTTGTGCATGAATACTGATGTTCCTTTCAGCGAGTGAAACACAGTTTTGGTCAAAAGGTAGCTATGCTTGTAGGTGCAGGCAAAGTTTAGATGAATGACATCAATCTTAACTATAACAGTGGAGCATTACCCAAATCTACATTTATATAACACTGTACTGAGATTCATTCATCAGAAACAGGTTAAGCAATACTGCAATTGGTATTTCTCCAACCAAAGCAGAATAATCAATTCTGGTACAGTTTACATGCCGCTGAGCTGAGATTCCTTCGTCAACACAGGCTTACGCTCTAATACTGAGATTAGGATTTCTTCGCTAAAATCAGATTAACTTTACACTGATACCATTTGAACATATGCTAAAATGTGTCAAGGGTAGACTCTTTCAGTTACAGTAGAGATGTCAATTCAAGCCATCACTTTATCAGCATCTAACAAGCCAGCAATTAGTGACCAAAATGCGCATCGTCTGACATATTCTGACTGGAATTATCAAATGCACACTTTTAAATTGACAGTGGTTTAAGCTCATAACCTTTGTTTATTCATGCCCCGAATTCTCCACCATTTGTAGCAAATTAGCTCAAAATAAATATGAATAATTAATCATAACTAGTTATAATTAATTATTAATATTTTAATCAGTCAATAAAATTAACTTAATGTAATAAAATTAATATTACAATCAATTAACCTGTTGTTCAATGAACACACAGTGTTAATTGTTTATTAACTAAGAAATGTTCATTTCCAGGTTATGGGAAATAACAATCTTATTCTACTAAAAGCCTGTAGTCAGGACCGACATGAATAGGGACTCCAGTACATGAGCGCAAAACACAGACAACCTTACGTGTGACATGAACAAGACTTTATTAACTAGACTAAACACTTAAACTACTCTAACATTCACACACATACATGCATACAGTTTACCAAGAGAGAGAGAGAAAGCAGAGTACAGGAAGCAAGAAGTTACAGCATTGTTGGACATTCAGCAGATCAACAGCCTTGAGCAAACCATCAGTTTAGTTTTAACAGGCCCTTCTTTAAAAGGGGTAAGGATACTCAATGTATCCGATAATGAGACTAAGTTTGATACTTGCATGTCTCTCCAAGTTGAATTAAAACTGTCCTGATGCAATTTGTGGAGGCTCCCGTTGAATCTTTGCTGATATTTTCTTGACGAAAGAGAACCGGCTGGATTCAGAGGATCTTTGGTGAATGGAAGGTCTAGGCCGAGGCCTGGCACAAGCTTGGGGTTCCTTAGAAGCTTCTAGCTTCTTAAAGCATCATCTTGACGTCAGCATTCATCAGTAAAAGAGAAGAAGAGGAGGAAGAGCAGGAAGAGAAGGTTTTATCTTGTGATCCATGAATATAAGGGGTGGAGACATCACACCCTCTTAAGGTGTCTGAGCCAATAAGGAGTTCCCCCTCGGAGGGA
The DNA here is from genome assembly GCF_024489055.1 of Chanodichthys erythropterus. NCBI lineage: Eukaryota > Metazoa > Chordata > Actinopteri > Cypriniformes > Xenocyprididae > Chanodichthys > Chanodichthys erythropterus. The sequence continues at coordinate 37,984,711 of NC_090237.1, forward strand.
AGTTTTACGAGTCTTTGTTCTGTAGCAAGATATTAGCATAAGACACTGGATTGGATGTTTGAGAGAAGAACCCTCTAGATTCTTATAATACTAATGTGTCACAGAGTTAGTAACATGTAACATAAATTACCAAATAGGAAATTAAAGTTGGAGTCCGTAGATACCAAACATGCTGCCAATGTGATCTCAGTCAACTATACATTTGCAACTATGGAACACTAATACCAAAATAGTTCAAAAGAGAGAATTAATACATAGAATAAAGCCTATAAAAGGAAAGTCGTGATATGGGAAAATTGGATACATGTTTATACATTTCCCAAGTGGTTATATAGAGAATACATAGGATTAAGAGAGTTTATTTGTCCCTCTCAGAAAGAATGAGTCACTGGTCTCTGCAAAATTGTTCCTGATCGTAAAAGGTCCAAGTATCTGTAACAGGACACCTAGTTCTTCCTGTAGTTTAGCTAGTTTGGGATGCTAGTTGCAGTTTTAGGGGGATGGGTTCACAGAGCTTTGATAAAGTGAGTTCATAGGTAATTCATTAACTATATTGAATCATTTTGTGTGGCTGATTAGTCCAGACGCTACATATATCCCCCCTTTTGATCGTTGTTGTTCTTTCTGTGGACAACAGCGAGCGACATTGAAGGTGCAGAAAGATCAGGCACACCACTAGCACACAAGGCTGGAAGGCTGTGATGGACTCTGGTTGTATGTGTCTCCTGGAGTGGTGATCGTTCCATGGCGGTTGATGTAGCCAGTAGGCAAGCTCAGGTCTCTGAGCTGGTGCTGCAGGAATCAAGGCAGCCAGTGCCTTGACCGTGTGTCACCTGTCAGTTAGTGTTGGTACAGTTAATGCGGGCAAGATGTTTGCTGGTGGCAAGGTTCAGGTCTCTGAGCTTGCTCAGCAGGTGTCGAAGTAGCAGGTGCCTTGACAGTGTCACCTGTCGTCTGGACGCCTGTGGAGCAGGTGGTTGTAGGAGGAGGTTACAGGAGTTGTAGTGTGAAGAGGGTTTCAGACTCACCTAGGTCTGATGGCAGAGGAGCAACCGGTGATTGTAGCCTCTGCTCTCAGTCAGAAGCAGTCTGAAGTTTGCAGTGTCACTCTGCTCTTGTGGTGTGGCTGGCTTGAGCAGGGCTGCATGGTGTTGTGTGAGTGGTCAGAATCTTGTGCTTCTGAGTACTTCTCAGGTAAGACCTGTTCAAGAAGCTCTTTTACTAGCATTAGAAGCTCCTGTGGGTCCAATGCAGGCATGTCCATTCGTCCTTGTGCAGCATCTGGATGGCTGCTGTGTGAAGGGCGTGGATGAGGTTGCTGCCTGCTGTTGGAGGTCCTGCGGGGTCTGCAGGATGAGGATGCTCCCATCCATGGCTTCTTCCTGTGGTAGGTCTGGTACCTGGGTCTGTCTGAATTAATCCTTCTCCTTCTGAAGCTGCAGAGGATTTCAGGAAATTGTCTGATAAGGTGTCAAGCAGAAGGCTTTGGCTCCCCCTCTGTACCTCTGTGCTTGGCTGGGGGAGGTTCTTCTGCTGACTCCATGTGGTGAAGTGAGATGTTTCTCCTGCAGTGGTTCTGTTTGCTGCAGGTAAGAGAGTCTCAGTTCTCTTTTCTTCTGTGTCTCTATTCTGTCAGGGTCCTTGTGTCTGTCCCGAGCCTCCATCTCTAGCTGGTCTATGTGGCTTTTAGCATGCATCAGCTCCTAGTGAGTCTCTGTGATCTGGAGTTTGAGGTTGTTCACCTCCTGTTTCAAAACAGTGAGGATGTGGGCCAGGAAGAAGTTGACTTCAGTCAGATCATTGTGACCATACCTCTGGTTTGAGTCATCTGCCTTTACTTCTCTTCCATCTTTGTCCAGTTGCTTTTGGCTCTGGTGCTGTAATTGATCAGCAGCACTGGTTAGGAGGGTGTTCCTCACGACACCTAGCCAGTCCTTTTGGTCTGCCATCTGGGCAGTTAGGCTGAGCATCTGCAACATTTAGGCACGCTTGTGGTGAGAGTAAGGGCAAGAGACTACTGCAAGATCAAACAGAATTTAGGGCTAAAGGCACAGTGAGCAGCCAGGTGTATAAAATACAGCTAGGTTTAACAAATGACTTAAGATGGTTCTTGTGGTCAAATTATTTCTTAGTATTTCTTACTGATGGCTCACGACAGGCTTGACCTCTGAACAAATAGGAAAGAAAAAGGGAGAGGAAGAAGAGAGCTTTCCTATTAGATTCTGCTTATTAGTGGTGCTCAAAATTATGCCCTAGTAATTGTTCAGATTACTTTTGTAGCTGGTTCATAAAATTGAAGCAACTGTTGTAAACAAACAAAATCAAGAAGGAGAGTATGTCTAGTTGCTTGTGGTTATATTGGGAAATTAAACCACAGAAGAAAAAAAGGAAGATGTAAGTAAATCACAAAGATGAAAGAAATAATACTAGTAAAAATTAATAGCTGACTGCTATTATAATTAAAATCAATAAAAAGATTTAAAGAAGTGACTAAAACAGCAGAATGGGTTTAGATCAGTTCACACTGCATACACACAAGCTGTAGTTAAAGGCTTCACATAAATGATGCTAACCACTAACTGTAGAAGCTATTATTTAGCTTAGCCTGAGGTGCAGGGCTGCTAGGTGAGGTTAGCTTAGCCACCTAGCCTGGTTTGTTTACAATATGGCATCACAGGGTGATGAGTTAGCACTTCCTGTGACAAGTCGTTGTCATGGGAACCAATGCACATCTGAGCAATTCAAACTGTTTATTGAGACTGTCTGCTCATTTCAAACAAGTTACGTATAGAGTTAAAATGTGACGCCTATACTTTCAGATTTTCAAAAACTTGATTTTACATTCAGTAAAATGCAAATATGTTTTGCCATTTGCAAATTTTACTCATGTAAACTCTTCTCTCTACTTTAAACAACGTCTTGTACTTGTTTAAAGGGTAATTACACAGTTTGCTGTAAGTCAAAGCTTGTTTAAGCATATATAGTTAAGTCCGTCTTGTGCATGAATACTGATGTTCCTTTCAGCGAGTGAAACACAGTTTTGGTCAAAAGGTAGCTATGCTTGTAGGTGCAGGCAAAGTTTAGATGAATGACATCAATCTTAACTATAACAGTGGAGCATTACCCAAATCTACATTTATATAACACTGTACTGAGATTCATTCATCAGAAACAGGTTAAGCAATACTGCAATTGGTATTTCTCCAACCAAAGCAGAATAATCAATTCTGGTACAGTTTACATGCCGCTGAGCTGAGATTCCTTCGTCAACACAGGCTTACGCTCTAATACTGAGATTAGGATTTCTTCGCTAAAATCAGATTAACTTTACACTGATACCATTTGAACATATGCTAAAATGTGTCAAGGGTAGACTCTTTCAGTTACAGTAGAGATGTCAATTCAAGCCATCACTTTATCAGCATCTAACAAGCCAGCAATTAGTGACCAAAATGCGCATCGTCTGACATATTCTGACTGGAATTATCAAATGCACACTTTTAAATTGACAGTGGTTTAAGCTCATAACCTTTGTTTATTCATGCCCCGAATTCTCCACCATTTGTAGCAAATTAGCTCAAAATAAATATGAATAATTAATCATAACTAGTTATAATTAATTATTAATATTTTAATCAGTCAATAAAATTAACTTAATGTAATAAAATTAATATTACAATCAATTAACCTGTTGTTCAATGAACACACAGTGTTAATTGTTTATTAACTAAGAAATGTTAATTTCCAGGTTATGGGAAATAACAATCTTATTCTACTAAAAGCCTGTAGTCAGGACCGACATGAATAGGGACTCCAGTACATGAGCGCAAAACACAGACAACCTTACGTGTGACATGAACAAGACTTTATTAACTAGACTAAACACTTAAACTACTCTAACATTCACACACATACATGCATACAGTTTACCAAGAGAGAGAGAGAAAGCAGAGTACAGGAAGCAAGAAGTTACAGCATTGTTGGACATTCAGCAGATCAACAGCCTTGAGCAAACCATCAGTTTAGTTTTAACAGGCCCTTCTTTAAAAGGGGTAAGGATACTCAATGTATCCGATAATGAGACTAAGTTTGATACTTGCATGTCTCTCCAAGTTGAATTAAAACTGTCCTGATGCAATTTGTGGAGGCTCCCGTTGAATCTTTGCTGATATTTTCTTGACGAAAGAGAACCGGCTGGATTCAGAGGATCTTTGGTGAATGGAAGGTCTAGGCCGAGGCCTGGCACAAGCTTGGGGTTCCTTAGAAGCTTCTAGCTTCTTAAAGCATCATCTTGACGTCAGCATTCATCAGTAAAAGAGAAGAAGAGGAGGAAGAGCAGGAAGAGAAGGTTTTATCTTGTGATCCATGAATATAAGGGGTGGAGACATCACACCCTCTTAAGGTGTCTGAGCCAATAAGGAGTTCCCCCTCGGAGGGAAGTTTTACGAGTCTTTGTTCTGTAGCAAGATATTAGCATAAGACACTGGATTGGATGTTTGAGAGAAGAACCCTCTAGATTCTTATAATACTAATGTGTCACAGAGTTAGTAACATGTAACATAAATTACCAAATAGGAAATTAAAGTTGGAGTCCGTAGATACCAAACATGCTGCCAATGTGATCTCAGTCAACTATACATTTGCAACTATGGAACACTAATACCAAAATAGTTCAAAAGAGAGAATTAATACATAGAATAAAGCCTATAAAAGGAAAGTCGTGATATGGGAAAATTGGATACATGTTTATACATTTCCCAAGTGGTTATATAGAGAATACATAGGATTAAGAGAGTTTATTTGTCCCTCTCAGAAAGAATGAGTCACTGGTCTCTGCAAAATTGTTCCTGATCGTAAAAGGTCCAAGTATCTGTAACAGGACACCTAGTTCTTCCTGTAGTTTAGCTAGTTTGGGATGCTAGTTGCAGTTTTAGGGGGATGGGTTCACAGAGCTTTGATAAAGTGAGTTCATAGGTAATTCATTAACTATAGTGAATCATTTTGTGTGGCTGATTAGTCCAGACGCTACATTTCTCAGATCGATTTTTGAAGGAAGCATGGATGTATCCCGATGTATCCTTAGCTGCCTTTGATATCCCACAATCCTGTGCTTTCCATTCTGTGACAGTTGAGCTAGAAAAATAAAGATGGCGTCCGAAAGTTGTGTTTGCTGCTCAGTTTGTGTATAAATGTACGATTTTGACCAGCATATTTCAATTTTGATATCATTTCTATCGAGAAATTACTACTGTAATCAGTGTTGTAGTCGAGTCACCAACTGTCGAGTCCGAGTCGAGTCTCGAGTCCCAGTGTTCGAGTCCAAGTCCGAGTCACCAAAGAAGAGTCCGAGTCGAGTCCAAGTCGAATCACCATTACCAGAGTTCGAGTCCAAGTCGAGTCTTGAGTCCCGTATTCGAGTCTGAGTCAAGTCTCGAGCTCCCAGTGCCAACATGTCTCCACTCTGGGACCTTCAAAGAACTGATAAAATGTATTAAAGAGGTTCTACATTAAACAGAAATGAGAGAAACGTGCATTTTACAGGGCACTGTATTTTAAAAATAGTTAAACCGTAAAAATCAATACGATATGCCGAGAGAGAGAGACAGAGAGTGTGGGAGTGAGTGTGTGTGAGTGAGTGCGTGTGTGTGTGTGTGTGTGTGTGTGTGTGTGAGAGAGAGAGAGAGAGAGAGAGAGAGCGCGTGAGTGAGTGACCGAGTGATTTAGCGTGAATGCATTTGTAGTATGTGTTCAAGTGAATGTGTGTGTGTGACGGCACGCGACTGGTCAGAAAGCAACGTGTAACGTTAGTCTGTCATGTTTCTTGTCCACGACACCACAGGATTTTAGGAGTCAAAATTGCGTCATCCATCTGACACGGTGACTATATCGCAACAGACAAAAAAAATAATGTAATCTGAACCAGACGTTAGACATCATCGACGTCTGATGCCAAATTGTCAAACACCGCCCAACCCTAGCTTCTTCTGTTTATTATAATATATGCATTAGTCAATAATAGTTTTTTTAAAAGCTAACGTTAACGTTTCAATGGAAAGCATTTTACTTACTTTTCTGGGTGCATCCGTGACAGGTGTCTGTTAAAGTTTGAAGTTGTCCCATTCTTTTCCTCAATTGTGCGATTACACAACATTTAGCGCTGCTCTTTCCAGCATTAGATGAAAAATTTGTGTAGGCGAATTTCACGATCCGGGGCACATCTTTCTGCATTTTCCAAATTTGAACATTTAGCCCGTGAATCATGCACGAGCGTAAAGTGACTGACGTCAGTGTGTGTGTTGTCAAGAGAGCGAGCGGTAGCAGTGTCTGTGAGGGGAAAAATAGATCCCGGCAGGTCTTGGGCATGAAACCTAATATAATATTATATATAAACTTATATAATTTTTTATAACATATTTATTAAAAAACAACGTAATGAATGCTCAAGTCCGATTTTATATATCCTCGAGTCCGAGTCCAAGTACGAGTCATCAGTCCGCGAGTCCAAGTCGAGTCACGAGTCCAGAGAATGGAGTCTCGAGTCGGACTCGAGTCCAAAGAATAGTGACTCGAGTCGGACTCGAGTCCGAGTCCAGGACTCGAGTACTCCATCACTGACTGTAATAATTAAATATTTGTTTAGTTCTCACCAACGCTTGCGCTATATTGCTGTAGATCATTAAACTGTTATGCTGCCTAAGAAGTCTGTCCTAAATCAGTTTTGTGAGGTGCCTTCATGCACAAACCAGTGTTATTTTCGTTAATGAAAACTATGATGAAAAATGTTAATTGATGACCTTTTTTCCATGACTAAGACGAGACGATGAGAGACGACACCAATTTCATTTAACGATAACGTGACTACAACTACACGTGCAATATCGTTGATGAAAAAAGAAGAGACTGAAATGTGGCTAAAAGACTAAACACTTGACCAAAATCACTCTTTTGAAATCACTTTTTGTCAAATAAAAAAGACAAAACATTACAGACTGTTTTTACGAGCTTTCATGCTTACGGTTGCCAGATTTCCAGAATTTAAACCCCCAATCAGAGCTTTTCTTTTACTAAATGTTTGCTATCTGGCAACCACATGCACACAAGCCCTCTCTACACTGAGGAAAAAGCGCAGATGATCTGAAAACACAGACAAGTAAGCTAAAGTTCAGCACTCTTCATTTGAGATTTTCTACTTAAATTAAAGTGTCTATAATGTGTTGCTCATTTACTGACTAAATCTGGGTCCAAAGTGTAGGCTGATATCAAGCAGTGGTTCTCAAACTGATGTACGCGAAAAGTGCAATTCATTTTATTCTACTCCACCTTAAAATAACATGAAAACTGAACATGTATTTCTATCAGGTAAAATGTCATATATACACGACATTCAATCAAATCACACTGTAAACGATTTCCGTTGTTTTCACAGTATTATACTGTGTTCTCAACAGTTCCCTACTGTAGAATCTGAGTACAGCATATTACTGTAGATTTTGTCGTTTTAACAGTTTCCAACTGTGTAAGCTGTGTACAGTATGTTACTATAGATTTTCAATGCATTCTGGGAAAATATTAGCCCACTGTATATCTAAATACAGTAGGCTACTAAATGTCCGCGAAAAACAACCACACGCATCCTCACGCATGACAGACTCATCAAGATGAAAGCCCACAACAGTATGGTAGGTTAACTTTTCTCTTTTTTCTCTCTGTTTTATTCTGATGTTAGATATAAAGCTACGTTTTAGTTAAAACATTTCCATAAAAATACATGATTAAGCGTTCATTTTCTGGCATTTTCCTCCTGCAGCGTGGTGAAGATTAAAGTCAGAGGACGGAGTAGCCTACGTGAGATTGGTAGGTGGGTATACTTTAAAACACATGTAATTGTCTCATCTGTTTTACACAAATGTTATTTACAAAGTATAAATACGTTTGAGTTAATAAATATATGTATGAACATCGGACCGGGTGAGCATTTCCCGTTTAAGCGGCACTAATTCGAATTTTCCTCCCGCAGCAGCGCTGGCAGACCGGCTGGACCATCACAAGACAGGCGAGAAGAGCCGTTGTGAAGACAAAAAGCCTACTACCTGAAATTGGTAGGTCAGTTTTGAAACGCATGTAATCGCCTTTTTTGTTTTGTACCAATATTGTTTGCAAGGTATAAATATGTTTTAGTTTATAAATATCCGTAAGAACATCGAAGCGGGTGCTCATTTCCCTGTCAAGCCGCACTAATAGCTCTTTCCTCCCGCAGCGGCGCTGGCAGAGACCGGCTGAACTAACGTGAGACAGGCGAGAAGAGTCGTTGTGAAGACGAAAAGCATTAGTGAAGATGGTAGGTCAACTTTAAAACGCATGTAATCACTTTTTTTGTTTTGTACCAATGTTGTTTGCAACTTCAAGGTATAAATACTTTTGGTGCTGCTGGCGCTCATTTCCCAGTTAAGCCGTGCTGAAAGCATTTTTTTCCTGCAGCGGCGCTGGAAGACGGCTGAACCATCGTGAGACGGGGGGGAAGAGTCGTCGCAATAAAGAAGACCCTTTCTTTATGGCATGTGGTTTTAAAATGTAAGATGATATGTATTCACTGGTTATTGTTGTATACTGCTACTAATTAAGTACTTCAACTCTTCAAACTTCATTTTTATATTTCCAACATTTATTTTCCACTGGCACAATGTGTTAATGTGACTTTTGTGGTATGAATTCAATTGTATTTTGTTAATTGATGAAATTAATATGCTGGTAAATTTCTGTATTGAAGTTCAAAAATGTAAAAGGTGAAACCTAAATAAAGTTGATCTGAATTCGTAATTTGTGTTATTGAATATATAACAGTTAACTTAAAATAAATAAAAATAAAAAAATGAAAATAAAGTACAGCATAATGATGTACTTTATTTTACAGTATGATTAAAACTACTGTAGTTATTTTTGCAGTAATTTTACTGTTGTATTAAATACAGCAACTACTGGATAATTGTTGCCAGTAAGTTACTGTTAATTTGAAAATAAACATTTTACAGTATACCTCATCTTTCACAGTCAAACTGACTGCACCCAGACAAGCCAGCATCGTGCTACATTGAGCTGTTCTCGACAATATAACGTTACCTTTGTTAAAGTGGGGATTTAGCACTTACTAACATTAAGAACAAACATAGACATGTAGATTTAAGATTAAAACTCGCTTCGATACAAAAACACCCTTCTGCGAGTTACTGTTTTTAATGTTGATTATATTATACCAGCAAGAATATTGCCTGAATATAATATGACATATAATTTCCCTAATATTGATTTTATACAGTTCAACAAACAAAAGGGTAATATGTACATTTTAAACAGTATTGTCAGTATTTTTGCTCTATTTTGCAACGAAAGCCACAGCAGAACTGCAGCACACAAGCTATTTCACGAACGAATCTGCGGCTTTGAACGAATCGTCAATGATTCAATGATCCATTCATAAATGGCTACAGCCGCTTGCTTTGATACTGTAAGAATCGATGATTCACTCATAAAAACAGTGACTTACCACCACCTACTGGCGGTTTTAATGTAATATTTAAAAGTATCACTTCGTTTTTATCATCATTGTATTTATTGCATTTTTTTTTTTTAATTAAGGCATTATTTATTTTACAAAGGTATTTATAAAGGTAAAAAAATGCACTGGAAAAATCGATTTAAAAAGGTTATTGTCCCTTAACCCTCTGGAGTCTGAGGCTGATTTGGGACTTGGAGAAGTTTTGACATGCCCTGACATTTGTGCTTTTTTCAGTTGTTCATAAACATATTAATGGAAAAAGTGCCATTACACTGTATTCAGCACAAACTAGGCTACAATAATATGTGACAAACATGTATGTACATGTTTGTGTTTTTGAAGGAATAACATTTATGCGTGGTTATTGAAAAAACAAAAAACTTAAGTCACTGAAATAAGGCCAAAAAAAGTATAGTAAATTTGTGTTTACAATACTTTAGGGTATTGGAGGTTGTAGACTAGAGTTTTTGCTTCAAAATTATGTAAAAATTATGTTGCCTACTCCTTCATATAAAACAATATATTGATTTAGTTTTTGTAAGACACTTTTTGCCAAGAAACACAGTATGCAAGGAGGTGTGAATCACCACTGAATAATGGGCCATTCTCACCTGAGAAGACAAAAGAATTGGATAGTAATGAGCTGAAATGACTTGCATATTAATGAGGCATTTCAGTCAGACAGGCTGTGAAAAAAACCTTCTGTGATGTCTCAAGCTCATCATGATATATGAAACATACAGAAAAATATTACTACAATATAAAGTAATGGTTTTATATTATACTTTAAAATATAATGTATTTCTGTGATGCAAAGATTCTGAATATAGGCTTTTAGTTTAAAAGCATGCACATTTGGAGAAATATTGGATTTATCAATTTGGATTTGTCAATGTCAATTTTCTATACAGAGGAGTTATTTTTATTTAATATTCACTATCATTACTATGAGCGCTGGTGTTTTCAATTCATCCTTGAAGTCGGAGGGCGCTCTCTGTGCATTTTTAGTCCACAAATTCATCTAAAAGAAGAAGAAGCTATTCCATGAATGGAGTTTCCAATTCATACTGCAGCCGGAGGGCGCTAAAGAAACAAAAACTCATCTAAAATTAATCTATAGAAGAAAAGAAAACAGGAACTAACTGCATGTCTTCTAGAGCTCGCTAACCATGACTTTTACATACAGATAAACACTTTTCAAGACAATAAATACAAGATTGAGATAATGAATGCATGTACTGCCTCTGAATTTGCGTCTGAATAGCGCTGGCTCCGTGGGTGTGGCCGCATTAGCGGATAATGAGCTGAATCACGGACTTCTGACATGGCTCTCTTTTCATACAGATTACATAAACACAGAAGGTTTGTTTTCGATTTGACTTACATGATTTAAAACCTGACATCTTAACGTCTTTTTAGACATAAGTGTAATTTTTCTGTGATTAGTATTCACTAAGTTACAGTTCATTTTCTGAGAACTATCAGATTGGAGTTCGTTCAGAGGGAGAGGAGAGATCACGCATCATGTTAGTTTTCTTTATTTTACAAAAAGCACAACATTTTGTTTTTACTCTGAGTGTATACAAATAAAGGAAGATATTCTATACTTTCAATTGATATATTACTTATGTCTCTATGACAAAAAATGACCGAGTATTTTAAGTCTGTTTTGCTGCAATGTGAAAAAAAACCTGCAAAACGCGCCGGCGCATTTCAGACCTCAGAGTGTTAAGCGCAAATAACAAACACCTCTCTCTTGTTTCAGTAATTGGCGTGGAGAGAGTATAAAATGCCAGGAGAAGCAGGAGCGAGTGAGAGAGAGAAGGACTGCCACACTCCTGGATTTCTGTCTGCTTGTTACTGGAGTGAATTTGATGTTTATTTGTGACTGTTTTGTGCTGGTCTGCACACCTTTTGTTTTGAGAATTGACAATAAAGTAGCCAGTAGTCAAAGCCGACCCTGTCCTCTTCCTTCCTAACAAACGAACTCTGTTACACCAGTGCCGAAACCCAGGAAGAAAAACGGAAGCCGCTGCCATACAAGCATCCTCTAGTGCGCCGTTTGCGGAGATTATTACATCCCTCGCGGTCATGCAACAAGACCAACACCAGGCCCTGCTGGACTTCAGACAGAAATCCAGGAGTGTGGCAGCCAGTAGTCCTTCTCTCTTTCACTCGACTACGATGCAAATGATTTGCCACAGATGATTCTACAGGGTGAGGATGCACCATCCCCAAATTCTCCATTCCCTTGTAACAGTGTCATGAACTGTACATGGTTCTAGTGGCTGTAATGTTCATCCTCACCATTAGGGGTCCTAGTGTGCTCCCGGGGTGTGATAAAAGATGAGGAAGTAGTAGAGTAAGATAGAGGACAGCATGGTGTGCTTTGTGTTCCTTCTTGGCCCTGAGAGAACATCCTTGTTGGGAAACTTAGTTGTTTGCTGCTCAATTGTAAGTAATGTTTGATTATAACCACTAAATGATGTATTTTGAATGGATTTGACTTTTATACTTAATTGTATATGTGAAAAGTAGTTTTGAGGTTGTCATCCACACCATTTTATGAGTGTTTTTTTCTTTCTTCTGAATGTTTGTTTTCTTTTGTAGAAGGATTTTTGTTTATGGGCTTCCTTTCCTTATTCATCAAGTCATGCTATGGGATTAATGTGGAGGTGCTATCCTTGAAGAGACTGATGTGCCAGGGCATATGGGACATTTCCTACATTATATGTCTGGACTTTATCACAAGTACAAGTACTCTTTCCATCGATGAGCCTTTCTGTGATTTCTTGTTTTTGGGTTACTGATTGATTTCTACTATTTTTTTTTTTTTGTGTTTGGTCATTGTTTGTACTGATGTGATTGGAGAAGGTCTGTTCAGCTATGGTTTATTCATGTATTGTGTAAAGGGAGATCTCTGAAGAATCGAGTCACTGATAAGTGTGGATTTTGTATATGGTATGTTTGCATATCAAATGAACTTAATCAGCAAATGGGTTTGAAAACTCTTTATTGATGTAGCTGAGTATTGTGTGAAGTAATACAGTTGATCCCTCCTTCAAAATTTGTATAGCTGTTTTTTTGTTGGAGAGACAGAGATTCAGTTATAGATGGCGCCCGAACAGGGACATATCTGTATTTATTCTTAACTACTTTGATGTGCAAAATAAGAAATGGAAGACTTAAGTCCTGATGAGAGGGATGAGAGTATGCCCAACCCGGATTTTACAGCTGGTCCATTTGTGACTCGTAGAGAACCTGTTAAAGAACTTATACATACATTGAGTGAGCTGTATATTAATTCTGAAGAGGATGATTCCATTGCAGATGCAGATCCACAACCTTGCTCTACAACGCCTCTACCACCTGATGAAAAGGAAGAAGCTGACTTGAACTTGTCACTACAGGCAGCAATAGAGGAATTAAAAGGACGAGTTGTCAACCTGGAAAAATGCAGTGCGGACTGTATTCAGAAGGTGAGCCAGTGCTGTTCGCAAGCAGATCTTGATGTTCAGTGTGGATCTCTGGAGGAAAAGCTGGCATATCACATCGAGAGGGAGTGTGACCGAGTTAAAAGAATATTAGAACTGAGTATACAAGATTTGGGGAAGTCTATGGTTGACTGTTTAAAAAGGAGAGATCAACAGATTAATAACAAGCTAAGATCCTGGGTACCAGTAACCTCAACTCCGGTAGCTACACCCGCTCCTGAGCAGTACACAACCATTTCACGTCAAGGTGTGAGGAAGACCCATGCATCTCAGCATCTTTCAGTCAATACTGAAACTGTACCTGCACCCACATATCTGCCCCCTGTAAAAGTAGAGTTTCCCCATTTTGGAAGTGAAGCCGACACCGATCCTGTGTCTTTTATCGAACGATGTGAAGAATATTTGGCCATTCGACCCTTGAATGACTCTGAAATTCTCGCTTCACTTACTTCAGTATTAAAGGGCACAGCGAAAGATTGGTGGTTGGCAGATAAAAGAACAGTACTGACATGGCAACAGTTTAAAGCAATCTTTCTCCGCTCATTTTTAAATGATGATTATGAGGCTGAGGCTGAAAGAAGGCTTCTGGAGAGGAAGCAAGGGGCTAAGGAGAGTATACGTGATTTTGCATTACATTATAGAGCATTGTGCCTAAGATGGAAGAAGGACATGTCCGAGAGAGAGATGGTGCAAGCCATATTAAGAAACTGCAATCCTCGTCTTGCAAGCTTGTTGCGGGGAACAGTGAGAGACGTCAGTGAATTGGTAAGGATAGGGACCCAAATTGAAAGAGATTTGGAGGAATCCAAACGATACTGGAGCCATGCCAATTCTGAGATGCAGAAGAAAAGATCTCCTAGTGAGAAAGATACCATCCGTAGGTCGACCCATGCTAACACCCGAGTAGTTCAGTCTGTTTCATTTCCTAGTCAGTCTGAGTTGAAAATGGTGACTTTGCCCATATTACTAAGAGGTCGGTACTTTCAGGCAATGGTGGACACAGGGAGCACCCTGTCTCTAATTCAAGAGTCCTGTTATAACCAGCTGAAAGGACAAGACCAGTGGAACCCAAGCAAAGGACAGACATTCATGTTAGCCAATGGTCAAATGCATTCTTCCATAGGCATGACTAACTGGGAATGTGAGCTGCAAGGACAAAAGCTCAAACTGACATTGTATGTGCTGAGAAATTCAGATCTGACAGTACCAATAATTCTGGGTATGGACTTTTTAACTTCTGCTGGGATTATGCTGGATTTCCGAAGGGCCCAGTATGGCATAGTATCTCAAGAGGAAAGTGAGAGTGAGAAGTTTCCCCTTTTGCCATCTAAGTCCTTTACCAACTACTTGGTTTCATTTTATCTTGCTTTGCCTGGTGGAGAAGTATCACCAGAAGTCTCATCGGCTGTTCAACAACTAGCATTCAAAGCTGATACCACCTCAGAGTTCCAGTGTCACTTGGAGAAGTTGATGAGTGAATGGCCTATGGTTTGCACAAATGAGGTGGGACACTCTTCAGTAATCAAGCACTGCATCAACACTATAGATGAAGTTCCACTTCGTAAGAGAGCATACCCTGTATCTGTGGAGAAACAACAATTTATTGACAAAGAGATTAAGGAGATGTTAGTCAATAATATAATTAGACCTTCCAATTCACCATGGGCTTCTCCTGTTGTTATTGTTCCCAAAAAGGACGGTGGATCTAGGTTTTGTGTGGACTTCCGTGGACTGAACTCAAAAACTTACTTGGATGCTTATCCGATGCCCCAAATCCAGGATATTTTGGGATCTTTACACGGAGCAAGAATTTTCAGTACTTTAGATCTTAAAAGTGGATACTGGCAGGTGGAGTTGGAGCCAGAAAGTATACCTAAAACTGCTTTTGTGACATCTTCAGGGCTATTTGAATTCTTACGTTTACCGTTCGGCCTTAAAAACGCCGCAGCCTTGTTTCAACGTTTAATGGAATGTGTACTGAGAGAAATCAAGGGAAAGTGCTGCTTTGTATATATTGACGATATTGTGGTATACTCAAAGGATGAGAATGAACATCTGCTGCACCTCAGTCAAGTTTTCAGTTGCCTCAATCAAGCTGGGCTGACTTTAAACCTTAAAAAGTGCAACATGATGCAAAGGTCTCTAACTTTTCTGGGCCATGTGATCTCAGAGGAAGGCATTAAGACGGATCCCGCTAAGATAGCATCAGTGAGTCAGTTTCCAGTGCCTCAATCCCTGAAAGAGGTGCAACGGTTTTTAGGACTTGCTGGGTGGTATCACCGATTTGTACCACGATTTTCAGAAAAAGCAGCCCCTCTACATGCTTTAAAGAAGAAGGGAGCCACTTGGGCTTGGACAGAATCCTGTCAAGAAGCATTTGAAACTATCAAAAATGATCTAACTCAAACTCCTGTCCTGATTTCCCCAGACTTTTCTAGACCATTTAAGGTGCAGACAGATGCCAGTGAGAAAGGACTGGGAGCAGTTTTGACTCAAGACATAGAAGGAGAAGAACACGTTATAGCTTATGCTTCACGCTTACTTCAGGGAGCTGAAAAAGCATACTCTGTGTCTGAGAAGGAGTGCTGTGCTGTTCTGTGGGCTGTGGACTAGTGGCGGCCCTATTTAGAGGGTAGACCCTTTGAAGTTATAACCGATCACGCAGCATTGACTTGGGTTTTCAATCACCCAAAACCCTCATCAAGATTGACCCGGTGGGCTATACGGCTGCAGGAGTTTGAATTTACAGTTAAGTATCGAAAAGGACAATGCAATGTGGTCCCAGACACATTATCCCGGAGTCTGGAAGACACTGCAAATGTGAACATGGTGAGGCAAGTGAAGACTGCTGGTTCAACAGTAACACCAGTGGATTGGGAGGAAATTGCCAAAGCTCAGCAAGAGGATGCTGTAGTAAAGGAGCTGACAGATAAGGCCCTTGCACAAACAGATATCGATCCATCAAGAATCCACTATGTTGTAAGGAATGGCTTTTTATTTCGTAGTGTGCCAGATGGACAAAAGGGGCAGAAATTTCAGTTGGTGGTACCTGAAGGCTTGCGCAAAGAATTCTTGAAATATGCCCACGACAATCCTTTGAGTGGTCACTTTGGTCGGCTCAAAACCCTTTTGAGATTGCTTGATATGGTGTACTGGCCCAGTTTACGTTCTGACGTTTGGAAGCACTGTAAAGAGTGTCAAGTGTGCCAGACGTACAAACCCTCAATCTCCAAGTTGTCTGGTTACCTGCAGAATACCCCAGTGGTGGAGCCAGGATATATGATGGGAGTGGACCTAATGGGACCTTTTCCTAAGAGTCCAAGGCAAAATGAGTATCTTTTGGTGATAGTAGATTACTGCTCAAAATGGGTCGAGTTGTTCCCTCTACGAGTAGCCAAAGCACCACAAATAGCTCATATTCTGGTAGATGAGATTTTCACTCGATGGGGTACTCGAGTCTTTTTGGTTTCTGACAGAGGAGCACAATTTACCTCACACCTCTTGAATTTAGTGTGCAAGCAATGGGGGGTAACCCAAAAACTTACCACAGCCAGTCATCCACAAACTAATCTTACAGAGCGCATTAACCGTACGCTCAAAACTATGATAGCCTCCTACGTCAACGAACATCATCGTCATTGGGATCGCTGGCTTGCAGAATTCAGGTTTGCCATAAATACAGCCTGGCAAGAATCCACTAGATTTACACCTGCTGAAATCGCTTTAGGGCGAAAACTAAAAGGACCGGTAGAGCGAGCCCTGTCAAGTCCACCTGATCCCAGTAATCCTGCTTATGCAGTCCTGGAACGATACGAGAACCTACTGAAGTCGGTGAGAGAAAATGTGGAGCAAGCTCAAAAGAGGCAAGGGCGCTATTATAACCTTCGCAGAAAACATGCTCAGTATCAGGTTGGAGAGTTGGTATGGGTGCGCTCTCATCCCTTGTCACGGGCCAATGAAGGTTTTATGTCTAAGCTAGCTGCCAAGTGGAAAGGTCCAGCTAAAATTCTAAAGTGTTTGGGTCCAGTTAATTGTTCTGTTGCATTTTTGGATGACCCTAGTCATCCAGACACTTTTCATGTACAGAACCTGAAGCCTTACCATGGTTATGTTGAGCCTTCCAGTGAGGGGAAGGGTATGTAACAGTGTCATGAACTGTACATGGTTCTAGTGGCTGTAATGTTCATCCTCACCATTAGGGGTCCTAGTGTGCTCCCGGGGTGTGATAAAAGATGAGGAAGTAGTAGAGTAAGATAGAGGACAGCATGGTATGCTTTGTGTTCCTTCTTGGCCCTGAGAGAACATCCTTGTTGGGAAACTTAGTTGTTTGCTGCTCAATTGTAAGTAATGTTTGATTATAACCACTAAATGATGTATTTTGAATGGATTTGACTTTTATACTTAATTGTATATGTGAAAAGTAGTTTTGAGGTTGTCATCCACACCATTTTATGAGTGTTTTTTTCTTTCTTCTGAATGTTTGTTTTCTTTTGTAGAAGGATTTTTGTTTATGGGCTTCCTTTCCTTATTCATCAAGTCATGCTATGGGATTAATGTGGAGGTGCTATCCTTGAAGAGACTGATGTGCCAGGGCATATGGGACATTTCCTACATTATATGTCTGGACTTTATCACAAGTACAAGTACTCTTTCCATCGATGAGCCTTTCTGTGATTTCTTGTTTTTGGGTTACTGATTGATTTCTACTATTTTTTTTTTTTTTTTTGTGTTTGGTCATTGTTTGTACTGATGTGATTGGAGAAGGTCTGTTCAGCTATGGTTTATTCATGTATTGTGTAAAGGGAGATCTCTGAAGAATCGAGTCACTGATAAGTGTGGATTTTGTATATGGTATGTTTGCATATCAAATGAACTTAATCAGCAAATGGGTTTGAAAACTCTTTATTGATGTAGCTGAGTATTGTGTGAAGTAATACAGTTGATCCCTCCTTCAAAATTTGTATAGCTGTTTTTTTGTTGGAGAGACAGAGATTCAGTTATACCCTGAACATCTAGCCTCGAGAAGCCCTTAACAGGAACTCTGTAGGAAAAATGCTTATGCCAAAACCTTTTCATTTCAGCCACACAAGCTGGGACAGCTGGAATAAACTGCTTCGCTGGAGGGAGACGTGACGGAAGACTCTTTCGAGTCGCTTCGCCGCCTCTGTTTTTCAAAAGATTTATAAATCTTCTGCACTCGCTGTCCGTGCTTTGAATGCAACGTTCCTCCTTACAGCCTATCAAGCGGAGTTATTAGAGGAGATGGGAAGTCAGCTGGACTCCCAACCCAGCGCTCTGGGAGGAGATATGCATCATTGCAGATTTAAACCTGTGCACGTCCCGCGGAGCAGTTCAAAGTTGCGGTCAGAGTTTGGGTTTGGTGGTTGTGGAAGGGAGACCGCTATGGCTGGGTTTGTCAAGATTCTCTGACAAAGAAAGAGTAGAGTTTTTGGATGCCCCTATCGTTCCAAAGACCGTGTTCGGCGCGACGGTAACAGCTATGTGTCAGCAATGTTTTTTGTGATTTTGTGATTCCCAAATGAGGGGGAGGTCTCTGTCCCATTTTAGATTTACGGGTCCTCAACAAACACCTCAGAAAATACTAATTCCAGGATGCATATTTTCATGTAGATATTTTTCATGCTGACAGGAAATATCTGAGGTTCGCTTATCAGGGCACAGCATACGAGTTTATGAAAATTCCCTTTGGCCTTGCTTTAGCACCCAGGGTATTCACCAAATGTGTGGAAGCGGGCGGCTCTGACGCTGTTAAGGAACAGAGGAGTCAGAGTTTCATCGTATCTGGACGTTCTGCTCATCTGTGCGCTGTCCCAGCGGCAAGCAGAGAGCAATACACACACTAGTGACGCATCTGGAGAGATTAGGTTTCAAGATAAACCAGGCCAAGAGTTGTCTAATCCCTAGTCTACTTGGGTCTCAGATTGAATTCAGCGATCTTTCGAGCGTTTCTATGAGAGGAATGCATCAAGACATTTCTCAGCTATCTCTCCCTCTTTCAACGAGGGAGTTTAGTCTACTGGGTCTGATGGCCTCAACAGTGTCAGTGGTTCCTCTAGGACTGCGGCGAATGAGGGATTTTCAGAACTGGACAGTTTCACAGGGCATTTGCCCAACGAGCCATCTCAGCCGCAGAGTGCGCGTCTCATCAGAATGCATGAGAGCTCTCTGCCATTGGAGAGCCCCGTCTTTTCTCAGGACAGGATGTCCTCTGGGCCCTGTTGTATTGAGGAAAGTGGTGACAACAGATGCATCTCTCACAGGCTGGGGGGCGGTGTTCGAGGGCAGAACAGTGAGGGGTGTTTGGTCTCCTGCACTGAGAGAGAAGCACATACATTTTCTAGAACTACTGACAGTGTTACTAACTCTGAGACATTTTGTGCATTTACTCAAGAATCATCATGTATTGGTCAGGACAGACAATACAACAGTGATAGTCTACATAAATCGACAGGGAGGAGTGCGTTCTCACAAGGTTCACTTGTTAGTGAAAGACCTGATTATGTGGAGCAGCAGGACCCTCCTGTCATTACACATGACACATGTTCCAGGAATAATGAACAGGGGAGCAGATTTACTGCCCAGAGGGAATCCTCTGTATGGGGAGTGGAGACTCCACCCACAAGTTATGCTCATAGTGTGGCAAAGATTCGGCCAGGCCGCCATTGATCACTTCGCATCGTGCGAAGACACGCAATGTCCCATTCTTCTCTCTGGTCGGCAATGATGCACTGTTGGTTGTGGATGCTCTAGCACACGAGTGGCCAGACGTGTTACTTTGCGTGTTCCCTATGTTGATCCTGATTGAGCCGACACTAAGGAGGATTCGGGAACATAAACATGTAATGATTCTGATCGCGTCATACTGGCTGGGGAGACTTTGGATTGCAGAGATTGCACAACTACTCTACGACCAGCCATGGCCGTTACCAGCGCGCAGGGATCTCCTCTCACAAGCACGGGGGGAAATATTTCACCCCTCCCCTCAGAAACTAGCTCCCTGGGCCTGCACCAATAACAGTGCTGTGATCATGCATCAATGATACTGTGCTATACTACAGTGATTATTATCATTTTATCATTTATAATTTTTATTATTATTACAGTGATCAACTCTGATCTGTGGTTTTAGAAGGTAGGCCAAGTCTTTCCAAGTCACAGGGCTCAAGTCTGAGTCGAGTCGCAAGTCATCAAATTTGAGACTCGAGTCCAAATCAAGTCCAAGTCATGCGACTCGAGTCCACAACCCTGCTGAGCGGCATTGGTTTTCAGCGTGAATGTCGTGAAAAAAAACACACAAAACACATCCAAAACGGGAAAGAAGTCTGTGATCAACTGTACAAAAAGTTTTGACACAAAACCTGAGGTATAAATTTAAAAACTGCAGAAAGCAACAGAAACAGCTGGACTCCAGGCAGAGAAACATTGATTTTCAGTAGGGGTGTAACAATACGCTCAGGTCACAATATGGATGTATCGCCATACTGAGTTCACGATACGATACGTATTACGATATTTTGAACAAAATGAAATTGAAATTAAAAATAAATATTTAAAAAACATTAACAAATTTCAATAATTTTCCTTGTTGTACATACAAGATCACATTTCAAGGTTTAATAAAAACCTTCTGTATTCAAAATAACAGCTGAATAGGTCTGTTTGTCACAGAAAAAAAAAATGTTAACATTAACATGAACTTAGAATTCAGAATCCAGGGACAGTTCACATATCGTGTCTAAAAACATGTGGAAGGCGAGGCCGCACTGCTTCTCCTTCTTTCCAAAGCGCTTGCACTCCTGTGGCGTCGGTCGTTGTACTGCGCTCTACAGGAGGATCAGGAAGTTTCAGCAGAGGATAAAATTATTTCTAGCCCTTGCATTACCTTTACTACTAGATATATTTATAAAACCACCCTGTACAGTTGTTCGGCTGAGATTTCAATTTTGTTATGGAAACGCCATAGCTGATCGGTTCTTGTCACATGGCCTTCGGTGCGCTTGCGGCAATTCTGAAAAGTTGATCATTTTTCATCTCGATGCGCCTGGAAAATGCACTGCATGCACGTCACGACCGCGTTGCTTCTGTTATGAACACGCTTGCCGTGTGACTACATTTGAAATAATTGACTTGCATGCGGAAAAGACGCAATATGTGAATAGCCCCACAGAACTTCTTAAAGCAAAGCATCGCAAGCATCTTTTGCTTTTCTGTGAGCACAGCTGTTGCTGTGGCACTGCGGTGAAAGAAAGCCACGACTTTTCTCATGTGACCAAGCAAGAGACTGACGCGAGAAATGTTTAAACCTGCTTGCAAGATTCGATGTGTGTGCGAAACACTTACTGAACTAGAGAGCTGATTGAGACACACCCTTATATGCAGTGACAACCCGGCTTCTCTCATTGCAGAGTAGGTCACGTCGGCAGCTCAACCAATAAGATTAAACTGCCGTCATATCGTAAAAGTATCGCCATCACTCTACGATGCATGTCGTAACATTTTTGCATTGTGAAATATCGTACTGCGATATATTGTTACACCCTTAATTTTTAGTTATCATTTTGTGTCAAATTGTTGGATTTTGAGGTAAAATCATATCGTGTATATATTGTATTATTATATATTATGTTGACAACTCATCAATTAAATATTTTCCATCTTATATTCTGCATAATTGGGTGTTTTTAAATAAACACTGACAAAACTATACTGTAAAACTATATATGTTTTAAGGCTGGACAATATGATGCTATAACATTGATATAAGTGATTACGTGGATTTAAACCTACCTATATTGTAGTTATATAAAATATTCACAGGCAGATTTGCTGGTAACACTTTATAATAACTGCACACTATGAAGCATTAGTTAAGCATTAGTTAATAGTTAATTAATCACTTATAAAGCATTAATAGACATTAGTAAGTCGTTTATAAATACAGCTATAATTGCTTTATTCTTGATGTATAAGCATATCTATAATGTGTTTAATAATTTTTTTTTTCATACTTTATTAATTATTAATTTATCATTTCTAAATTAAGTATTACATTATTTACAAACCAGTTGTTTACGAGTTGTCAGTAGTTCATTTAGGAAGTGTAAGTAAATGATTAATAAACTATTTAAACATTCATTTATACATATTATTTCAACACAGTGATAGTTACTTAGTGTGTTAGTAAATGTTTATTATCACATATTCCTACTGTAATTCATGATTAATTCAGATAAAAATAAAACATTTAGAAGCAGTCAGTTAACTATTTTTGTGAGTTCATCTAAAGTGAGCACTATTTATGCTTTGTAAAGCTTTTATAAATGAGATTTAAAGGTTCAGTAATCTCTTGCACTGCTGTTCTCTCATGTTTTAAAGTTAGTACTGAGGTAGTTTTGACACTGGGAATATGTATTAATAAAGCATTTAATAACACACTAAGTAATTAATACTATATGTCTAAATAATAAGATGCATAAATGTACATTTATATATGTTATTAATCATGTACTTACACTTCCTAAATGATCTTATGAACCGCTGACACCTCCTAAATAACTGGTTTGTGAATAATTTAATACATAATTTAGAAATGATAAATTGATCATTAATAAAGTATGAAAATACAATTATTAAACTCATTATAGATATGCTTATAAATCAAGAACAAAGCATTTATATCTGTATTTATAAACCGCTTACTAATGTCTATTAATGTTTTATAAATGATGAATTGACTATTTACTAGTGCTTAACTAATGCTTCAGAGCGTGAGTTATTCTAAAGTGTTACCGATTTGCTTTATGTATTTCCCCACGGTCGAAATTAGGCACATATAAATGTCAGGAAACACGACTCCTGGCTGCATGTCAATATCCATGGATTAGGTTTATTTGACAAGTTGTAAGGAACACATTCAATTCCAACCTTTAGTGTAATTCGTTTTATTCGCATTTTGCACAGTTTCCCCTTATTAAATCCAGTCACGCAGCAGGTTCTTTTGCCACTCAGTCCAGCTGAAGGAGCGCTTTTTCGGCGGGAAAGTGACGTCGATGCATACCCTCTACAGCAGGGATGGGCAACTCTGGTCCTGGAGGGCCAGTTTATCTCCATCCCTGATAAAAACTCACTTGCCTATTGTTACATCTGCTGGTGTGTTGGAGAGATGAGAGTCACACGGATATCCACAGTAATGGGTTTTACTCAATAAAGCAGGAGAAATCATACAAGATACACACATTAGCAAACTACATAACATTGAGAACGGACAAGGAGTGAAGGGAGTGAGTCCAATATATAGGGAGTGAAGATGATAGAGTCCAGGTGCAGGGGATGAGTGATGATGAGGAGATGACGAGGGAAGTGAGTGCAGGTGAGGAGACAAGAGGATCATGGGAAATGGAGTTCTGGAGACGAGGGAACTGTGACCTCGCAGGGGGTGGGTGCCCTGGAGACCTCATGCCGGTGCAGGGAGAGGCATGGGTAGGAGAGGAGGTCTCCAGGGCGGGTCCATGAGCCATGGCGGGTCAGGCGCAGTGGGCAGCCACGGCGGGTCAGGTGCAGAGGGCTGCCACGGCGGGTCAGGTGCAGAGGGCTGCCACGGCGGGTCAGGTGCAGAGGGCTGCCACGGCGGGTCAGGTGCAGAGGGCTGCCACGGCGGGTCAGGTGCAGAGGGTTGCCACGGCGGGTCAGGTGCAGAGGGTTGCCACGGCGGGTCAGGTGCAGAGGGCTGCCACGGTGGGTCAGGTGCAGAGGGCAGCCATGGTGGGTCAGGTGTACTTTGAGGCCCACCCATCTGTATCCCACCCCTGGGTACCTAGCCCCCCCCCAAAAAATACTTGGGGAGGTTAAGGAGGGCCTTCAGGAGACTGTGGAATGGTGTGGGTTTGTGGACAGGAGCGCGCTCATGGGCAGCAGAGCATGGAGCGGTTGGCTCGGTGGCTGAAACTGAAGCGGCTGACTCGGCGGCTGAGACTGAAGCGGCTGACTCGGCGGCGGAGGCTGAAGCGGCTGACTCGGCGGCGGAGGCTGAAGCGGCTGACTCGGCGGCGGAGGCTGAAGCGGCTGACTCGGCGGCGGAGGCTGAAGCGGCTGACTCGGCGGCGGAGGCTGAAGCGGCTGACTCGGCGGCGGAGGCTGAAGCGGCTGACTCGGCGGCGGAGGCTGAAGCGGCTGAAGCGGCTGACTCGGCGGCGGAGGCTGAAGCGGCTGACTCGGCGGCGGAGGCTGAAGCGGCTGACTCGGCGGCGGAGGCTGAAGCGGCTGACTCGGCGGCGGAGGCTGAAACGGCTGACTCGGCGGCGGAGGCTGAAGCGGCTGACTCGGCGGCGGAGGCTGAAGCGGCTGACTCGGCGGCGGAGGCTGAAGCGGCTGACTCGGCGGCGGAGGCTGAAGCGGCTGACTCGGCGGCGGAGGCTGAAGCGGCTGACTCCATCTTCTGGGATGTTCAGAGTTGCTTGAAGGGCTTCTTGTGGTAGAGGTGGAGGGGCTTGTGAATGAAGCAAAACTGGCATCAGCAGGATCGGCAGCAGGCTCTGAACACATGCTGATGTCCAAGGCTGATGTTGAACTGATGTCCATTACAGATGATGTGTTTCTCTCCTCAAATTTGCATGCCAATTTTGGTCATCTCACATAAAAATGATTTGAATAAACAATTATCTGACTGTTCTATGACTGCATTTCATAATGCTATAGATAAGTGTCAGCAGAATGACGAAAAAACTACTAATAATTTCATTATGGATTATAGATAGCAGACATATAACTTGGCCACTCACATTAAAGATTAAACTTTTCCTTGAACTGCACACAGCCATGACACTGGACAAAGATGCGGTGTCCTATAAATTATAGAGATTTCAAATAAAAATCTAACTGTATTATTTTTTTAGGACTTTCATCCATAACAGTACACAAAACTAGAACATAAGGGAAAGATTAATTGGCCTACCAATTGTGTCCATGTGGTCTAGAATAATGCATTAGTTAAACATTAATTAATGATTAACTTGTTCACAATTAACCATTAGTTAAGAATGAACACACTAGTAATTAATGACTAACTTTACATTTTAAGGGTATTTAATTATGCTTTAGTTGAGCATAAATAAACTAGTAATTAATGATTTACTTGTTCACAGTTATTCATTAGTTAAGCATGGACACAATAGTAATTAATGATTAACTTAACATATAGTAGGACATATTAGCCATTATTTACAAATTATTAAACATTAAACATTTATGCTATAAATAAACACAAGTATCCTAGCAATCAATGATTAACTGAATATACTGTAAACGCCTTTTAGTCATTATCTACAACTTAATAAGCCATATATTATTTTATGTAGTGATGCAATTATATTTCTGTGCCATTCTTTTAAGTTAACCAAACAATAAACTAGTAATTATGCTTAAATACTGACGGTTTTGCAGTTATAAATTGCTAAAATAGTACAACAAATATAATTTGACCCCCAAAGTGAAAGGTTTATCCACATTAATTATGGCACTTATTGAGTGATATTCAAGTTTATTGATCAGAATAAGCCAATAATTAAGGCTAAAATGGCATTAATACAATACAATTAAATGCAATTTGACCCCCTATTCTAAAGTGAAAGCTAAATCCTCATTAATTATGCCAATTATTAAGTTATATTCAAGATTACTGACGAGAATAAGCCAATAATTAACGCTAAATGGCCATTACTGAGACAATTTTACCCCATACTGTAAAGTAAAAGTTATATCCTCAATTAAGGCACTTATTGAATAGTCTCATTGTTATATAAGTATTAGTACATAACTTTGGACATATTGGCAAAATTTAAACGTAAGCATATTACACTTTTACAGCAGAAATACTTCAAATATTTACGAATCTTTTATATCATAAAGATATCTGTATAATCTCCCTTTTACCGTTTTATGGATAAATGTTATATCCCCAAACCCAAACATAACCATTTTATAGAGAATATAAAATGAACGTAATGGACATTAATATTTCGGAAAAAGACAATTTTAGTAACACTATATAGAATTAGAAGGATATTTTGAGCCACTAAATTCACTCAAACCTCTAAACCCACTATTTCTTAAAAATATGTAATTATAAAGAAAAACATAAGTCAGAAAAATGTAACTTATATAATTAATTATGAATTAATAAATAATTTCTTATTTAAGAAAATTTCAAAAGCGATACCAATAGTAGTCTGAATGACAATGTGTTGCAGTCGCAGTCCTATCTGGTGATACATAATACACTGCGTGGTGTTTTTTTGCAGCATGGGATAGTGCATAGTGCATTGTGCATTGTATCCTCCATTTTATATCATAGCTGAAAATGGCCAGTTATGAACTTCACATATCTTGCTAAAGTCATTTTAATACCCTCAGAGACCCTAAAGGGACCTCCCATCTCACTTCCCAATATTCCAGCCCAAATCATCACTCTCTAACTCCTTGCTGACATTGCAGTCTTGTTGGAACGTGGTGGCCATTCACCAACCATCCAGAAATCCATCCATTTAGACCATCCATTGTAGTACGGCATTAGTCAGTGAATAAAACTATTTAAAAATAAGTCTTCATGTATTTCTAAACCCACTGTAAATGTTTCTCTTTGTGAGGTTTGGTTTGGAGTTGCTGAAATGCATCTTTACGCACAACTGCCAGCCTGCATGGAGAGCTTCTTGAGACTCCAGAGACACCAGCAGCTTCAAATACCTGTTTGCTGCTCAACACTGGCTTTTTTATAGCTGCCCTTTTAATACAATTTTTTTTTTTTGACAGGAACTTTCATTAATAAGCCTTTATCTGACTGAGTTCTGCTGTGCTCTAAATCACTCACAAATCTTATGATAATTCGATAATCTCCATTCAGTTTTCAGAAAATATTAGTTGTTTTCATGCCTTTTGCACAACATTGCACCATTTCATGCTTTTAATCTTCAGAAAGATCTTTCTTCCTCCCCTTATTGCATGAGAACTGTGACTTGCTTAATAATGTGGAACAACCTCTAAGTAGGGTTTCCATGGCAAATTATTTTGTCTGAGATTGATACCAGTTATCTGAAAAGACATGGATAAATAAACGAACAAACATTTTCTTAGAAAAACTAAAATCTGAATGTTTATTCTACTGAAATCTTACTGATATGTCACTTGCATAATAATTTGGAACGCAGTGTAGTTTTGTATCAGGTACATGCAGAATTAAGTTATTAATCCACAAAAATGGGCTGCGTCCAAAAACTGGAAAATGCTGCCTTCTGAGGACACATTTCAAGGTAGTGAGGCATCAAGGCACGTCCAAATCCTGTGTTAGCTTCACTTCCTGTCTCATGAGATACCTTCCTCAGATCGATTTTTGAAGGAAGCATGGATGTTTCCTTATCTTCCTTTGATATCCCACAATCCTGTGCTTTCCATTCTGTGACAATTGAGCTAGAAAAATAAAGATGGCGTCCAAAAGTTGCGTTTGCTGCTCATTTTGTGTATAAATGTACGATTTTGACCAACATATTTCTATTTTGATATCATTTCTATCAAGTAATTACTACTGTAATAATTAAATATTTGTTTAGTTCTCACCAAAGCTCGCGCTATATTGCTGTAGATCATTAAACCGTTACACTGCCTCAGAAGTCTGTCCGAAATCAATTTCGTGAGGTACCTTCATGCACAAACGCTGCCATACAAGTCATTCTCTTAAAAAACAGAGAGGCAGCAAGACAGCTACATGTACCTAGGTTTTCGGACGCAGCCATGGTATTCACTTCACTTCACGGCATGTCGCAATCTGTAACGAAGCAGGTGAGAGCCAATGAGCATTGATAACACTGCCGTAAAACGTGTCATGTCAAGCTTTTTAGGCAGAAATTTTTGAATTCATAATGATCGCTGGATTTGTTTACGGTCATTGTTGAGGATGGAGATGAAGATCGGTGAATAAAGAATTCAAGATTCTGTTTCTCGCAGTCGTATGGATTATAAAGATGAGGATTAAAGCTGATTAATTTGACGTCTTTTGTGATTTTATGTTGCGTTTTGGTGTATTTTCTAGTCCTGTGTGTGAGAAAATGCCTTTTGTGTACCACAGCGAACAAAATAAGTATTACATGATAAATAATGGTTAGATGATTACAGATATATTATTCATTTTAAGGTTTTAAAGTGTAGTTTTGTTTAGCGTAACGAACAGAGCAAAATATTCACAATAATTTTTAGTGCTGTCAATATTGTGTGTTTCAGTGTATGAAAACGTAAGCAAATGTATGTGTTGTAGAACAACACTGCGTAAAAGTACATTCTCATGTGATCACGTTGCAGAATAATTAAAACCAATAGTGTAAATAAGAACCTCTCTAGAACAAGAGGCCAAATTGCCTTTATTAGTAATGTATTAGTGGCAGTTTAGCCTTAGTTATTGGCATATTTTGGTCAATAAACTTGAATATCTCTCAATAAGTGCCATAATTAATGAGGATTTAGCTTTTACTTTAGAATAGGGGGTCAAATTGCCTTAATTAGTACTGTATGAATGGCTGTTTAGCCTTATTTATTGGCTTATTCCCATCAATAAACTTGAATATCACTCAATAAGCGGCATAATTAATGTGGATATACCTTTCACTTTGGGGGTCGAATTGTCTTTATTATACTATTTTAGCAATTTATAACTGAAAACCATCAGTACTTAAGCATAATTACTAGCTTATTGTTCGGTTAACTTAATAAAATGGCACAGAAATATAATAACATCACTACACAAAAATAATATACAGCATATTAAGTCAAATAGATAATGACTAAAAGGTTTTTCTGTACATTCAGTTACTCATTAATTACTAGGTTATTTTTGTTTATTTATAGCATAAATGTGTATCTTTCAAATGTTTAATAATTTGTAAATAATGGCTAATATGCCCCACTATATGTTAATCATTAATTACTATTGTGTCCATGCTTAACTAATGAATAATTGTGAACAAGTCAATCATTAGTTACTAGTTTATTAATGCTCAACTAATGCATAATTCTGACTTTTACAATGTAAAGTTAATCATAAATTACTAGTGTGTTCAATCTTAACTAATGCTTAATTGTGAACAAGTTAATCATTAATTAATGTTTAACTAATGCATTATTCTGGACCCTTAAAATAAAGTATTACCAATGGGTCATGTTGGCATCCTGCATGTCAGCCAGACACAGCCAGAGGTGGTGCTCCTGAACCACAAGCGTGGACATCGCACAACCCAGAGACCGAGCAGTGAGCACTTGATGTCGCTATCTGACCAGATGAGCAGAGGCCTCAGGAGAAGGACTCCCTATAGCAACAGGAGGCCAAACAGACTCAAATCCAAAGACAGTTTACCAAGGCGCCCTCACAGAGGGCCAAACACGCCTCAGCCAAACAACTCTTGATAGTGAGAGGAGGCAAACCAGCTCAACATAAAACAGTTTGGGCATTTTCACAGAGGTTCGAACACTTGATTTCACTGTCTTACTGGACTTAGAAACAGTTTACCAAGGAGCAGAGGCCTCAGTAAAATGACTTTCTAAAATGAGAGGATGCTAATCCTAAAAGACAGTCTTTCAAGGTGGGGGCTCAGATGAGCGGAGGACTAGGCAGAATGATCCTCAGAGATTGCACTGAGGCCAAAACACACTTAATCTAAAAGATACCATAGGGCCAACACACTTAGTGACGCTGTCTACATAGAGCCCAACAGAGCGGAGGCCTCAATCAAACAATCATTAGATCGGGATGAGGCCAAATTACACTCAACCTAAAAGTCTAAATGAGCAGAGGCCAAACAGAATGATCCTCAAATCAAAATGTGGCCAAACTACACTCAATATTAAAGACCGCTGAACACAGTGGTCCAAAGAGGGCTGACACACTTAATGACACTGTCTAGATAGAGCCCAACAAAGCAGAGGCCTCAATCAAACAATCCTCAGATCGGGGTGAGGCCAAACCATACTCAAGGCTAAAAGAAGCTCACCACAGCAGCCAACAGAGGGCTGACACACTTGGCTTCACTGTCTAGCTGAAGCTAAGGTGACCTGAGGCCTAACTTTTGCTTGCCTTTATAGCTAGAGGAGGTCCAACATGCTCAGTCTCTGCAACCAAACTGTACTACTCAAATTAAAAGCTCAGAATTCCTCAGAATTACATAACTAAATCAAATAGCAGTATCAGAACTAGTAAAAGGAAATTAAACAATAAATATTCCTGTTCGAATCCTGCCGTGCTTTGCTTACAACCCCCACACTCAATCCCGCCTGACCGCAATGGTGGCCGCAAATTGTAAAGATGAAGATGTGGACAGAAGGCCTACAAAACTAAGCAGTGTACCCTCAGTACAGAACTGACCTATGGTTGAATTATCTCATCTGGGGCATATTCAAGACAAGATATAAAAAGTAATATAGGATATGTTGAATGATCTAAAGGCCATTGCCTCATAATACACAAATCAATCTTGATGTCGAGGATGGAGACACTCTAACTGGGGATCAGAGAACTCTTGAACCCGTTGTTTCTGAGCAAATTAATTTCTGCCACCCCTGAATGCTAAGATCAGCCAATCATCAGGACTGAGACACCACTCAAGGTTAAAGAAGCGAGGAATGCAATGGTAGTCCATTGTATCCGATTATGATATTCCTCCTCATTAACGGTGTTCTCTGATAGCTGTAGAGTCCAATCCTTGATCCACAAATTTTCATGTTGCACATGTAAAGTCAGTGTGGGTGGGCAGGCATACTTGTATGTCCGCTCAGTCTTTTTAGCTGTTACATTATGTTCCTCTTGTATTTTAGCTGCTCTATTCCTACATGAAAGAGCTGTCACCATGTTGAATGGTTATGTTTTTAGCTGGTCTTAATACTGCTTCTTCTGACCCCCTGAAGACCAGTGACCCACATGAAGTTGTCCATATAGAACTTGTCATGGTAGGTGATCTTGAGGCACCTTGGTAACATGCTCGACCCAGCAGAGCCTTGCAGTTTGTCCTAGCAAGTATACTGTCACACCATGTGATCCATAGATTTCGCTTCAGGCATCTTATTTGGAAGCACTGCAGTCTCATTAAGTGGTGTCTGGATGTGGCCTAGTCTTCAGAGCTGATTAGGAGAGTCAAACTTACTACTGCAAATGGCTTTAATGATAGTAACTTTGGTGTGCAGTTGAAGGTGCTTGTTTTGAAAGACCTTTCGTCTGAGATTGCCAAAGGTTGCAAAGATTTGTTTTATCAGGTTGTGATTGAAATTGCAGTCCTCTGATGGGATGCTGCCTAGTTTTTTATGGTTAAAGCAGATGTAATAGGTGGTTGGCTGAACCTCCATTGGCATGCTATATCACCTCCATATTAGAAGAGTTGACTGACAGGCAGAGCTTGCTGTAAGTCTTCACAGCAGCAGCAATGATGGTTTGCTGGTCTTCTGGGGAGTGAGCCACAAGCAGTCATCAGCATGCTCAACTCAAAGATTCTCACTGTTGAGACAATGGTGGTTGCTTGGTACCTTTGTATATTAAAAAGATTTCTGTCTAGCCTGAAGTCTAGAGCGATCCAACTACTTCTTTCAAGCTTGCCATGATGAAACTTTGTAACACATTGGAGGAAGATGTGTACCTCTTGTCATGCATTAAATGTACAGTATTATACTACTTTTAAAAACGAATGCCTTTCACTCAACCAAACTGTGTTACATTAAATATGTTGTTTAACATACGTAATGTTGTTTGGTGAACTAGAGACTAGAGACAATCATTTTGTTTTTAAACCTGATGTGTTTTAAATAAAATGGTTTAAGTTAAAAGTAAACAATCAGCAGCTGACCACTGATGCAATATAAACCTGGTGTTTTCCTTTTTTCAATACACAGGTATGATATCTCTTGTGATAAGTGGTCAGAGTCTAATTAACACAAAAATAAGATAATTGGACCCTTGGTGATGTCAGCTGTACCTCATGGTTCAATCTAAGCTTAAGCCTCCCCTTGAGTGCTACTTAGTGTGTTTATTGCCAAGTTGTAAGTTTGACCCTTGTTATAGCAACAAAAACATAGAGGACCCTTGAGATAGGTCTAGCTAAGCAAAGTCCAGTAATGAGTGATGAATTAAACTTTGTGTAAATTTGCCCCCTTATGACAGTAGTTGGGGAACTCTCTATCTCTATCACCATGACTCTTAAATGTCAGTCAGACCTTATAATAATAATTATAATAAATTAAAAAATGATAATAATTGTAAAAACTGAAAGGAGGGAAAAAAAGTTTATTGGCTATTCACCCATGGTGTTTCCCTGTCAAAGGGCAGAGACACTTTGATAGGCTCCAACATCCCTACGGCCATAGGATGAACAGATAATGGATGGATAGATAGAAAATCACCATATGCACATTTAAAGAGCCTGATCAAATTTTGAATTTTGAAATGTTGCCTTTCCACAACTTTTTCCACAAGTTGTTTAGTTCATAATACCAGTGACAAGAAATCAAGGGACAATGATTTAGTGTGAAGGGGACGAAGGATTTTTGATTTTTGTTTTTTTGCACATTATGTGCAAAACAATATGCAAAACAACAAACCATTTTGTATGATTTAATAAATGCTTTAAAATAATGCCTTTTATATGAATATTGAAACTCTTTTTCATCACTGAAAATTCTAGGGGCACATTTTTCATCATATTTTACATGTCTATACCATAAAAGAAATATTATAAAATCTACAATAAAATAATACAATATTTTAAGTATGGAATATTTGTTTATATATCACTTGCAAAAAGTATATTGTCAGAATGTTACTTTTTAGTTGCAACAAACAAACAACAAAAAGGGCCCATATGTTGACATCCACTAGAATGGGCAATGCTAACCATCCAAACCTTGACCAACATGTTTTTTGTTTTTTCATCTTGTTACATAATTAATTATTTTACAGACTCATGGGAACAGACATGGTGTATTTAGAGACGATGATTTCATTTCAAGCTTTCATTTCACTCAAACATGTAAGAACGAGCATTATCATAGTTAAACAAATGAGCAAAGATTTCAGTTCATCAATGTAATGGGAATAGCACATGTTAATGCATGAAAGGCCTAAATAATAAGTATAACTTTACATATAGTTAACTAAAGTTATTTGTGAATTTTCTGCTGTTTATATGATGAAACATTAATTGAACATTTAACTTGTAAAAGTTAATTTAGGATTTTTTTCTTCTTCACAGCAGCACAGTTTAACAAAGAGGTTTTTATTCATATAGTGAAAGTGAAATCACAGAATCACATAATTGTGTGTAATACTAGTATTTTTTTATTTATCACTCTCAAATGTAGCATAGCCTACTTTAAATACATGGAAAAATGTTTGTTATCTTTAGGCTTTAATCCTTTTTTATCAAAACCCTGTTTGTAAAGAGATTGAACAGCATGAAGAATCTTTCTGCACCAAATATTTCATTCACAGACTTCATGTTAAATGGTTTTTACAGCCTAGGGGAATGGAGGCCCTTTTTATTTATCCCTTTCTTTCTGATGTTTTTACTGTCTATCACAGCAAATTCTATTCTCGTATATTTAATTATATCTCAAAAGTCTCTACATTCTCCAATGTATGTACTAATAGGTTTAACGGCTGTTGTAGACTTGATATTGCCTATATTTTTTGTACCCAACATGCTTCTTAGCTTGTTATTTAACTGGAGTGGGATATCTCTAGTTGGTTGTTTAATACAAATGTTTTGCATTCATTATGTTGGAGCATTTCAGTCCACTTTGCTTTTGTGGATGGCACTGGACCGTTACTTTGCAATATGCAAACCTCTTTACTATCACAAATACATGGAAATCCCTAACTTTCTAAAGTTTGTTGTTGTGCCATTAATCAGAAATGGACTCCTGAATTTCACTATGGTCTCTTTGGCTGGAAAATTGTCATTTTGTTTAACAAATGTGATCGATCACTGTTTTTGTGAGCACATGGCATTGGTTCAGTTAGCATGTGGAGATATATCTATTAATAACTTGGTTGGACTTTTGACTGCTTTCCTTATACCAACTGCAGATTTTATTATCATTACTGCTTCCTACATTGTGATTTTTGTCTCTGTGTTTAAATCTGGTAAGGCCCAAATAAAGGCCATAAACACCTGCATTACTCACATAATTGTAATGACAAGTAGTTTGACTTTTGCCCTTATTGCATTCTTGTCATACAGAATAAGAAATAATTTTTCTCCCAGTAGTCGTGTATTTGTGAGCACAATGTACTTACTTTTTCCAAGTTGTTTTAACCCAATTGTTTATGGAGTGAGAACAAAAGAAATAAGACAAAGGTTTCTTCAGTTTATTAGAAAGGTATAAGTCTGTCCTTTGTAAAGAAATCTAAAAGAGGTAAATATGCGATAATGTGACATTTAAATAAGGATTTGTTGTTTTGTTAAAGCTATAGTTTAAAACGGCTATTATGTAGGCCCTATTTGAAAATATAAGACTGAAAATATGTAGTTAATAATGGACATACTGTAAACACTGATGGTAATTTAGAAGAATGACATCATTGTGCAGAATTTTTGTAAACAGAAATAGAGTTAATAAAGAAAAAAAAAAGAAGAAGAAAAAAACAGAAATACACAGCATTCTCCATCAGCTGCAATTGTTCTCGTTCCTGCTAAAAAAAAAAGTACAGTGGGTACGGAAAGTATTCAGACCCCCTTAAATGTTTCACTCTTTGTTATATTGCAGCCATTTGCTAAAATCATTTAAGTTCTTTTTTTCCTCATTAGAAAGTTAGGATTTTTTTCCACAGCACCCCATATTGACAGAAAAACACAGAATTGTTGACATTTTTGCAGATTTATTAAAAAAGAAAAACTGAAATATCACATGGTCCTAAGTATTCAGACCCTTTGCTGTGACACTCATATATTTAACTCAGGTGCTGTCCATTTCTTCTGATCATCCTTGAGATGGTTCTACACCTTCATTTGAGTCCAGCTGTGTTTGATTATACTGATTGGACTTGATTAGGAAAGCCACACACCTGTCTATATAAGACCTTACAGCTCACAGTGCATGTCAGAGCAAATGAGAATCATGAGGCCAAAGGAACTGCCTGAAGAGCTCAGAGACAGAATTGTGGCAAGGCACAGATCTGGCCAAGGTTACAAAAAAAATTCTGCTGCACTTAAGGTTCCTAAGAGCACAGTGGCCTCCATAATCCTTAAATGGAAGACGTTTGGGATGACCAGAACCCTTCCTAGAGTTGGCCGTCTGGCCAAACTGAGCTATCGGGGGAGAAGAGCCTTGGTGAGAGAGGTAAAGAAGAACCCACAGATCACTGTGGCTGAGCTCCAGAGATGCAGTCGGGAGATGAGAGAAATTTGTAGAAAGTCAACCATCACTGCAGCCCTCCACCAGTCGGGGCTTTATGGCAGAGTGGCCCGACGGAAGCCTCTCCTCAGTGCAAGACACATGAAAGCCCGCATAGTGTTTGCCAAGATGGTGAGAAATAAGATTCTCTGGTCTGATGAGACCAAGATAGAACTTTTTGGCCTTAATTCTAAGCAGTATGTGTGGAGAAAACCAGGCACTGCTCATCACCTGTCCAATACAGTCCCAACAGTGAAGCATGGTGGTGGCAGCATCATGCTGTGGGGGTGTTTTTCAGCTGCAGGGACAGGACGACGGGTTGCAATCGAGGGAAAGATGAATGCGGCCAAGTAAAGGGATATCCTGGATGAAAACCTTCTCCAGAGTGCTCAGGACCTCAGACTGGGCCGAAGGTTTACCTTCCAACAAGACAATGACTCTAAGCACACAGCTAAAATAACGAAGGAGTGTCTTCACAACAACTCCGTGACTGTTCTTGAATGGCCCAGCCAGAGCCCTGACTTAAACCCAATTGAGCATCTCTGGAGAGACCTAAAAATGGCTGTCCACCAACGTTTACCATCCAACCTGACAGAACTGGAGAGGATCTGCAAGGAGGGATGGCAGAGGATCCCCAAATCCAGGTGTGAAAAACATGTTGCATCTTTCCCAAAAAGACTCGTGGCTGTATTAGATCAAAAGGGTGCTTCTACTAAATACTGAGCAAAGGGTCTGAATACTTAGGACCATGTGATATTTCAGATTTTCTTTTTTAATAAATCTGCAAAAATGTCAACAATTCTGTTTTTTTATTTTTTTTTTTATTTTTTTTTTTTTGACAATATGGGGTGCTGTGTGTACATTAATAAGGGGAAAAAATGAACTTAAATGATTTTAGCAAATGACTGCAATATAACAAAGAGTGAAAAATTTAAGGGGGTCTAAATACTTTCCGTACCCACTGTATATTGTCAGAATGATATTTTTTAGTTGCCAAAAAACAAAAAGGGCCCATATAGTGACATCCACTAGAATGGGCAATGCTAACCTTGAACAACACGTTTTTTTTTTTTTTTTTTTTTTTTTTTTTTCATCTTGTTACATAATTAATTATTTTACAGACTCATGGGAACAGACATGGTGTATTTAGAGACCATGATTTCATTTCAAGCTTTCATTTCACTCAAACATGTAAGAAAAAGCATTATCATAGTTA
Source organism: Chanodichthys erythropterus (assembly GCF_024489055.1). NCBI lineage: Eukaryota > Metazoa > Chordata > Actinopteri > Cypriniformes > Xenocyprididae > Chanodichthys > Chanodichthys erythropterus. Next base: position 38,021,402 of record NC_090237.1, read on the forward strand.
AACAAATGAGCAAAGATTTCAGTTCATCAATGTAATGGGAAGAGCACATATTAATGCATGAAAGGCCTAAATAATAAGTATAACTTTACATCTAGTTAACTAAAGTTATTTGTGAATTTTCTGCTGTTTATATGATGAAACATTCATTGAACATTTAACTTGTAAAAGTCAGGTGGATTTTTTTTTCTTCACAGCAGCACAGTTTAACAAAGAGGCTTTTATTCATATAGTGAAAGTGAAATCACAGAATCACATGATTGTGTGTAATACTAGTACTTTTTTATTTATCACTGTCAAATGTAGCATAGCCTACTATACATACATGGAAAAATGTTTGTTATATTTAGGCTTTAATCCTTTTTTATCAAAACCCTGTTTGTAAAGAGATTGAACAGCATGAAGAATCTTTCTGCACCAAATATTTCATTCACAGACTTCATGTTAAATGGTTTCTACAGCCTAGGGGAATGGAGGCCTTTTTTATTTATCCCTTTCTTTCTGATGTTTTTACTGTCTATCACAGCAAATTCTATTCTGATATATTTAATTATATCTCAAAAGTCTCTACATTCTCCAATGTATGTACTAATAGGTTTATTGGCTGTTGTAGACTTGATATTGCCTATATCTTCTGTACCCAACATGCTTCTTAGCTTTTTATTTAACTGGAGTGGGATATCTCTAGTTGGTTGTTTAATACAAATGTTTTGCATTCATTATGTTGGAGCATTTCAGTCCACTTTGCTTTTGTGGATGGCACTGGACCGTTACTTTGCAATTTGCAAACCTCTTTACTATCACAAATACATGGAAATCCCTAACTTTCTAAAGTTTGTTGTTGTGCCATTAATCAGAAATGGACTCTTGGTAGTTACTATGGTCTCTTTGGCTGGAAAATTGTCATTTTGTTCAACAAATGTAATTGATCACTGTTTTTGTGAACACATGGCATTGGTTCAGTTAGCATGTGGAGATATATCTATTAATAACTTGGTTGGACTTTTGTGTGCTTTCCTTATACCAACTGCAGATTGCATTCTCATTACTGCTTCCTACATTGTGATTTTTGCCTCTGTGTTTAAATCTGGTAAGGCCCAAATAAAGGCCATAAACACCTGCATTACTCACATAATTGTTATGTCATTTACTTTGACTTTTGCCCTGATTGCATTCTTGTCATACAGAATAAGAAATAATTTTTCTCCCAGTAGTCGTGCATTTGTGAGCACAATGTACGTACTTTTTCCAGGTTGTTTTAACCCAATAGTTTATGGAGTGAGAACAAAAGAAATAAGACAACGGTTTCTTCAATTTATTAGAAAGGTATAAGTCTGTCCTTTATAAAAAAATCTAAAAAAAAAAGGTAAATATGCGATAATGTGACATTTAAATAAGGATTTGTTGTTTTGTTAAAGCTATAGTTTAAAACAGCTATTATGTAGGCCCTATTTGAAAATATGAGACTGAAAATAATAATGGACATACTGTAAACACTGATGGTAATTTAGAAGAATGATATCATTGTGCAGAAATTTGTATACAGAAATTTAGTTAATAAAGTGGAAAAAAAACAAAAACAAATACATAGCATTCTCCATCAGCTGCGATTGTTCTCGTGCCTGCTCAAAAAACCTACAAAATACAAAATAGAAAAACATCCTTTTACTCCATTTATACTACTCTCCTTGTAAGAGAACTACAACCAACTGCCTGTATATTTTCTATTTGTGAAAACAAAACTCCAACAGAATCCCCACTAACAGAATATTGTAAAATCAGGTATTCAGCCATATAATCATTTTCAGTAATATAGGATCTACCAAAGAGCTTAGAATTGTGAGTGAGTGTGTGTGTGTGTAATTTATATATATATATATATATTATATATATATATATTGTAACGAAGCGGGACTCAACGTAAGATCCAAATGCAGCTTTATTACAGTTTTTTCCAATTGCTAACACACAATTTTTCAAACTAGTCTGGTTTTTATCAAAACACTTAACACAATTCACAAAACCACACACCCAAACTGCAAAATACCTCATATATCCTGCAAAATGAAGCACTGCAACCGAAACTACACAGAGCATTATCAAAATCAAACTTTTGCATGAAATGGCACACACTTCATTCATATTACCAGATTTTTGCCTAACCACCTACACACTGTTGGGCATAATGAAAAGCACCCCCATCTTTAGTATGCTTTGCCATAATACTAAAATATGTATCAGATTGTTCACATGCACAGAAATATTTGCAGATACACACACATGCTGTTGCAACATTTATTTTTTTTTCCTTCACTACAGTAAACAAGTCAGTACAACATAAGCACAGCAGATATATTTACATGGGACTGAACAAAAATATTCTTACAAAAAAAGTAAACTGAAAAAGAAAATTTCTGAAAAAAAATATATTACAGTAAAAAAAAACAAAAAAAAAAAGGCAAGAAAAATAATTAGGCAGCATCTTGCCGCACAGCCGGGTCTGGCCACAACGCCTCGTCAACATCACAGGCAATATCTTCCCTTGCCAGACATCGAGGGAAGAAGCGCCTTGAGTGCCTTATCCATCCCTGAATTGCACCCACATTAATCTCATCACATGCCTCTTCCATGGCCTGCACAAGAGGCATGCGCACAAAGGGCTGCCGGTCGTATACCTTCCACCGCCATGCCGAAAAGAATTCTTCTATGGGGTTCAGAAATGGGGAGTATGGTGGGAGGTATTGCACGAGAAATGTTGGGTGGTCAGCAAACCAGTTTTGGACTGGGGCTGCACGATGAAAGCTCACGTTGTCCCATACTACAACGTACCGGTTTCTTTGATGGTCTGCATCATTCATACGCTCTGGTGGTATGAGAATGTTGTGAAGTCTGTCCAGAAATGTGAGAATATGGGCTGTGTTGTATGGTCCAAGTTTGGCATGACGGTGGAGGAAACCATGCATATTGGAGATGGCAGCGCACATTGTGATGTTCCCACCACGTTGGCCAGGAACATCTATAATGGCTCTGTGGCCAATGAGGTTTCTCCCTCTTCTTCTGGTCTTTGCTAGGTTGAACCCAGCCTCATCTATAAAGATGAACTCATGTGGGATTGCATGAGCATCCATTTCCAGTACTCCCTGAAAACAAAGAACAAAAATCACTCAATATGGTGTTATCCAGTACACTGGGAAACAATGTTGTGTGTAGTGTACTGCAGTCAATATAGTACTTACATCCACATATGCTCGTCTGAACTCTTTGTTTCTTTGAGAGTTTCTCTCAAACGGCACCTTATAAAGTTGTTTCATTCTGATTTGGTTTCGCTTGAGAATGCGAGCCAATGTGGACAGACTAACTCGTTGAATGTTGTTGAATAAGGTGTTGTCTTGGATGATGTGGCTTTGAATTTCTCGTAATCTGATTTCATTATTTTCCAAAACCAAGTTTACAATGGCAGCTTCCTGTACCCCGGTGAACATTTGGCCCCTTCCTCCACCATGGTGTCGTCTCTCAGTCCTTTAGAAAAAATAAAATAAAAATATATATAGGGCTTGGACAATGCAGCCTAAATATTTTCCCCCACAGTAGAGTACATTGTACAGGAAACTTGTACAGTTCATGAATGGCTGATGTCATACACTAAGTAAACAGGTGTCACCCAACTGATACACTATGACATGGGGTATACTACATGTGTACTACATGAAATTTTGGTTACATACCTGTTCTCCAGTCTAAAGGTCCGGATGACAGAGGCGACAGTAAAACGGCTCAAGTTTGGCTGCACTCTCTGTCCAGCCTCACGCATTGTCAACCCATGGTTGATGACATGATCTACTAAGGTTGCTCTGATTTCATTTGAAAGTGTTTGTCTTCTTTGGCCATGAACTCCTCTACCTGCTCTACCCCTACCTCTCACTCTTCCTCCCCCTCTTATTCTCAACCTCCCTCTTCCTCTTCCTCTTCCTCTCTCTGCAATGTCTTCCATTGTTGTTGTAAAAAAAAAAGGTTCTCACCTGTGGTCTTTTCATAGTGCTTACATCCTGATTGAAGTGTTAACAATTAACCACTGAGGTGTTTGGCCAGGTGGCACATGTAATTGGCCAATTAGCTCATGTAGTGTCATTTTGAATGGCAGTGTTTTGAAATGGCAAACATGTGACTTTATGTCAGATTGTTGTGTCTTATGCAGAGAACTGTATTTAGTGAATTTAAAAAGTGCTATTTTGAAATGCAAAATGTGTGTAAAACAGAAAAGGTGTTTAGACTTTTGGAGACTTGAGAAGAAGTTTTGCTCTCTGTGTGTCAGTTTAAATAATTGTGCTGTGCATGTCATTTTAGTGTGTTAGCAATTGGAAAAAACTGTAAAAGGTGAGCGTGGTCGTACAGGCAGGGGTCAGATTACAGCAAACAGGTACAGCAAGGAACAGGCAGAACCGTAGTCAGGGTACAGGCAGTAGGTCGAGGCAGGCAGATATCACTCACAGAACAGCAGACAAGGCAAGGGTCAAGACAGGCAGCGATGGGTCGACAACGGGTAACAGGCAGGAACTGTAACAACAGACAGACAGGGTAAAAATGCTCGGAATTGCTACAACAGTAAACAAGACTTCGCGGTTAGATGGTGTGTGTGTGTGAGTCTTTTATAGTCCCGGTAATGAGTGGCAGCTGGGTGTGGTGATTACTGTGGAGTGATTGTGAAGTGAGTGCAGGTGATAAGCAATGGAGGATCATGGGAAATGTAGTCCGGGATGTGACAGGAACAGACGTGATCGTGACTATATATATATATATATATATATATATATATATATATATATGTATATATATGTTATGGCATGCTGTTCCGGAAATTATAGTATTTATAATATGATCGGTTGTATATATTGAATGAAAATCTGAATGAAAGTCTGAATATATGTAATGAAACTAGAATATATTGAAACTTATATTCAATGAAAACTGATGTCATCAAAGCGCCATCTTGTGTTTTTAATTTGTGATTGTTCAGATGTTGAACTATGAGCGAATCTGTGCAAAATCTAGTAGCAACAATTTTCATTAATAACGAATTAATAAACACTCAGGCGAATGTGTGTACAGGCCAAAATAATGGCAACCGGACTCAATGCGCTTCTATCGATGAAGAAATCCGTACGCTATTTAATCACGGTAGACTTAACGCTGTAAACCACACAGGCAAACAAGTTCCTGCTTGTCCGGTAAAAGAAAGAAACATGCCTTCCACCTCGACCTCACATGGACCACCCATAGCATCTCCTCTTTCCACTCGAAAGGGTCCTAGACAGAAGAGGTAAGAATAGAACTGAATGCATTTGAATTGCAGTTGGTAAGAGTTTTATTTCAATCAGTCATATTAAAACTCATAAATATCACAGGTATTAGATTTCATTTTATTGATATGCTGGTTGCAGGTGTTTTGAAGCATGGAAGCTGGTATAAGCTGGTTTATACTGGTCCTTAGCTGGTCCTTAGCTGGTTTGAGCTGGTTTAAGCTGGTCAAGTGCTGGTGCTAAGCTGGTCCTGAGCAGCTTAAACCAGCTCATGACCAACTAAGGACCAGCATCAAACCAGCTTCCATGCTTCAAAACACACTTAACCAGCATATGCTGTTTTTTTTTGTTTTTTTTTTAATTGTGCACTGTTTATTGAATGAATTTAATGTAAACTGTAGTTATTTATTTTTGTGGTTCATAGTCAGCTGTCAACAATTGTCTCTTACCATACTGCACTGTTGCACTGTTGTAGTGTGTAACTTCAAAATTTATTTTATGTTTTATATTTTATTATATTTTTATATGTATGTATTTTATACATACATACATGCCATTAATACAGCAGTTCACTAATCCAAAGTATTCTTTTCAAAGTTTAAATAAAACCTAACAAGCCTAATTTATTTACCTTAAATTTAAAGATATAGCCTAATATTGACTACATCTGAAATCAAACCTAATACCTGAGTTTTACTTTGACTGATTGAAATAAAATTCTTAGCAACCGCAATTCAAATGCATTTGTAACACTCTTGGACAGAAGTAAAATAAAAGAAGATAAGAGTCTGCTGTTATGGCTTCTCGTCTCTTCATTTGCAACGAATGAATCAATAATGCATATAACAAACGTTTGTCACATTACAGTGTTCAACACATGTATGACTTGTACATTTGTAAAGCAATGACTGGGTATAAACATGAACAACAATATTTTTCATCATCATAATCCACCAAGTGACACTCAAATGTCTTTTACTTTTACAAGATTAAGATTCCTAAAATATAAAGATAAGCATCAAAAGCATTTATTTATATATTTATATATATATATATATATATATATATATATATATATATATATATATATATATCTATATATTAAATATCTCTCTCTCTCTCTCTCTCTCTCTCTATATATATTAAATATCTCTCTCTCTCTCTCTCTCTCTCTCTCTCTCTCTCTCTATATATATATATATATATATATATATATTTAACCTTTATCTAAATAATAACATGAAATTTATGTAAAAATAAATACATTTAGAAGATGAACAATATTCCCAGTTCATTCTGATGCATTACACTGAATATGAAATTCACTCATCACATATATTGTCAAATGTAACACAAAACACAGAATTAACCACGTATTAAACAACCACGTATGCAAAATGAAGATATCTCATAACGTTAAAACAATAATATATATATATGTATATATATATATATATATATATATATATATATATATATATATATATATATATATATATATATATTTATATATATAAATTATATTTCTATTTTAAACATTCATCATATGGCAGGCTTTCACGCTAATCGCGGAGCACATGCTAATCATGTGCTCAACCACACTGAACTCCTGACAAGTTTTTGTAAAATATAAAATAAAGGCTTAAAACACATACAACTCCTTCATATTACTTTAAATAGTGTTTTGTGCAGTTTACTTCATAGTTACCTGGACAGAAGTAAAATAAAATAAGATAAGAGTCTACTGTTATGGCTTCTCGTCTCTTCATTTGAAATGAATGAAGCTCATCACAGGCGCGCACCAAACTATTGTGCGATGACGTCATGACTCAGGTATGCCAAATGAAAATAATTAATTTAGGAAATGCACAAAACATACTTTATCTCTCATAAACACGAACAGTTACTTTACCCAACAGTTGTCTACAACATCAGATATTACAGCACTGTTATCATTTTCCTTGTACATTCTCCCTTTTTTTTCACAAGCATACATTCACAGTTTTGCTATTGCTTATTTCACCTCACAAGAGTCCTTATTTGTCGATAGACATGAAGCACTTGTTTGTAAATAGTCCCATGAAGGAATTCTAAAAAAAAAAGTCATTTGCAAACCACCAACAAGTCTCTGTTAGGAAGGAAAAACAGTCCATTCATGTGCTCTAGCGCAGTGGTTCTCAAACCTGTCTTGGGGACCCCCCACCACTGCACATTTTGCATGTCACCCTCATCTAAAACACCTGATTCAAGTCATCAACTAATTAGTAGAAACTGGGTGTGTCTGATGAGGGAGACATGCAAAATGTGCAGCGGTAAGGGGTCCCCAGGACAGGTTTGAGAACCACTGCTCTAGCGAGAAAAAAAGTCCAAAAAAAGAGATTCAAAAAGTGTCAAAAAAGAAAGTCTCAAAGTGATTCAAAGTGTCCACAGTTTCAAAACCGCACCACAGTCCATTATTTTTCAAAATCTGATAACAGTCCACTGTTCATTTTGCAATAGTTTCTCACGATGGGCAATAAACAGTCTCTGGGTAATGCTCTGTATCGTGACATTTCATGCCTTCAACATAGGGCTGGACGATATGGCCAAAATTTATATCACGATATAATTCTTAATTTCGGTCGATACGATATAATTACTATATCGAAATGAACTATTTAATAGCGTCAGAAAAACTGCCAAGAACGGCCACAACGGATGTCTGTACCTACAAACGTCTGAAAAATGAATTTGCCAAATCTATGAAATCTCTTCCTATATAAAAATATTTAATATTTTAGAAATAAAAACAGTACAAATAAATGTATGTTCAGCTTTTATTTGTATTTAGCCCTCATACAAACATAAAAATAAACATAAGACTCACTCACTTTAGTAATATTAATATCTTTAACATTAAACTATAACGTAGGCTGATTTTATTATTCTTAAAGGGTCATGAAACCCCAAAACACTTTTTTTGAGATGTAAACAGATATGTATAGGCTGCACATCATTGAAAACACTAAAGGTAGCCTACTCATTAATGTTATTCATAAGTGAAAAATAGTTATTTTTGCATTTTTCAGAGCGATTTCTGTCTTCCTGTTTGAAAAGCTGAGTCGGAGCAATGTCACAAAATCTGACGTAATCGTGTACTTTCGGCCCAAGTATGGGCATGGTCGAACATGCTGACGTAGACCGTTTTGAGCGAATCTTGACATATATTCATGACATAAAGCTCATTTAATCCAATCACTGCGCTGTAGTATGCATAAGATTATAATTGCATTATTATGCATGAGGAAGCATCACTTCTCTCGGAAGTGGATTGTTTTGCTGTAATCTACCAGCACAAATGGAAAATATGTTCGCATGAGATCGCATTACAGTGGAGAATTCAAATGTCACAAAAGTGCTGTTCATTCACCTCTGCCTGCTCTAGATGCGTTCAAATATGAAAGCCGTAGGCTGTTTACCTCAGCACAGCATGTGTGTTGTTTGTATTTTGCTCGCGATGCGGTCAGAACTGGAGTTTGAATACGAACACATGAAAAATACGATTGTTTTTATGATACACAGGCGGAGCGCGCATATGATTGGTTTCAGCGCGGAGCTCCACGATGAGTTTAATAACACTAGCCATGTGACACATAGCTCATACAGAATAAAGTATCTGTGTTTAAAGTTTTTATTTCACATATTCTCCTGCACCAAACATTAACCAGCACGGTGTAGTTATGCACACATATTTTCATCAAGTTGTGGAAGCTTGTTCCGTTGCATTTGCATCAGGTGTACTCATTTTGTAAAACTTGCCGCGTTCGCATTTGATCTGAGCACTGGCTGGTGGCTGCATGTCTCTGTGGTGTAAATCATCACGCAAATAGCCAATCGCGTTCTGCTCTTAAATGTGCTGTAATATCGAAATACCGGAAATGTGTTTAAAAATCATATCACCGTTATCGAAAAAAATTATATCACGATATATATATTGATATTGAATTATTGTCCAGCCCTACTTCAACACAGTCCATACAGTGACTAGTTATGGGGTAGAGTTCATGTGGTAGTGCAATTCAAAGTTAATAGCACACATATGGGGGCTGGGGGTAACAAATGGGTGTTGATAACCAGTGCATCACAGCTGTCATCCCACTAGATGCAAAGCGTGGGTAGTGGTTGTTGCCCACTATCTGCAAATTGTAGCATGATGGGGACCCAAGATTGTCGGAGGTAAACTTTTTAGGTGGCCATCGTTTTCTCCTGGTGAACTGATATTTGTTTTCTTCCTCTGATGTACTGTCTCTGGACCCGGGCGCTGCAGCTGCTTCCCTAACAGGTAAGTCTTGTTGCATTAGGTCAACAGTTGGTTCCTTTTCATTAAGCTGTTCTCTTATTTCAGGTGCAGACTCTGGATGACCTATCTCTGACTCGGCTGGAAGTGACTGTGGCCTTGGTTCCACCACTGGAGAGTTAGATCTAGGCTCAGAAGGCACTGACTGTTGTGATAACACATTTCTTTTTTCTAAGCAATCACTGCTTTCTTGTGGTCTTATCTGAAAGGGCTCCACTTGAAAGTAGTACTCATCCTCTTCACTTTCATTATCATACTCTGACTCACATTCTCTTCCCCGGGCTGGCTGCGTTCTGCTGTTTCTTAGTTGATGTCCTTGTTTTGGTTTAGTACTTTGAGCTGGTGTGATTTCTAGAGGTAGATGGTCACATTGAAGAAGAAGATTGCGATGTAAAACTCGTGATCTGCCTTTACTCTGTTCAGTTTTTACTTCGTAGACCGGTGCATCATCTGCCACCTGGCACATAACAACGTGAACTTCATCCTCCCAGTAATTTCGCAGTTTCCCGGTCCCACCTCTCGGGGTCAGGTTTTTTACGAGGACCCTGCTTCCTGGGAACAGGTCAGTACACCTCACTTGTTGGTCATAATTCCTTTTTATTTCTTTCTACACACTTGTTTGCCTGTTCTCTCGCTATCTCACAAGCTTCCTGCATTCCCTTTGTCCATCGTTCCATGTACTCACTGTAACTTTGGGAGTTACTGTCGGAGTTGAGTCCGAAGAGAGCATCGATGGGCAACTTTGGTGAGTGTCCGAACAGCAGTTGGAAAGGTGAGAAGCCAGTCACATCACATCTAGTGCAGTTATAGGCAAAGATTAATTTGTTCAGTGCATCTTTCCAATAAGCTTTTTGTCTTTCAGTCAGGGTTTTCAGCATCTGCAATAATGTCCGGTTAAAACGTTCCACCTGCCCATTCCCCTGGGGGTGGTAGGGGTGGTCCTTGAGCCGGCAGGACACCATGATCATCTAGCTTCAGCTTCTCCCCCTCTCTCAGAAGAACTCTGGCTGGTGAGTTAACTGAACGCCACTGCTAAGGAGAACTAGATCCTGCTTGTAAGTGTTTAATTATTACTCTAATGTCCTTGTCATCCTTTTGTGCTTGTATGATTTTCTCTTTTGACAGGGGTTTGAGGAGTCCCTCATTTTCCTCCATACTTGCCAGCACACTCTGACAGGCTACTGCAAGAGTCACATCTGGATTCCCTTGGAACTCCACTGCTTGAATCACAACTCCCACACAGTCAGGTGAAAACTGTTCAGTACATTCTCTCATTGTCATTTCCAGGTCTGCCGGCATCCTGGAGAGTGAGTCAGCATCTATGTTTTCTCTACCTGGACGGTAACGGATGGTAAAGTGAAAATCTGCGAGCTCTGACACCCATCTACACCCGGTGGCGTTCAACTTCAGAGGTCAGGACATAGGTCAATGGGTTATTGTCACTGAAAACTGTAAAGGTTGGTGCATAGTACAGGTAGTCTCTAAATTTTTCAGTGATGGCCCATTTCAGAGCTAAGAATTCCAGCTCCATTTTTCTCAGCTGCTGTCAAAGTAAAAGAACCATAGGCAAATACTCTCAGCCTGCCATTCTGCTGCTGGTATAAGACAGCTCCCAACCCTTGGTTGGACGCATCTGTATGAAGGATGAATGGTTAAGAGAAGTCTGGAAATCCCAAGATTGGAGGCTCAATCAAGCAGTTAATCAACTTTTCTAGGATCTCCTGGTGTTTTGCTGTCCACTCAATTGATTTACTTGATGGCACCACATGATTTCTTTTGTTGTTTCTTACTTTGTGTTTTCCCTTTCTCTGTGGCCCAGCATCCTCAGTGTTAATTTTTAGCAGGTCATAGAGGGGACTGACAATTCGGGAAAAATCTTTAATGTATTGCCGATAATAGCTAAGCAGGCCAAGAATCTTGCGTAGCTCCCCCACTGTGCTTGGTGTCTGTTCCTTCAGTGCCGTTACAGCAACAGTGTCTGCTGGATCAATACGACTGCCTTCAGCCGACACAATTCTCCCAAGATATCGTACCTCTTTCTTAAAGAGCTCACATTTTTTTGGTTTTAACTTGACTCCATGGAACTGTAACCTCCTGCAGTACTTTCTTCACCGCTTCCACTTGCTCATCGAAAGACTCAGTGAAGACCAGGATGTCGTCTAAGTACGGTATGCAAATTTTTCTCTTAACCCTTCTAGGCTCTCTTCCATGAATCGTTGGAATGCTGCAGGTGCATTCATAAGGCCGAAAGGAATACAGATCCATTCGAATAGGCCCCACGGTGTTGTGAATGCAGTCAGGTGCCTGCTCTCTGGAGACATGAAACCTTGGTGGTACGCCTTTCCTTGGTCTAGCAGCGAGAACCACTCGTTACCTCCCAGCCCATCTAGGATATCCTGAACTCTGGGTATTGGCTGGCGATCAGGGATAGTTTTGTTGTTCAGGTCCCTGTAATCAATACACAGCCTGAGGCTGCCATCCTTTTTATGGACACAGACGATTGGAGACGAGTAAGGGGAATGAGACTTGGCCACCCACCCTTGAGCATTCAGGTCATGTAAGTAGTCCTTCATCTCTTGATATAACGGTTTAGGGACTGATGTGTATGTGCGGGCAACAGGGTTGTTATCATTTAATAAGATACTCAGTTGCAAACCTGGAACACAGCCGATATCGTCATCCGACTTCGAAAAGGCATGACATTCTTCACGTAACCTCTGCTTAACTTGTTGTTGTTGGGGCGGAGTTAAATGGTTCACATCCACTGGAGGGTCCCATCGATCTGTATTGCCATCTCCCTCAGTTGTCTCTGGTAGAACCTGAGTAACAGATGCTGGGGCTTCACCCTGTGTATTTGATATTGGTAAGACAGATTTAACTGGCTGCAGAGTTTCAAGCTCTTTTCTACCACTGAGCGTGATGTTGTGATCTGTTCCATTCTGCACACTGATGGTAATTATTGCCCAGGCCAATAATTACCTATGACAAGTAATTATTGGCCGGGCCATAATCTTTTCCAGAATGAGGAGGGTATTGAAGAGTTCATGGCCATCTGGGTACATTGGGTTAACATGTGGCTTAAACAGTAGCACCGTATCTTGTTGCACGTGAGGCACATTTACCAGACACTGAATTTGCATAACGGCGTGTTTCCGTATGTTCACAGGTTCCTTCCTGGTTCTTACTACATACTTGCTGAGGTCCTCTGCAGTCACCAAGTTAATTAAGGTACGTACACTTTTCTTCTTTATGCTAGGGAAAGCACTTCTAACAGTTCTGTACAAACAAGCATTAGTCACATCAAGAGATCCACTTGTTTCACTTTGTTTCAGTATTTGTTCTATCACATTATACCCAATGATGGGTCTGGGCAATTCTTGGTCCTTCAAAACAAGCACAGGAATGTTTAACTCTTTCTCATTGGTCACAGGGGATGCCAGCTTGAAAGTCAACTTCACCCATCCACTGTATGGCATGTTTGCTCCATTGGCCGCCACCAGGCGCAGGCTGTCTGGTGCTTCGGTCGCCTCCAAAATATTTCTCAGTGTCACCTCTGGTGCATATTTGGCTTTCCACTCCTCATCTATAATGCATACTTGGGAGCCTGTGTCCCATAATGCTTCAGTCTTTTTTCCTTGTAGAGAATAGGTAGCAAGGCACTGTTTCCCCACGTGGTGGCAGAATGCTGGTTAACTTGACAAGGGGCAGTTAAAATACTATCAAGTAACTGGGACTCAAACTGTCTCTGATGGCCCATGCTACATTTCTCATGTTTTTGGGACTTCTCTGCCGTTCGGGTCACACCCTGTCCCTGAGGGGTAACCCGCTCCTGTTTAATGGAGCCCCAAGCTGAGGCCTGGCACCTTTACTCTTACAGCCAGCGGAGAAGTGCTCACTGCTGCCACAGTGGTAACAATGGGTGCAAGGTTCTTCTGCTTTGCGCTACTGGCAATGGAAACATTGTCTGGCTCGTAGGGGACAGGGCTGGCGGAACTGATGGGGGTGCTGTTGTGGTGGTACCATATACTGCTGGTGATAATACTGCGGTGCTGTATATTGATGGCTGAGATGCATAATTGATGGACATGGGGTGCTGCAATGTTCTGGTGGAACAGTGGACAACTGAGCTGGGTTTGCAGGTACAAGAGGTATTTTCTGTTCCCTCACCTGTTGTTGGCTTTGTGAGAACTGGTGTGGAGACATGTATGGACTTCCCTGTTGTTGATATGTAACTGTATCAGGTTTCCAGGTCTTATGCTTTTGGACTTGGGTCCATCATGATGTCTGTTGGGACACTGCTGCTGGTTCTTTGTCATAAACTGCAAAACACTGCTGAGGGACAGATAAGGGCTATTGAATTGACTCTTTAATCTGCATGATATCATCACTCAGGCTTTTCAGTTGTGACATTAAATCAAACTTTGACTGTTTGCACTGAAGTTTTTGTTCAGGGGCAGGCTCATTTAACTGTACAGCATGAACAGTACCATTTTTTTCATATTTTCGCTTATTTTGTCTTTCAGATTCATTGGAACAAGCGACATTGAGTTTCTCCAGCAACACTTCATCTGGGACAGCGGGATCTGAAAGGTATGGTTGAAGGTCACTTTGGATTCGATCGTTTTGCAATCCAGTCAAGACGGTGTGCAAGAACATATTCTGAACTAGGGCGGGATCATATTTCAACCCTGAGTCATCCTCCTTGGAAGCAAACAGTTTTTATTGTCTCAGATCAAGGGCTCAAATTAGGAAGCTTTGTGGAGTTTCTCTAGTGCGCTGAGCTTCTGTAGTGAGCTGCTTATATAATTCAGTTGCATTTTTCTCCTGATAATGAGAACGAAGTATCCGCCTTAGCGTTGGGAGCGTCAGCCCTGCCTTTCCCTCAAGATTGCTCCGCAGCTGAAGCCCTGGTGTGATAGCCCTGATGACAGAATCTACTACTTCATTTGCAATGAATTAAGCACATCACAGGCGTGCACCAAACTATTGTGCGATGATGTCATGACGCAGGTATGCCAAATGAAAATAATTAATTTAGGAAATGCACAAAACATACTTTACCTCTCATAAACATGAATAACGAATTAAATTCAAATTTATAATATTAGAAAAATACTATTAACAATATATTAACTTTGAGAATTTAATCACCATATCACACATTCAGTTCTATTCTGTCTAGGACCCTTTCGAGTGGAAAGAGGAGATGCTGTGGGTGATGTGAGGTCGAGGTGGAAGGCATGTTTCTTTCTTTTGCCGAGCAAGCAAGAACTTGTTGGCCTGTGTGGTTTACCACATTAAGTCTACCGCAATTAAATAGCGAACGGATTTCTTCATCGATAGAAGCGTATTGAGTCCGGTTGCCAGTATTTTGGCCCGTACACATATTCGCCTGTGTGTTTATTACTGCGTGTTTTTTACGGCGTTCACTGTAAAGGAATGGCATGCATGGGTGCCATCCATGAAAGAATCCTTCCCTAAAGCCCAGGCACAAAAAAGCTTGCCTAGAGTTTGCCAGGGCCCTACTGGGACTCTATACTCTGGAGTGATGAGACCAAGATAAATGTTTTTGGAACTGATGGCTTCAAAACTGTATGGCGTCGCAAAGGTGAGGAATACAAAGAAAAATGCACGGGGCCTACAGTGAAACATGGTGGTGGCAGTGTCCTTATGTGGGGCTGCATGGGTGCTGCTGGTGTCGGGGAGCTGCATTTCATTGATGGCATCATGAATTCACAGATGTACTGCTCTATACTGAAAGACAAGATGCTACCATCACTCCATGAATTCCAAAGTTTTGGAGCTAGTGAAGAAAAAGCCTTATCTCCCATGAATCTAAAACGAGTTTAGGGAACAGTTAAAAGACCAGTTTCAGAAGAACGAAGGTCACGGGTTGGAGTATAGGTAATTAAAAGCTTGGTCAAATATTGAGGTGCCAACCGATGTAAGTGCTTTGTGCTTACCAACCTTGTAAGTAAGCACAAAATTTTAAAGTCTACCCTAAACCTAATGGGGAGCCAGTGCAAAGACTCTAGCCAACAAGGCATTACAGTAATCAATACGGGAAAACACAAAAGTGTTTATCAATCTCTCAGCAACAGTAAACGACAGCATTGGACACAATCTGGCAATATTTCTGAGATGGAAGAAAGCAGTTTTAACAGTATTTTGGACATGTGGCTTAAACGTTAAATTGGCATAAAAAATATTATGTATTTGTCTTCTAATTTGTATTTGTATATGTATTATGTCTTTTAAATGTGAATGGGTCTGCCATGACTCAGGAAGTACACCAGTATAAAGGAGGCAGCATGGCAAACAATCAACCTCTCACTAACAAATGCAGGGGCGCCTGCAGGATTTTATCTCAGGGTACGCACAGAACTAGCACCACCCCTCCCCCTCCCCCTTTTTTTTGCTGTCCACAAAAACTGATTAAATCAATCATTGCATTGGTGGGAACGATCTAATGTTGTACACATCGACTGTCTCTTTCCTGTTCCCCACTTAGAAAATCCGATGAACATAACTGCACTCTGTTGTGCTTGTGCGGATAGATGCCTCTTGAATTTTTTTTTTTTTTTTTTACCTCATCTCTGAGCGGCTTTGTCCCAAAATGTGCAAATTGTTTTCAGAGAAACATGTCATTAATGAAAAACAAAGCCTCACATTGTTCCAAATGCATTGATGATCACCCACCCTGGATTGTGGAGTTTTATTCTGACTTACCTTTCCAGTACAATTTGGATTAACACTTCTGTAAACTTTTGTATATACACTGGTGGACACTTCTCACTTGCACACTGGGACTTTCAGCATGCTAGGACTCTTAACCCTCAGGTGCTCTTCGGTCATTTCCGACCGAAGAATTTTGCGTTTTGAATTTTTAAAAATCACTGCTTCATCGGAACGTTACGAAACTTGGCGGCTTTTGTGGCATTTGGGGTGTGAACACACAAAAAAATTGACGACATGATTCGAGCATGCTAAGTGGTCGTGAAAAAAATAGTAACACTGGTGTTCTTCTGTCAAAAATGACCGGTCCATAGAGAATGAATGGGAAATTTACAAAAAAAAATAAAAAATTCATGAATTTTTGTCTGTACAATCTACAAATCGGCCACGATTTTGAAAAAAAGTACACAGCAGTAAAGGGGTGACACTCTAGAACATCAAGAGTGTGATTTAGACACACCCACTCACACACAAGCGCACACACACACACTTACACACACACACACACCCTATAGACCACTGTCTGTAACACAGAGAAAAGTTTTAATAATATGTGAAATCTATTCAATAATTCAGTTATAATGCAGGAAAAGCTCACAGCATTGAAGAAGTGACACTCTAAAACATCAAGAGTGGAATAAACATACCCACTCTCATGCACACACACACACACACACACACACACACACACACACACACACACATGATATTCCTTTGGTACAATATAAAATAATAAAAAACTCTTAATTTTGAATATTTAAAAAACTGTAGCTTCATCAAAATGGGTTGAAACTTGGTGACTTTTATGTCAATTGGTGTGCGAACACAGAAAAAAAAAATAAGGGCATGATTGGAAAAGTCTAAGTGGTCGTAAAAAATGACCGACCATAGGAAATCAATAGGAAATTGCCAAAAACACAAAAATTCAAAGAATTTTGGTGTGTACAATCTACAAATCGGCCACAATTCTGAAAAAAAGTACACAGCTGTAAAGGGATGACACTTTAAAACATCAAGAGTGTGATTTAGACACACCCACTCACACACAAGCGCACACACACTTACACACATCATACCCACTATACACAGACACACATGAAATGTGCAAATAGAAATACAGGCTTGTTCCTTTCCATGGTTCTGAGAATTTTTTATTTTCATTTTTTTATGAATTCTAAATAAAAAAATGGGTAACAAAATGCTTCTTTGTGTTCTCTTTCTAACACAATGTTTAGGTTTGACTGTAATCATAAATCAAACACTAACACTTTGATTCAATATTTCTTACAAAAATATATCTAAAACTTGATAAGAAATAGTCTTTGAGATTGTCTTAATATATATTTATATCCTTAACCTAAAAAAATTAGGAAAATATGTCCAGGGATTCACTTGGGATACACATTTCTTTCAGTACAGCTCTATGAAGACATCTAGTGTTCACAGGGCATTAATGCACATAAATGCTATATGCTGCCAGCAGGGGGCGCTAAAAAAATGTAAAAAAAAAACAAAATAATTAAAAAAGCCAAGACCCTGAAATAAACTAAAATACAGCAGTATTTAAAAAATAGTGAAAAAATATTAGGAAAAATAATTTTTGTATTATTTTCAATGTGAAAAATTGATCATAATTATTGCATAAATATAAATAAATTTCATGAAATTCGCTCAAAATACAAAATAAAAAAGTAAAAATATTATTGAACAAAAATAAATTACATTGGTTTTGCTGAGGGATAAAAAAAAATTACATTTTAGGGCTCCGGTCACTTTTGAGAACACCAGTGTGATTCCTGAATGTGGAGCACCTGAGGGTTAAAGGGTTAGTTCACCCAAAAATGAAAATTCTGTCATTTATTACTTACCCTCATGCCGTTCCACACCCGTAAGACCTTCGTTCATCTTCAGAACACAAATTAAAGGCGCCCTAAAACTTTTTTTTTTTTTTAAAAGATGTAATATAAGTCTAAGGTGTCCCCTGAATGTGTCTGTGAAGTTTCAGCTCAAAATACCCCATAGATTTTTTTTAATTCATTTTTTTAACTGCCTATTTTGGGGCATCATTATAAATGAGCCGATTCAGGGTACGCGGCTCCTTTAAATCTGGTGCTCCACACCCCAAGAGCTCGCGCTTGCCTTAAGGCCAATTCACACCGCCCCGACGACGGCCAACAAATGCCAACAAACTCGTCTGTTGGAGTTTGTTGGTTTGGTGTGATACCCCTGTTGGCGTTTGTTGGCTGTTGTTGGCCATTGTTGGCGTTGGTCGGAGTTGGTTTTCACCCGACTGAACATGTTTAATCGGCGTTTGTTGGGTCGTGGAATGTCTGTGCGGTGTGAACAGTGTTCCAATAGACGGCAACAAACTCTGACGTAATCTGACCTTGCCGCGAACCGTTGCCATGACGATGAGGCAAGTCCCTTCCTTGCAAACACTACGTTTAGGTGCTGGTCTTGTTTTGTAAATGATCGCAGTAGTGAAAATGGCAGGGTTTTGGACAAATCAGAAAGAAGAAGAATTAGTGTGCCTTTGGGAGGAGAGGCCAGAGCTGTATGCAGTGGGTGTGGCCGCGTATACCAATCGCGATGCAAGGGGAAATGCTGTAAGATCGATGGCTACAGCGCTTGGGATTTCAGGTTAGTTTTTTTATGCTCAATACTTTAATACAACAAAAATATATATGCATATATATATTAATATAATAATCTTGAATGGATGTTATTAGATTTGTTATAGTTAATATAGTTATAGTTATTATAGTGGCATAGTTATTATATATGTTGTGCTATTTAAAAAAAAATGACAATGTTAAGCTATAAATGTTATGTTAATGCACTATGAGGCAAATAAAGAGAAATAAAATATTTAATAAATTGTTTGTTTGAAAAGGTTTGTATATTGTGTACCCTGTATGGAACATTAATGTCCTTTGTCAGTCACTGTTTAATCGATGATTTTTCTCAGAGATGTAACATACATTTTATACTTGCTACAATTGTGTTGACCTGTGCTACAAAATTTTCAACCTCTGTAGTATAAATGCTGTGTGCAAAAAAATAAATAATAATAAAAAAATGTATATACCTTTTTATAGGTATATCCAGGTATCATATCATGTTCCAAACAAATTTAATGAAAATTGTTTGAAAAATGTTCAATTGTTTGTATTTCACAGAAGCTGAGGTAAAGAAGAAGATGGAAAGTATGAGGACACAGTACAGCAGATACTTGAAATCCCCTCCTTCTGGCAGTGGAGGATATCACACTCCAAGGCAGGAATGGTTTCTGAGGAAACTTAAGTTTTTAGAGATGCACATCAAAAAGACACCCTCAACATCAAACCTTGATCTTCAAAATGTGAGTTTATTCAATACAATATGTTGAAGTAGATGTGGGAGCAGAGAAATATTTACAGCAATTTAGCCCATTGTCATGGACAGCTCACCTCTCAGAATTAAAGTAGTCCTATCAACCTCTCCATTTAAAAATGTAACTTAAATTAAATTAACCATTAAAATGTACGGTTCTCATATTTTATTGTTAAATAATACTGTTTACTATTTGTTTATCATGTTATATACATTATATACATTATACTGGGTATGGATGAAAAAAATTAATTACTATATTCTATCCCATTGCCAAGGAACAGCTCCTGCCTCTGAGTTAAAGTACTCATCAGCCTTTCCCTGTTTTGTTTGGCCACACTGCTTGCATTTGTGGACCTTGGAAATGCTGCCTGTTGCAGGGTAGGGTCCTGCCTCCAGGTTTCTTGCCCATCCTGATCAGCTATTCCACACAGATAAGCGTTGCCACATTCATCACGTAAATAGTTGTGAAGGGCACATGATGCAAGAACAATAACCTCCACAACATTTGGATCAAGATTAATTGCGGTTAAAAAAACCCTAAATCTGATTAATTCGTATATGCTTCCCATCCAAAGCCCCTAAACAATTGGGGAATTTTGCATTAGCTTTGAATCCTTCTAAAACTTTCACCCACTCATCTGCTGTTGTAGGGCACTGGAAAAGAGAATAACACATTTGTAAATAAACTATGAATTAATAATTTTTAAACAATATTTTACAGGACTCTACTACTTCACTTGAGGAGGGTGAAGGTGATGACAGAGGAGAGGATAAAGAGCAGGAGAAAGAAGAGGAAGAACAAGAGAGAGAAGAGGAGGAGAAAGAGGTTGAGCCTAAAGTAGAGAAAAGGAGTTGTAAAAAAAGAAATTCATCTGATTCTGCTCAAGCCCAAGACCTTGCCATTCTTGGGGCCATAAATGAAACTCTCAAAGTTCTGACAGAGAAGCACCAGCAGAATCAGCAGCCACCCAAGAATGACGGCATATATAGCTTTTGCCAGTATATAGAGCAACAGTTAAGGGCAATTGAAGATCCACACCACTTACAATATGTTCAGTTCCAAATTAATCAAATTCTGTATTCTCCTCGCCCCTCTTCCAGCCAATATGCTGTGCCATATTTATAGCCACTGTAGTCCCCAAATGTATTTTCAAATTGTAATCAGTTCCATGGTGTACCGAGATTTAAAGTAAGGATTTAATTTAATTTAAATAGTTAAGGATTTAAATAGTAATTGACATGAATAAAGAATCACTTTTTCAAAGTATTGTTCTTATTCTTGTCTCATTCCAAAAAATAAATAAATAAATAAATGTTTTGTTTCCCAAACTTAGAAACTGTAAAATTATCTTAAAGGAATCTACCATTTAATAACAGCATTATACAGCTCTTTTATAATTATTTACAAGCAGATCGAGAATGAGGTAAACAACATGCATTTATATTGCGTGCATTAATTTCTGTGCATGGTTTACCCTAATGTAAATAAATTAACAATGGTTTAATTATAATAAAACTATGTTATTGAATGGCTATTTATTTTTAGCATATTGATTAGGTTACCATTTGTATAACCAAAGTTTTATTTCAAATAACCATGGTTAAACAAAATTTTGGTTGTTGTTGTAGCAAAGTCATTATTAATTTGTAAAAAATAACCTTTTTTATTATTATTTGCAGTAATACCGTGGTTAATTTTCATAAGGGTAGCACTGACTCTATTATTGAACTATATATAGCGCTGGAGCCAGTGGCTTTGTTCAGCACCACCGGACCGGACAGTTACTATAACGATGCGCATACTTCACTTAAAGCGAGAAGAACAGAACGGATACCGATATTTTCTTTGCAATAAGGTAATTATATATCGACATATCAATTAAACCAAAGTTGTGAGGAATGCCTACCTTCAGATATCTTTCTTTAAGAACCTCATAGATGGCTCTGCATGTATCTGGAATAAGCTCACTTAAAGTTGAGCATCCTATCCGAAAAGTGTAGTGCAGGCTACGAAATGATTCCCCTGTGTAATAAAAGAATAAAAAATAAAGTGCTTTTATAATTGTAATACTGTAATTTTTAATTAGCTAGTTTAAAAAAAATAATTACATTTTTAATATACTAGATATATTAAACATTAATATATCTAGTACAAAACTGATAGAAGATGAAACATATGCTAAGCCTATTACCTGTTGCCAAGAAACGAAGAGTAACCATTAGACGTTCGCCGGGTGAAATGGCATCTCTGTAATTTGTATTTTGTTTTTTAATTATTGGTGTCACCATCTCAATTAGTCGATGAAACTGATCAGGGACTAATCTAGCGAAATTTTGGAAGCTTTGAATGTCTTCCCACTGAAGCTCTTTGTACAAACTAGAGTAAGCGCCCCGTCTTCCCCGTCTCAGCAACTAAGGCTTCACCCACAGCCTCTTTCGTTTTACTCGCCGCTTTTTCATGCGCAGAATGACTCGTAACGACATTAGTAAAAGTAAAATTTTCATTGCCGTAAGAGGATCATCCATTATTTCCCAAACTTGACGCTATCTCTATTATATCAGACTCGATGTTTGTTGGTGTCTGTTGGGGCGGTGTGAACATGACAGTTATTTTTCACAACATTCTAAATCCAACGGCCAACTTGTTCGTCGGCGTTTGTTGGCCGTCGTCGGGGCGGTGTGAATTGGCCTTTAAACAACATAAAAAAAGTTCAAACAGCTAATATAACCCTCAAAATGGATCTTTACAAAGTGTTCATCATGCAGCATGTCTAATAAGAAACGATGGTAACTTTAACCACATTTAACAGTACATTAGCAACATGCTAACAAAAAATTTAGAAAGACAATTTACAAATATCACTAAAAATATCATGATATGATGGATCATGTCAGTTATTATTGCTCCATATGCCATTTTTCGCTATTGTTCTTGCTTGCTTATTTTGTTTGTTTGTTTGTTTTATTTAACAAAATTTAAAACATAATACAAAAAAGTCCAAAAAATAGACTAGTTCATACACATTTCAAAATTGTTGAGGATAAAATACACAAAAAAGCCTTAGGCTTATTTCCATTGTGGTCCTTGATATCTTAAAAAAATGGACGAACAAATCATTTATGGAGTGCAACTTTCATCATGTTCAGAAACTCAATAAACACAAGTTCAAATTCAAACATCAATAATAAAACAACCATTTTCTTACTTCCTTTTTAAAAATACTCTCATCTTGTATCTCTTGGATACATCTAGGTAATTTATTCCATGCAACAGAACTAGTAAATAGAAAATAATTTTTTCCCATTTCACTCTTAAACCTACAAGGATATATATCATTTTTACTCGCCCTTGTAGAATGACAGTGAACCTCTCTTACAAATACATAATATTTTAAAAGATACTTTGGAACCATTTTCTTTAATATCTTAAACACCATTACTAGTTTTAAAAAAATTACCCTTTTTTTCTACTTTTAAAAAATTAATTTTCCTATAATGTTCCTCTAACAAATGCATCCGTGGGTGTACTTTCAATATAACCCTACACAACTTATTTTGAGCATTCTGCAATTTATTTTTTAATTTCTTTGAAATACCGCTATACCAAAAAATTACAGCATAATCAAAGTGTGTCTGCACTAGTGCGCAAGCCAACATTTTAAAGTTTCCATATCTAAAAAACCTGCCTGTCTTGCTAAAAATTTTATTAGATTACAAATTTTTGAGTGAGCTAAAACAGCCATCTTTTCTCCAGTCAGATTACAATCCAAAACACAACCCAAGTATTTTACTTCTCGTTTAGATGTAATAATTTGATCTCCAACCGTTACCTCAAATCTAAAACAGCTGAGCCAAATAATATAACTTCAGTTTTCCCCAAATGTAAAGACAGTTTGTTATGGCAAAACCACTTAGAGACCTCTTCAATCTCTCTACTTAATTCATATTCAAAAACATCATTCCTCTCATGAGAGACAATTATTGCTGCATCATCTGCATATAATAAAAGCTTATTTGAACAAGCCAAATTTAAATCATTAATATATAATAAAAAAAGTAAAGGACCTAATACACTCCCTTGTGGAACCCCATATGAAATACACTGTAAAACTTTTGCTGTAAATTTACAGTAAAATACTGGCAGCTGGGTTGCCAGCCACTTACTGTATTTTTACAGTACTACTTCTGTAAACAACATTTACAGTATAGTACTGTAATTACCAAATACAGCATCCTGCTGTAATATTATGTACTTTTACAGTATTATACTGTTTATCTACAGCTATTAACTGCATTTATACAGCTTTTCATACTGTACTTATATATGTCATTAAATCATTAAAAATATACTTTTGTTATGTTATGGCAAAGGAAATGGAAAGCAACATACTCTGAGTTTTAAAACTTTTATTTTTAAAAAGAAGAAAATTGCAACGTTGAAAGGTCAACATTTTAAATGCAATCAACAGTTATCAATGAACAATACAGCAATATTATTTACTTTTAACATTTTTCCAAATGTGGAGTAAAAACAAATAGTAGGCCTACAAGTTTTTCAGTACTGCTCCTTTTTTGCAGTGTTGCCAGTCTTGGAAGTCACTTTCTCTTCTTCTTGGGCCGTGTTCATGGTTGATGTCAAAGTACCTATAAAAGAAGAAAAAGAGAAGAAAAAAAAAGAGAGAGAGAAAACAGTAATGAATATTATAGTATATTATTGAATGGACTATATGCACAACAGCTTCCGCGTTGTATGTCGTACTACATCTCGGGAGTTTCTGGTAAACCGAATTTACACCACTAACCTGCTGCAGTCCAGTGCTCATCTTCTCATTAACTGTTTTTCTCTTACTGTTTTTCTTATATTATATACCTGTTGAATTTACATTTTAATTAATTTAATAAAGTAACGATAAGCTTGTGTGTGTTGGTGCTCTTATCCCAGTCTTTTAAAATAGTTAAATAAATGGTACCTGCCTCAAGACATTTAGCAATGTTAAATATTTAATCTTTAAGGGTTAGTTTACCCAAAAATTAAATTTTGGTTTGTTGTTAATTACTTGCCCTTGTGTCGTTCCACACCCATAAGACCTTTGTTCATCTTTGGAACACACATGGAGATATTTTTTGATTAAATCTGAGAGCTTTCTGTTCCTTCATAGGCAGCAGCACAACTTACACATTCAAGGTCGAGAATGGTAGGAAACCCAGTTGTTAAAGTAATCCATATGTGTCTCTGTGATATGTGACAGAAAGCTCTCGCATCACAAATATCTTAATTTATGTTCTGAAGATGAGCAAAGGTCTTATGGGTGTGGAATGACATGAGGGTGAGTAAATTACAGAAATTTTATTTTTGGGTGAACTAACCCTTTAAACAGTAACGCACTGGCAGCAGACTGACAAATATACTTTAAATATTAAGAATTTGAATACTAAGAATTGAGTGAATTACATACAGTCAAATGATTGTCAATGAAAAATAGGGATTAACATATTTAAAGGTGCCCAAGAACGTTCTTTCACAAGATGTAATATAAGTCTAAGGTGTCCCCTGAATGTGTCTGTGAAGTTTCAGCTCAAAATACCCCATAGATTTTTTTAAATTAATTTTTTTAACTGCCTATTTTGGGGCACCATTAACAATGAACTAATTTACACTCGGCGCCGCCCCTTTAAGACGCGTGCTTCCTGCCACATGAGCTGTAGACTATATTACAGCGCATTTACAAAGTTCACACAGCTAATATAACCCTCAAATGGATCTTTATAAGATGTTCGTCATGTATGCATGCTTCGGATTATGTGAGTAAAGTATTTATTTGGATGTTAAAAGTTTTATTCTGAGTGAATTTGAGGCTGTCCTCCGTGGCTAACGGCTAATGCTACACTGTTGGAGAGATTTATAAAGAATAAAGTTGTGTTTATGCACTAAACAGACTGCAAGTGTTTAAAAATGAAAATAGTGACGGCTCTTGTCTCCGTGAATACAGTAAGAAACGATGGTAACATTAACCTCATTTAACAGTACATTAGCAACATGCTAACGAAACGTTTAGAAAGACAATTTACAAATATCAATAAAAATATAATGCTATCATGGATTATGTCAGTTATTATTGCTCCATCTGCCATTTTTCGCTGTTGTTCTTGCTTACTTACCTAGTCTGATGATTCGGCTGTGTGCAGCTCCAGACGTTAACTGGCGGCCCTTGTCTAATGCCTTTTATAATGTTGGGAACATGGGCTGGCATTATGCAAATATTGGGGCGTACACCCCGACTGTTACGTAACAGTCGGTGTTATGTTGAGATTCGCCTGTTCTTCGGAGGTCGTTTAAACAAATGAGATTTATATAAGGAGGAGGAAACAATGGAGTTTGAGACTCACTGTATGTCATTTCCATGTACTGAACTCTTGTTATTCAACTATGCCAAGGTAAATTCAATTTTTGAATCTAGGGCACCTTTAATAAAAATAAATTAAGGTTTGTTTTGATCTTATTCATCAGGTATCACACACACTGCAGCATCGATCACTAAGCAGAAATAGGCAAGTTGTATTATTTCAAAATGTAAGTGTGTTACAAGCCTCAGTGCAAGTAGTCCATTCTTTGCCATAAACCTGATTACATCACATGTGAAATTAGGTGCAATACTTACATTAACAAAACCATATTTCACAGAAGGCAATTTCCCCCCTTTCTGGTTCTTGAGCCATGTTTAGGGTGTATGTCAAAGCCTAAAAGCAGAAAAGCAAAGAGAGAGAGAAGTGAATATTGTGCATTCATTCACCATAGCATTCTTGTGAACACAAGGACTCACAGCTAAGCATATGATCTCAGTAATGTGTCCTGTTACACTTCAGAAAAGATGCATCTTAAAATAATGCTTAAAATAATTGACAAAATAAAATTGTTTATTCACTGAATTCTTTATCATAAACCTGATATACGTGAAAATAAGCACAACACTTACGTAAACAATGGAGCTGCATCAGATGATTCAGACTGAAACGAGAGGGGGAAAAAAATCAGGTTGTAAGAATAACTAATAAGCGCTGAGAACAGAGCAACGTTAACTGTTTGCTCATGAGAAGTTTAACATTTCAAGATCAAACAATTCATGACAAAGTAAAAACGCGAACGAAAAGCTCCAGAAAAGAGTGACTTACCGTATTCTCAGCAGACCAATCGTTTATCCGTCTTCTCGACACGGGCACAAACGTTTTGATTAATCAGGCGGAAAATAACATCTACGTCTTCTCAGCAGCGGTGTCCGGTCATCCCGCGTCTCAGGCAAACTGACGCTTCAAAGCTTAAAACTGCACACTATATTCACTCATGTGAAGAGTCGACGTGAAACACTGAAAGCGTTGGGAGAAAAGCTAAAATGTATTCCTGGCCTAGAAATTTGAAATGAGCGTGGGAAAAAAAAAAAATCAATCCCATAATGCAATGCTTCTACAGTATTATACTGTATTACGAGTGAAACGGGCTGAAAACAGAAAACTACTGTATATTTACAGACATTCTGTAAAATATACAGAATGTTACTGTTTTATGAAAATACAGTATAATACTGTTAGAAATTAGCTGTAAATTTACAGCAAAGTTTTACAGTGTATTCAAACAATCCGAAAACACCCCATTTAAATCTACTATTTGACACCTATATTTCAGGGTAAGACTTAATCCATTTGCAGGCCATATTACTAAAACCCATCGCTTTAACTTTTAAAAGCAAAATACTGTGATCAATGGTATCAAATGCTTTTTGCAGATCTAACAGTAGCATCCCACTTAACTTCCCTTTATCCATTTCTTTCCTGATATAATCTGTTAAAAATAAAATTGTTGTTTCAATGGAGTGTTTTTTTCTAAAACCAGATTGAAACTCATACAATATATTGTGTTTAAAAAGCCTAGTCTGATGATTCACCTGTGCAGATCCAGACGTCCTGCCCTTGTCTAATGCCTTTCATAATGTTGGGAACATGGGCTGGCATATGCAAATATTGGGGCGTACACCCCAACTGTTACGTAACAGTCGGTGTTATGTTGAGATTCGCCTGTTTTTCAGAGGTCTTTTAAACAAATGAGATTTATATAAGGAGGAAGAAACAATGGAGTTTGAAACTCACTGTATGTCTTTTCCATGTACTGAACTATTGTTATTTAACTATGCCGAGGTAAATTCAATTTTTGAATCAAGGGCACCTTTAAGATATTTTAGTTGAAATCCGATGGCTCAGTGAGGCCTCCATAGGGAGCATGTCATGAGCCAGGTTTGATCACTCATGTTTTTTGGGTGTTTTTTTTTTCCTCTCTATCGTTCTTATTTCATTGATTTCAGCTGTTCCCCGTTACCTCTGGATCTACCTCGGATCGCGTGTCAAACTGCCAACGGCTGAAGTCACGTGACTTTGGCGCTTCGATACACTGATGCTGTGTTCCAATTCGCCTACTTATACTACACCCTAAAAGTATATACTCTTTCTGTGAACAAAAAGTACTTACTTTTGAGTGTGTAGTAAAAGAGTAGACAAGCTTTGGGACATACTAACACGTCATACAATCGCGTCTTTTCTCTCTGTCGCATCCTGTCACCGTAAACTGCCCTGTCAATCATCTTACATCCTCCACATTTCATTTAGTTAATTTCCTTCCGTATTGGAGTGAAATGCAGCACGTTGATCTGCAGTCGCGGGTCTTTCATGTGGAGAACTCTCCTCATATTAATGCATAATGATGCATTTAAAAGTGAATGGCCATTCGAATCTTTATAAAAGTCCACATTGGTATTTGCAGATGAAAAATAACACGGGTAACATTAAATAAATATTTTCTATCAGGTTAAACTGATTATTAGTCACTCAAATCTCTCAGCGTCGATCGTGTATATCCGCCATGTTTTGTAGTTTTTAACACTTTTTACTCGTGTTTATAGTTCTGAACTGAATCCTCGTACAACGCGCAATAGGTTGTGGGCAATATTACCCTTTATAGTGTGCACGGATCCACACTTCGAAAATCTACCGGAAATAGTAGACCATCCGGGGACTTTTGGCATACTCTTTTCAACATACTATGCTTTGGGACACACTTATTTTAATCTCACATATTTAGGATGGATAGTATGAACATTGGAACGCAGGGTGATTCATTTATGATCCGATGCTTCCTGAAACAGTGTTTTGAAATCGGAATGTTTTTTTTTTTTTTGCCGCCAAAAATATTCTCGTTGCTTTATAATATTAATATTGAACCACTGTACTCACATGAACTGATTTAAATATGTTTTTAGTACCTTTATGGATCTTGAGAGAGGAAATATCATAGCTCCCTATGGAGGCCTCACGGAGCCATCGGATTTCAACTTAAATATCTTAATTTGTGTTCCGAAGATGAATGAAGGTCTTACGGGTGTGGAACGACATGAGGGTAAGTAATAAATGACAGAATTTTCATTTTTGGGTGAACTAACCCTTTAAGGACTGTTATATGGTATGGAACCAATGGACTCTATGCTTTTAACAGCCTAAGTTTTCTAGTTTTATTGTGTTGTTTTAAGTTCCATGTGAAAGTTGTAAATACACTATTTATTCACTTTATTGCTGTTGTACGTCTCATCTTTTTAACGAGTTCGTTTGCCCATATAATCTTTAGGATATTAGGTTAGCTAATTTGGCTTGCTGTCCACTGAGGAGGGGCTCGATGAAGCATTTTCAACTCGAGCTCTGATACACCCCCCAGTGAATAAATATAGGATGTGATTACATAGGGCAAGGTACCTGAAATGAAGGTGGAGTTTGGGGAGGTGGAGGGATGCTGAAACAGCTGAGACTGAAAAGAGGTAAGCAGCTGCTTATATACTCTGGCTGTTGATTGGAAGATTAGATGGGCTCGCTCCTCCCTAAATTACGTTTAGGAACTTCACTTAACGAGTTCGGTTGCCCATATAATCTTTAGGATATTAGGTTAGCTAATTTGGCTTGCTGTCCACTGAGGAGGGGCTCGATGAAGCATCTTCAACTCGAGCTCTGATACACCCCCCAAAAAGTGCAGAATAAATTTGGGACAGCAAGTTGGATGGTTGAAAATGCTTAAGGATTTAATGTATATGGGATACCCAGATGCTTAATGCTTGTTAACCCCCCAAAATGAGCGAAAGATTAAAGCGACATGAAAAATAAAGTTGAGGTGAGGAGTGGCACTAGTGTTTCCTATGCCGGAACACAAGGTGGTTGTGATTAATTGGCCTGGAGTCATGAATGAATACTGCTGCGGCAGTGATATTTAATGAGGCTCCTGTGGGAGCTGGGCTGGAACGCGTCGCCCTACTATGTCCACCATGTGGAGCTATGAGCAGGCTTCTGCTGCGGCAATGTTATTTAAGGAACTCTGTCGGGAGCTTGCGTTTATTGCTGCTGTGTGAGTTTGACTAGGATGCATCTCGCCGCTGCACTGCTGCGGCAGTGACTTCTAAAATTACTCCTGCGGGAGTGTTTTTTGGGACTGGAGGTTTGAGTACGTGGTTGGAGAACGTCCCGCCGCAACGTCTGCAACATGGGGGCCCATGAATTCAGAAGTACATGGGGCCCCCAGCTGCCAACAGGGGGGAAGGAGGTCCTCGTCCCAAAAGGGAAAACGGGCCACTGATATCCAGAGCGAACCTGCCTGCCAAAGAAAAAGGGAGCCTACGGTATATAGATAAAACGCAGAGCTACCGTCCTTCCAAGGTGGTTTGGATCACATAAGGACATGAGGGCCCACTGCAATCCTTATGGGACATACGATCCTTGGTACCTCCAGTCCGCTTGTTCAGATAGGAGGGCCCACACTGCGATCCGAACGGGAGAGCCTCCATGGTTAAGAACATGAAGAATCACACTGCGATTCAGAAAGGGAGAGCCCCCACGGCGCCTGAACGGAAGCTCACACTGCGATTCGACCGGGAGAGCTCCCGCTGCGTTTCGAAGGAGAGAGCCCCCGATAAAATAAACGGGAAGCTCACTCTGCAAGTCGAACGGGAGAGCCCACACTGCAAGTCGAACGGGAGAGCCTGCACAGTATCTGGACGGGGGAGCCCACACAGCAATTCGAATGGGAAAGCCCACTCCAGGAGTGGTAGCTAACACACATCCGAAAAGGGAGAGCTCTCACTGCATCCAGATGAATATGAGCCCTGCGGGGCTTGGTAAGCGGGGAGATGCAAAAAATAGTAGGGAGAAGCGGTCCAGACTCAGAAAGATGCTAGTGTTTGTGATGTAGAACGGATCGAACATATGTTGTTTTAAAGGCGGGGCATCGACCGATCATTTTAATTTGGTGTTCGGATAGGCCCCTCTGGGCTGCTGTGATGGCTGCACCTTTGCAGAAAGATAAGAAAAAAGGATGGTTACAAGGTTGTCTGGTGTTTGGCTGAGGGGGATTGGTTTTGTAAACCTTTGATGAGGAGGGATATCTGGGGACTTGAAGAGTCGGGGCACTGTTGGCCATGGATGAACTTGGAGAGCAATGTATGCCACTGAGGTAGATTTTGATTGTTCCTGAATTAAATTGGTATGATGGAGGTAAGAGATGAAGGATACTGAAAGGAGGGAAAACTCCTGGAAAGCTCTGTGGAAGTTTTTTTGAAGGAACTCCAAGCTGTCCAGTAGGTTTGGAGTGTTCTGAGAGAAACGGCTTGCAGTATGGTATTTGTGGATGCGTTATGAAGAGGTCTTGAGGGAATGGACCAGACGAATGAGAGTTCTGAATCAGGAGGAATTGAAGTTGATTGGAGTCTGCTTCCAGAGCCAATGTTCTAAATTTGAAAAAGAATATAAAACATCTGTGATTTTATTTTGGTGACCTGGGATATGTTCATCTATGATGATGAACTGGTAACAGACGGAAATTCTAAGGGGCAATTAACATTTCGGAACCCCATAGATTGGCTGTTACTACTATGGGATACAGGTTTATGAGAATGATTGCTTGGTCTATGTTGTGGTGGTGGAGAATTCATCTAATTTGGTTACTCCAATTGGGCTTATGCGGAATAAGGTGGAGAATCAAAATGGGCCGATCATGAATCTGGAATCTAGTTCTTTTTGATGAGGCCTTCCACTATATCAGGTCCAGCTGTTGCAGATTATAAGTTATTGCAGATCAAGCTGGAGTCAGGTATACTTTCCAGACTGCGGCTGAAATGTTCTGTCAGGCCTGAAAAAAGAACTGGTTGGAAATTGTCTGGATGGTGTCCATTTCACTAAATAACTGGGAAATAATGATTGAAGAAGAGAGAGGCTGCTCACTTAGCTGCAAAGCTTGAGGTAGATATAAAAATGACTGCTCCAAAGGAAGAAGATCAAATGTCTGCACCTGATGGAATTAGGGAACAGTTATGGGTTGAGAATGTTGGTTGTTCCATGTTAACTGCGTTGGGAGGAGCTGGAAGAGGGACTGCTGTTGCGAGAGAATGGGCTGGCAAGCGGCTCAGACCTGAAGAAGTGTTTGGTGTTGGAAAAAGATGGATGCTGGGAGGAGGGCTCCATTACTGACTAGTGTCCAAGATGGCTGAAGTGAGAGAAAGGGGTTGGTGGGCAAAAAGAGTGTTGAGATCATTTGCGGAGACAACCTCATGCTAGGATCTGTGCCAAGAAGAATGTTAGAAGAAATTAGGGAACAGAAGGGAGGG
Organism: Chanodichthys erythropterus; assembly: GCF_024489055.1. Taxonomy (NCBI): domain Eukaryota; kingdom Metazoa; phylum Chordata; class Actinopteri; order Cypriniformes; family Xenocyprididae; genus Chanodichthys; species Chanodichthys erythropterus. Next base: position 38,053,822 of record NC_090237.1, read on the forward strand.
GAGGAATGAGGTAAGTTGTAAACGGATAGAGGGTGAGGGATGACTAGCGGAGGCAGCCTCACGCTAGGATCCGCTTCCTGGGTGAGCAAGTAGTAACCATCTGCGAGGGCATCCTGGCGCATGGGTTTATCATGATGAAGATTGAAAAAGAACTGAAAAAGCAGAAGTAATTAGTGATGTTACATATGAAACTGAAGCTTCAAATCTCATATTGAATACACAGCTCAATTATAATGAATGCATATGTTTTCAGAGGAGTGGTGATAAATGAAAGACGTCTCAACTATCTTTCCAGTCACATGAATGCCGTGCGTTTCAGAATGTTGAACCCAGACCACTACTCTACAGGTTTACGGAATTTAAAGTCCATTTACTAATATATATATATATTACATTACAGTACATTACATGATCGTACATTCTGCCATAAAGACAGTATAAAACCCTATCATAATTAGAGCATGATTTACTTGCATCAAACTCTGTTAGTATTTTTATTGTTATATTTAAGTTTATTGCAACACATTAGTATGGAAAATATATTATCAGAAATCTACACGTTTAACATTGCCAGGCTTTAATTTGCTTAATGGAATGACTGAGCTGTACATCTATATTCTTTGGCTGCACTGGCTGGTTTATGGCTGCTGTAAATGTATTTATTTTTTAAAGCTTCAAGATTCAAGAGGCTTCATTTCATAATCCATAGAAGGAAGTAAAGTGCGGGAGACAGGAGTAAGTTTGGATAGTTCTTGCCTGAGGAGTGGAGCTGCATATGGGAAGAGCTGGAAAAGCGGGACTGTTTTTGCGGCAGCTGTTGTTGATCGGGCGGAAAAACGGCGGACGAGGAAGTGCGTGCGGCGGCAACGGACTGTGGATTAGCGTGCTGTAAATGTTTATGTTCAGGACATCAGGTCAGAAGAGAAACTTCTGAGTCTTGCTTTTATGATGCTGAAGTGTTTGTTGGCATGCTGGAACTGTTGTTAGAACTAAAGAAGATCGTAGAGTTTAGCTTTTGATGATCTGCGGGAGAAATTAATTCCAGAGCTGGAGAGGACTTGACGTAGGCTGTTGGCGGACCATTTGAAATGGGTAGAATCAGTGTATTAGCGGCGGTAGAATGAAGAGATGAAGTCTGTGAAGAAGACAGATGAGGCGCAGTTAAACGGGCGATCCTGAGCGTGGAGGAGAGAGTGGCTATCCGCAGCGTGGTCTGTATGAGCACTCAGAAAGAGCATCCGTGTTTGGATCTGTGAGATCCGATCTTACGCGAGATGTGACTGTTGGTGTCTCGGGGAAAGTTCGTCGTCTGAAGGGGGATGGTGGAATTTCCGTGGTGTTGGACATTGTTCAGTACGGCACTACCGGATGCTGAAACAGCTGAGACTGAAGAGAGGTAAGCAGCTGCTTATATACTCTGGCTGTTGATTGGAAGATTAGATGGGCTCGCTCCTCCCTAAATTACGTTTAGGAACTTCACTTAAACACTCCAAACCCTCACACAGTTTAAACGGACCCCATTTTTAATTCATGTATACTCGACCAGTAAGGCCAAATGTTACAAAGTTGAGCATCACTCTCCATCCAGCATCCAGTCTCTAAAAGAGGTCATTCTTGAAGAATGGAAAAACATAGATGTTGCAAAATATCGCCAACTTGTTCATCCCATGCCTAGAAGACTTGGTGCTGTCATTAAAAATCATGGAGGCCATACAAAGTACTAGATGTAGTAGTTTTTGTTGTGGGGTGTACTCATTTTTGCATCACCCTAATTTGAGTAAAACTGAAAATGTTGTTCTCTAAGTTATATTATTAACCTTACTTTAAACAGAGTTAAACAGATGTTATATTAAACTTAGTCTTGTCAACATTTTGGAAATTGTTTTTCTGTTTATTGAGAAATTGTTTAAAATGTTACTTTTCCAAGGGGGTGTACTCATTTACGCTGAGCACTGTAACAGTGATTGGTAATCACAAAATGTCACAAACAAGACACAGAATATTAGTAACATGACATGAAATCACATAATGTACACATTCGAAATACAAGTAATTAATAGAAGAAAAACCACCCCATTAAAATACACTCCCAAAACAGAAGAAAAATAAACGCAATACATAAAAGGACGAAAGACAGGGCTCATACAGAGCAACCATGTAGCTAGTTCTCTGACAATTTAATGTGTCTCACCCCCTACAATACAGATAAATTAAAATGAAACCATAGAGCAATGAAAACAGACAGCAACAATCCCCCTTAATATCTGAACAATGTTGATGTTTCTGTATCAATGCAGAGAGTAACCACAATGGTGTGAAAATGGCAACACGGCAGCAGACAATGGTCACAAGTAACGAGAGGGAGAATCCTGCACCGAATGCAAACAGAGAAGTGATATATTGCAAATGGTTATACATCCCCCAGTCATAATGGCATACTTATATTGCATACAAAACAGGATATGGCCCCAGATATATAATCCCTTCACAGGCAAGGGCACACAGCATTCATATAAACCACTGATTAACTGGGATACAGGGAACCGCACATAACTTAAAACATTAACCAATCGCTATATCCCAAGCAAGTCTAAATCACCTGCTCAGTAAAAACTGCTTCAATCCACATACCCGAGAGGTAAGCAGTAATCCAAATACATGCTAACAGCACCTACCTGCAGCTGCCATCAGTCACACAAAAGGGGGAAAGCCAGACATGACACATCACAGGCTACAGCCGACCAGCATTTAAATAGAAAGCACCCTTCGCTGATAAGCAGTCGCAAATGTCAATTACCACTTACCTAGTTCTGCTACACAAACATGAACAAGTTCAAAATAAACAAAGACTTAACTTGAATTAACCTGACTAGGAAACATGAAACTCACCAACATTAGATACAGGGAGCAAACCAAGACAAGAGACTATAGAAACATGAGTCACAAAATACGACATTTGCTCTTAATGACAAATGCGGAAAAGTTAGTTCATGCGTTCATGACCTCAAGGCTCGATTACTAGGTGGTTGCCCTGCCCGCTTGATAAACAAACTCCAGCTGGTCCAAAACACAGCAGCTAGAGTTCTTACTAGAACCAGGAAGTATAATCATATTAGCCCGGTTCTGTCAACATTGCATTGGCTTCCTATTAAACATTGTATTCATTTTAAAATCTTGCAAATTACTTACAAAGCACTAAATGGTTAAGCTCCCCAGTACCTGAGCGAGCTCTTAAAGCATTATAATCCTTCACGTCCTTCAGTTTCACAGATCCTCAACAATCCTGTCTCCATACCAGTGTGATGAATCCGAAATTCAACCAGATGGAACTGGATTGTATATTTTGACTGTTACGATCCCAATCTGACTTCTGACCTTACATGCTGGCTGAATTATAACCATGCACTGTTCCTGCACTGACTGAGCCTGGTTTCTCCCAAGGTTTTTTTTTTTTTTGGTCACCTAAAGGAGTTTGGGTTCCTTGCCGCTGTCACCTATGGCTTGCTTAGTTGGGGACACTTGATATTCAACAATGTGTTTAATCTGCCTGCATTGACACCATTGTATGCAAACTGAACTGAGCTGGATGATGACATCACTGTTTTCTCCAGAGCTGCAGTATAGATAAATTAACTAAATAACTAACTATTGATTTTTTACAACTGAATGAATCTATACTGAACTTACTTGACAATATTGAACTAACAATGACACTATTATCTTCTAGTGCTGCTATACAGTTCTACTATACAGAGCTGCTGTTATAATGTAATATTTACTTATAATTATTATTAGCATTAATAATTAACTTCTTTGAGTGATTTAATATATTTTTATTCTCAAATAAAACATTAAAATATTTAAAGTGAAGCAAAGAAATTAAGCAATGAAAATTATTTAGGCCTTATCTAAATATCTAGGTTTTTTTTTAATACTTTTTACACTTATGAAGATGTACACACCATTGTATTTTAAGGGGGAAAATGGTGTTTGACAATCACTACTCTATGGAAACATTCTATGGGAATAGTTGACTCATGGGAACACAGCATGATGTATTTAGAGAACATGTTTTGTGTCAAGCTTTCATTTCACTCTGAAATGTAAGACAAACCATTATATGAGGAAATGGTATAGATTTCTATTGATCAGCATATTGGAAAGACCACAGGTTAATGAATGAAAGGCCTATATAGATTAAAAATAGCACCATATATTGTTTAGTTCAGTTGTGTGGTCTAGGTGTATTTTCTTTGAGTAATTTTTTGAATATCTAACTTGTAAAAGTTTCAAATGTAGCTTTAGTCTCCAGGCTTTGAAACTTATTTCTTTGAACAGAACGCTGTTTGAAAAAGGGACTGATCGGCATGAAGAATCTTTCTGCAGGAAATGTTTAATTCATAGACTTAAAACTGATTGGATTCCACAGCCTTGAAGAATGGAGACCTTTTTTATTTATTCCTTACTTTCTGATGTTTTTATTGTCTATCACGGCAAATTCTAGTCTCATATGTTTAATTATATCTCAGAAGTCTCTGCATTCTCCTATGTATGTATTAATAAGTTTATTGGCTGTTGTAGACTTGATCATGCCTATATTTTTTGTACCTAACATGCTTCTTAGCTTTTTATTTAACTGGAATGGGATATCTCTGACTGGTTGCTTGGTACAAATGTTTTGTATTTGTTATGTTGGATCATTTCAGTCTACTTTGATTTTGTGGATGGCAGTGGACCGTTACTTTGCGATATTCAAACCTCTTAATTATCACAAATACATGGAAATCACTAACTTTCTAAAGTATCTTATTGTCCCATTTATCAGAAATGGACTCCTGAATGTCACTATGGTCTCTCTGGCTGGAAAACTTTCATTTTGTTCAACAAATGTCATCGATCACTGTTTTTGTGAACACATGGCATTGGTTCAGTTAGCATGTGGAGATATATCTATTAATAACTTAGTAGGACTTTTGACTGTTTTCCTTATACCAGCTGCAGATTTTATTCTCGTTTCCGTTTCTTATTTTGTGATTTTTGCCTCTGTGTTGAAATCTGGTAATGCCCACATGAAGACCATAAACACCTGCATTACTCACATCATTGTAATGGCAAGTAATTTATTTTTTGCCCTGATTGCATTTATGTCATACAGAATAAGAAATAATTTTTCTACCAATAGTCGTGTATTTTTTAGCACAATGTACTTACTTTTTCCAAGTTGTTTTAACCCAATAGTTTATGGAGTGAGAACAAAAGAAATAAGACAAAAGTTTCTTCAGTTTATAAGTAAAGGAAAAGTCTTTTCATCATAAGATATCCAATTGAAAAAATATATGCTAAAACTGTAACATTTATATAAGGAAATCCTGTTTTGTTAAAGTGTAAAATAGCTGATAAATATGTGTAATTAGGTCAACAAGTTTGAAAATATGCACATATGAGATATAAACGAGAATTAAATACCAATGTGCACTCTTTTTTTTTTTTTTCTTTTTTTTTTTCTTTGCATGCAGAACTGGATTGGGTTATTAAAGAATTCAAATCAATTAGATTTTTCAAAAAATATTTTTCACTTGAGCATCTGCTACCTAAAATGTTTGTGCAGGACCCTGTTAGAAAGCTGCAGGTATTTTATTTAGGGGTCAGTAAAAACAGTTATTTTGCTCCAGCACTACAGACTGCTACCAGGAGAGGGAGACAACACCTGTCACACCCCGTGTGTGTGTGTTGGGGGGAAGGTATGGGTGCGTGTTTTTGTGACATACCAGGACACAAATGTATATAATGACATGGGTATGACATAGGTATTACAAGAAGAGGTGACTGATGAGGACATTACCCCATGTCCCCAATTTTCAAAAGGCTCATAAATCATACAGAATGAGTTTTTGTCAGAAAAGTGTGCACAGTTTCCTGTGATGGTTATGTTTAGGGGAAGGGGTAGTGTAGGGGGATAGAAAATACGGTTTGTACAGTATAAAAATCATTACGCCTATGGAATGACCCCACAGTTCACAAAAACAAACGTGTGTGTGTGTTGCTATCTCTTTCCAGACAGGAGACTATTGACTGTTTTCGCGGTGTAATTGGAAAGTTTGTAGTTGTTGCTGTTCGAATATTTGTAGTCTGCTGTAGAGGCCTGAGGGGGGTGGATTTTTTAGCCCCACACCTGCACGATTCAAAATAGTCTCTGCTCCTTTTTCTAGTATTTCAAAACATACATTCAAATTCAAAATTGCTTTATTGACATGACTGTAAATAATACAATATTGCCAAAGCACATATACATAAAACAAAAATAAAAACATCTGTATAATAGAAGAAAACATTATCAAATATTAAAACACTATCAAATATTATAACATAACATGTCTGAACATTTGATACCACAGTGTTTTAACATATATATACACACACGTACTGAGGGTCACTGTAGTGGACGGTAGGGAAACCACACGTATCTCACAGCCAGTGCTGCTGTCGGTCCCTCATCTAATATTAACTTTATTTGCTCTACTTCAGTCATGGCTGTACAGTTTTTTATTGAGTTACTGAATTTGGTGAAGTAGAGATCTCTTATAGGAGTGTATTTGTGGCATTTCTGTGTCTGCCTGTCTCGATGGCTAGACTGTGCTCACTGAGCCTGTACATGGTCAGGATCCGTCTCTGCTTTGTGTCTTTGACACTTTGGAGATACAAACCTGATTCCAAAAAAGTTCGGGACACTGTACAAATTGTGGATAAAAAAGGAATGCAATAATTTACAAATCTCATAAACTTATATTTTATTCACAATAGAATATAGATAACATATCAAATGTTGAAAGTGAGACATTTTGAAATGTCATGCCAAATATTGGCTCGTTTTGGATTTCATGAGAGCTACACATTCCAAAAAAGTTGGGACAGGTAGTGTATTAGTAGTAGGTAGTGGGTAGTATTCATATTATTCATCATAGACATTAATACTGAGAGTTGATGCAGTTATAGTTCTGTTCAATATATAGAGTGGTTTTGGTTTGACATTGTTGATTGTTTTAAAGTAATTTTAGTTAGGCACTTAGACGGCACTGCATCACATACAGGAATGCTACTGTAATGGAAATCACAACATGGGCTCAGGAATACTTCCAGAAAACATTGTCGGTGAACACAATCCACCGTGCCATTCGCCGTTGCCGGCTAAAACTCTATAGGTCAAAAAAGAAGCATCTAAACATGATCCAGAAGCGCAGGTGTTTTCTCTGGGCCAAGGCTCATTTAAAATGGACTGTGGCAAAGTGGAAAACTGTTCTGTGGTCAGACGAATCAAAATTTGAAGTTCTTTTTGGAAAACTGGGATGCCATGTCATCCGGACTAAAGAGGACAAGGACAACCCAAGTTGTTATCAGCGCTCAGTTCAGAAGCCTGCATCTCTGATGGTATGGGGTTGCATGAGTGCGTGTGGCATGGGCAGCTTACACATCTGGAAAGGCACCATCAATGCTGAAAGGTATATCCAAGTTCTAGAACAACATATGCTCCCATCCAGATGTCGTCTCTTTCAGGGAAGACCTTGCATTTTCCAACATGACAATGACAGACCACATACTGCATCAATTACAACATCATGGCTGCGTAGAAGAAGGATCAGGATACTGAAATGGCCAGCCTGCAGTCCAGATCTTTCACACATAGAAAACATTTGGTGCATCATAAAGAGGAAGATGCGACAAAGAAGACCTAAGACAGTTGAGCAACTAGAAGCCTGTATTAGACAAGAACAGGACAACATTCCTATTCCTAAACTTGAGCAACTTGTCTCCTCAGTCCCCAGACGTTTACAGACTGTTATAAAAAGAAGAGGGGATGCCACACAGTGGTAAACATGGCCTTGTCCCAAATTTTTTGAGATTTGTTGATGCCATGAAATTTAAAATCAACTTATTTGTCCCTTAAAATGATACATTTTCTCAGTTTAAACATTTGATATGTCATCTATGTTGTATACTGAATAAAATATTGAAATTTGAAACTTCCACATCATTGCATTCTGTTTTTATTCACAATTTGTACAGTGTCCCAACTTTTTTGGAATCAGGCTTGTAGATCTTCTAATTCATAATTTGATTTCAGAGTTCAGAGAATTGTAATTTGCTTTATGTCTTAGTTTCCTTATTCCAGTGTTCCAGATATGTATTTTTAGATTGTTTGATAATTTTGATGTTTGGATGAGCAGCAGTGCTGGTCTGACACTGGTTGGTGTTAGTAGAGTTAGTCGGGTTAGTAAGTCTCAGAACCAGCTGACTGAGGGGACTCTTTTCGGGGTTCAGTTCTTGGGTTTGTAATGCTTTAAAATGTAGCGATTCTGTGGGACTTGATTTTAGATGCATCCAGAATTTGAGGGATCTTTTTTGCAAATTAATAATCAATGGGGAATCGGCCTAATTCTACCCTACATGCATTATTGGGTGTTCTTCTTTGTAGTTTTAGGATCATTTTGCAGAATTCTGTGTGTAGGGATTCTGTTGGATGTTTGTCCCATCTAGTGTAGCTCTGATCACTGAGTGGACCCCAAACCTCACTTCCATACAGCGCAATGGGCTGAATCACACTATCGAAGATTTGAACTGGTATCTGTGTTCCTGACATTGTGTTCTGTGTTTCTGGAAGACCATAATGTTGGTCTTCTTGAGGTTTTCTGCCAGGGCCCAGTTCTGGCAGTAGTTCTCCAGCAGGTCCAGGTGCTGCTGTAGTCCCTGTGCAGTGGGTGACAGCAGCACCAGGTCGTCTGCATACAGCAACAGTTTGATGTTCTTGTCTTGTAGAGTGAGTCCTGGAGCTGTAGAACGTTGCACCGCTAGTTCGTTAATGTAAATGTTGAACAGCGTTGGACTCAGGCTACAGCTCTGCCGTACTCCTCTCTTCTGGGTGAAGAATTCTGTATGTTTGTTGCCAACTCGTACTGCACATTTGTTGTTCGAATACATTGATTTTATCATGTCATAAGCTTTACCACCTACACCGCTTTGTAAAAGTTTGTAATATAATCCGTCATGCCAAATAGAATCAAATGCTTTTTTGAAATTGACAAAGCATGCAAATATTTTTGGTCTGTTTTACGTGTTTATTGATTAGGGTGTATAGGGTGATGTGATGTTGATGTAAAAAAAGAATGAAAACAAAAGCTAATTCCAAACAGTTGTCTTTAATGTAGGAAGCATCAGTAAACATTACCATAGCAAATAAACAACTCCATTTCTTCATCGCCTCTCTAGGTTTCTTATTAGGTTTTACTGCCCTCTAGCGACCATACTCCGTATCACAATGATTCACAGAACACAACAGGTGAAAATGTGGTCGGTTGTTCTGTGATTTGGAAGGAATCCAATCTGACTCGGACTCAGGACATTGTGTTCATTAAGGAAGTTTACAATTCTATTGTTTAAAATAGCTAAATAGCTTCCCCAGATTACTGCTCACACAAATGCCTCTGAAATTATTAGGGTCCAATTTATTCCCACTCTTATGAATTGGGGTAGTAAGTCCTTGGCTCCAGATGTCAGGAAAACAGCCTGAACTAAGTACAATGTTGAATAATTTGAGCACAGCCATCTGCAGTTCAGGTGTGCTGTGTTTCAGCATTTCATCCAGAATGCTGTCAGCACCACAAGATTTCTTACATTTTTTACTTTTGAGTTTGTTTGTCAGTTCTTCATGTGTAATTGGGAAGTCGAGTGGATTTTGATTATTTTTAATTTTGTCTTCATAAGTTTGTAGATTTTGGTTGATCAGATTATAATTGTCTTTGAGTTGTTTTGGTGGAATTTCTTTATATAAGTTTTCAAAATGTTTTGTCCAGATTTCTCTATCTTGTATTTCTATCTTGTATTGGTAGGTCTTGTGGTTTTGTTGTGCTCAGATTATTCCACATATCCCAGAACTGATTATGGTTTAGTGAATGTTCTATTTACTGTAAAATTTTGGTCAGATGGTGTTGCTTTTTCACTCTAACTGTGTCTTTGTATTGTTTTAGATTTGAACAGTATTCAGTTCTGATGTCTGTGTTGTTTGGTTCTTTATGTTTCAGATTTGTAATTTTATAAGTTGTTTCCTTAATGTTTTGCTGTCTGAGTCATTTTTCATTTTTTGGGGTATTTTTCCCTTTCGAGGGAACTCGCGCTGCGTCCTATAGGAACGCTTTGGGAACGCCTCCAGCGTGATAACATCTGATGCACTGGTGAACGTCATGGGCGGGTGACGTCACGACCAGGAAAGGATAAATACACATCCGGTGCAACCGGCTTCAGCTTTTCTGCCTCAGCAAAAGCGCTCTATGTGAAACTGTCTTTGTCTATTTATTGTTGTCTGTCCCGTTATCATAAAGCACAATATATATCAGTTATGGCGAACACACAAGCATTTAAACCGTGTGCTCCTCCCTGCCCTCGTTTTCTCTCGGGTGGGGATACACACGATTTGTGCGTTATGTGTTTGGGAGCGGAGCATGCTCTTTCAACCTTCGAGGGGACTGAATGCGAGCATTGTGAAAAACTTCCCCTGAGAACGCTCCGCTCCCGCCTCGCACTTTTCGAGGAAAGTGCGCAGGCAAGCGTTCCCCACGGCTCTGGACCCGCTGCTGCCGAGGCAGAGCAGAGAAAGATGTCGTGGGGCTCACAGATGGATCTGTCAGCGGGGCTTGATACGAGCACGAGTGCTTTTTCTCAGCCTTCACCTGGCAGATCCCGTGCCCCCTCTCTGATGTCGGAAGCCCGCCCCGCGGCTTCTTCCGCCCAGGGAGAGGGCTCGTCGCATCAGCACTCTAGTTCTGAGGAATTAGACGTGCTGAGCATCGATATGGGGGAAGATGACTCGCCATCACTTTCCCCTGAGTACGAGGAGCTGGTGGATGTGCTTTCTCGTGCTGTGTCAAAATTAAACATTGAGTGGCCAGCCGAGAATCTTGGCGCTTGTCCAAAAAGCAAACTGGACGAGTGGTTTCTGTCATCAGACAAAGCACTTCCACCACGGGGCCTTCCCTTTTTCCCTGATTTGCATGATGAGATATCTAAAACTTGGAAAAAGCCATATTCATCACGTCTTTTCAGCCCTCATGTGAAACACTACTCTAATATAAGAGGGCTGAAAGAGCATGGTTATGGGGCGATGCCCCGGGTTGAACAGACGCTTGCGAGTTATCTGTCCCCGGGTTCAGCATCGTCCCTGAAGGCCCCCACGCTTCCCACTAAACCACTAAAAGCTACATCAGGGTTAGTGGGAAAAGCATATACGGCAGCAGGTCAGGCTGGTGCGTGCTTGCATACTATGGCTGTTTTGCAAGCGTACCAAGCAGATCTGTTGAAGGATCTGGATGGCGGGGAGGGGATTGGCTCGGACGCTGTTCGAGAACTTCGTCGAGCCACAGATCTGTCTCTAAGAGCCACAAAGGAGACCGCCAGAGCTGTTGGGTGGTCTATGGCAGCCTTGGTGGCGACAGAGAGGCACCTGTGGCTTAATCTGTCTGAGTTGAAGGATAAAGACAGGGCCTTTTCCTCGACGCTCCGCTTGCACCATCTGGCCTGTTCGGCGACGCAGTCACATCTGTCGTCGACAGGTTCTAGGAAGCTAAAAAGCAGGCGGAGGCGTTTAAAAAGTATCTTCCACGCCGCCATCCACCTTCTGGGGCTGCTGGGCGTGAGCAGTCCCAGCCGTACAGCTCCTCATACCGAGCGCAGCAGAAAGAGAGTGTCGCTTCTCGAGCTCCACCCCAAAGACACGGTGGGCAGGGACGGCACTCTCAGCCCAAGCCTTCCAAGCCGAAAACAGACCTGAGGGTTTTGCTTCAGGCGAAGAAGGCTGGGCAGAAGAAATCCTGACGCCAGACTTCTGAGGGCAGCCCCACACGTGGTGGTGCGGTACACACCTCAGTATACGTTGCCCGTTCCACCTCGTGGCCCTCAGGGGGCCGTTCTGCCAACCCTGCCACCCTTGGTGCTTCGGGGCGCAGCGGTTCCCACCGAATTAGTGACGCAGTGTTCAGAACATCAACACGACACTGCGTCACATCCTCTGAGGAGGATAAATTTACATCAAAAATGTGCTGTGAACAAAACACCAGAGGCCAGCCTCGAGAGGCTGGTTCCCTTAGTAGATTTTCTGGTAGAGTGGAAATCTCTTCAAAATATCTCACGTTGGGTCCTGCAAATTATAGAGAAAGGTTACAAAATACAGTTTTGGTGCCGTCCACCTCTATTCAAAGGAGTGCTGCATACGTCAGTGCTTCCTCAGCAGGCTTTGGTGTTGGAACAAGAAATAAAAACCTTATTAGCAAAGGAGGCTATAGAGAGGGTTCCGGTTGCCGACAGGGAGTCAGGGTTTTACAGCCGGTATTTCTTGGTTCCAAAAAAGGATGGGGGATTGCGCCCTATTTTAGATCTACGTCATCTGAATCGAGCAGTTCAAAAGCTAAAATTCAAGATGCTGACGTTAAGTCAAATCGTGACTCAAATCAAATCCGAGGATTGGTTTGTCACAATAGATCTCAAGGACGCATACTTCCATATCTTTTCAGAAAAAAATATCTAAATATAATATAGGCCTGTAATATAATATAATAAATATAATATACAATACATATATAGATATATATATAGATATATATATATTAGTTTATATCTTGCAATTCTGAGATAAAAAAAGTCACAATTACTGTTTTAATTTTTTCATTTAGTGGCTTCCATACTAAGCACTTTTTCATGTCAAAGACCGTTTTTATAAAATGAGTGTTGGCATGGATTTAAGCGCACGCACACTCTAAGATCAAATCTGTACGTACGCACGAATTATAAATGAGGCCCAACATATTTAAAAAAAGAAAAAAAAAAACATGTCTTTTACTCTGATGCAAAGTGAATGATGTGTCACGGAGCAGGCCTTTCAGGCTACACCCACCCCTAGAACCCGTACCACCCTTGGGGAGTCGGACAAAGGCCAGACAAGGACGACAGACAAGGCTTCAAGTAATACCGTATTTTATTGAGTATAAAAAGGGAATTTAAAAATGGTGAGTCTTCTGGGCAGGGTCGTCCGTCCTGTGGACCCACCGGAGACCCACAAAGTACGATATAGGGGGGTGCTCTGGGGAGTGGCTTCGCTGCCTTTCAATAGGAGAGAGGCCCACACTGGGAGGAGCCTACTGTAGGACCGTTCAGGTACGTATTTTGGGTGACGTACTCCCTTCTTCCCTGAGGGAGGACGGGTCGGGAATTACGACCAGAGGGTTTATGATGGAACAGTTAAGGTACGTGGTTTGAATACGTACTCCTCTTCTACAGATGACAGATAGAAACTGATGGCTGAGTAGCTCCACTACCAAGCAGTCCAGGAAGTATTCCAATATCAAATCCTCTTAAAGGACCGGCAGACACAGAGCTTACCAAGCAGACAGGTGAATACACAGATACGTAATCCTCTTCATTCAGCAATGACAGTCAGAGAACTTACAGCTGGAGGAGCTTCACTGCAAGTAGTTAGGCGAGTATTCAGGTATGACTTCCTCTTTAAGAACTGGCAGACACAGAGCTTACAATAGGGGAAGTTCACTGCAAGGCAGGCAGGTGAATACACAGTTACGTAATCCTCTTCTTCAACAATGACAGACAGAGAACTTACAGCTGGAGGAGCTTCACTGCAGAGCAATCAGGTGAGTATTCAGGTATAACTTCCTCTTGAAGGACTGGCAGACACAGAGCTTACAATGGGAGAAGATCACTGCAAAGCAGGCAGGTAAATGCACAGATACGTAATCCTCTTCTTCAACAATGACAGACAGGGGACTTACAGCTGGAAGAGCTTCACTGCAGAGCAATCAGGTGAGTATTCAGGTATAACTTCCTCTCGAAGGACTGGCAGACACAGAGCTTACAATGGGAGGAGTTCACTGCAAAGCAGGCAGGTAGATACACAGATACATAATCCTCTTCTTACTTCTTAGAACGTGACAGAAAGCTCAGGTAAGTAGTGGACACCCGGCGGGTTTAAGTTCACACTTCACACATCAAAACAGTGCATCACATCACTTCATCACTGCAATTCAACACTCAGTGGGAAATACATATATAGATGGCCTTTGCCCATTTCTGACCTGGCATTCACATCAGGAAGTCCCATAAACAAGGAAGAGGATGGAGATCAATTGAACTACTCACAGTCTCTCCCAAACAATCTTACTGTCCAGCGATTTCCTCCTTCCGATTGAGTCAACGTGCTCTCTCTCCCAAACTCACAATGCCGTGCCTGATTGCCAGTCCCACTTCCTCTTCTCCACCGCTCACTCTTCCTCCAAGATTCGCAGTCCCCAAACAAAAGAAACAAAAAAACGCCCCTTTTAGTGCATCCTCTCTCCTTTTATCCTACCCTAAGGGCAACGTGTCCCAATGTGCACCACTGCCGGCAAACTTCACTAATCACCCCATTCACTGGGATTTTTCGCTAAACCGGAACTAGCCCGGTGTTCCGTTGTTATTGGTCCGGCGGGAGGCAATCGCATCGAACATTAGTTCCACCTTGACAGTTGAAATTTGTCACCTCGTGACAGATGTCTAAGCTTTTATTAGTCGCTGCCTCTCTGTCTCATCCATAGTACTATCCTTAGATTACCAGTGAGAGCCTGATCCAATTTGTATCCATGTTTGACTAAGAAGGACCACTTCCTAAAACTGCATTCAAGGTACACACTGTATAAGTTCCTGCTTCCCCTGGGAACAGGGCCGTGCACAGACCTTTTGAGGGGCATGTGCTGAAACTGAAAAGGGCACAATAAAATATTTTTTATATATTATATATTCTTTATATTTTATCTGCATGATAAAATATAAAGAAGCACAGTGACCTGACGATTCGGTAATGTTTTTTAGTTACTACAACATTACTGTAGTAAAACCATGTTTTACTATGTTACATGTGAAGATGAGCGGGGAGTATACAATACTAGATTAAAAAAATTATCTAGCGAGCAAATACATATTAACATCGTAAACATTAACCATACTGTGTGACCATATATAATATGATTAAATGTTAATGAATTAGGCCTAAGTGTATCAGCAGATAGCCATCATAAATCAAAGAAGAAATTCCTTAGAAATATATTTTACCCAACGTTAGCTGATGACGGGGATCACTCAGTCGCTTTTTTTCAAACTCAAATGCAGTAACGCTGAGTTTTTGACCAGCGAATATGTGCAAAATAAAAACGTTAAATCGATGGCATCACATTAGGCTACATGCTACGTAATCATCAATATGTTATGAGCGCTCAGTTTTTGGCCAAAATCTCAATTTATAAAAGATGTAATACTACTGTACTGTCTGTATGCACAGGCTATTTAAGGCTATTGGCTATGACTAACTTAGAAGGCAAATGCTACCCCCCTCATTCTCTCTCCACCGCCGGTCTCAGGCCTCAAATGCATAAAATATGAAACTTTATAGACATACCAATGTTAATTTCGTAAAGACAACGTTGTAGCCTACTTATTCAAACAACAAGATTTTTATTTACTGTAGCAAGACGTTTAGCTGCTCTGCTGTGGAACTTCAGTTCGCTGCACTCAGGGGGTGGAGTTAAGAGGTTTGGCTGACAGTTTGAGCGGAACCAAAAAGATTTTGTCACAAGCTCTTTTTAATACCTTTATTAGGCTAAATATATTTGTAAATCAGACAGACAGACGTAAAGGGTGACCAATACCATTGATTTATTCAAGAAAATAAACAAATAAAATAAAACACCTCCCCAAAAAAAGGCACTTCGGAGTGTAAGGACAAAAAGGGCATGTGCTTGGCACAGGTTGAGCCCTACCTGTGCACATGCCTGCCTGGGAATCAAACACATGACCTGGCATTGGTCCCCAAGTCCTAATTAAACACACCTGAACCAGTTCATCAAGGTCTTCAGAGTCACTTGCTGCATCCCAATTTGCCTACTTATACTACGCCCTAAAAGTATGTACTCTTTCTGAGAACAAAAAGTACTTACTTTTGAGTGTGTAGCAAAAGAGTAGACAAGCTTTGGGACATAGGCTACTATCATACAATCGCATCTTTTCTCTCTGTCGCAACTGTCACCGTAAACTGGCCTGTCAATCATCTTACATCCTCCACATTTCATTTAGCTAATTTCCTACTGTATCGGAGTGAAATGCAGCACGTTGATCTGCAGTCGCGGGTCTTTCATGTGGAGAACTCTCCTCATATTAATGCATAATGATGCATTTAAAACTTAATGGCCATTCGGATCTTTATAAAAGTCCACATTGGTTTTGCAGATGAAAAATAACACGGGTAACATTAAATAAATAATTTCTATCAGGTTAAACTGATTATTAGTCACTCAAACTCTCAGCGTTGATCATGCATATCCGGCATGTTTTGTAGTTTTTAACACTTTTTACTCGTGTTTGTAGTTCTGAACTGAATCCTCGTCCAATGCGCAATGGGTTGTGGGCAATATTAGCCTCTATAGTGTGCACGGATCCACACTTCGAAAATCTAACGGAAATAGTAGATCATCCGGGGACTTTTGGCATACTCTTTTCAACATACTATGCTTTGGGACATACTTATTTTAATCTCACATACTATTTAGGATGGATAGTATGAACATTGGGACGCAGGGATAATCTATCATCTACACACACACACACACACACACACACTCACACACAAATACATAGAATATAAAGAAGAAACAAAGACTTTGATATATACAACATAGTATATATTTAATATATTGTAATTTCTTCTTACATTTGATCATCAATATCATTCTCTTGCCTTATGTCAATAATCAAGTTTACTTATTTTAGAATTGTGGTTTATCCAGCACATGGAAATTATTATATATCAGTTCAATGAACAATCCATTTTCATTTAAACATCTTTCTATCTATCTTTCTTTCTTTCACAAAACATACAAATTATTGACGTTTCATGCAGTATGTCAAGGCCTCATTCATATAGAAAGCACATCATTTTTGCAATGTAAAAAAGGCTACATTTCCAATTAAGTGTCTTTTGATTTTAGTGGGTCTCCAGCTCAGAGAATAACTGGATAAGTCTAGAGGAGTCAGTCAAATAGGAAATTGTCCATAGAATATTTAAACCAATAGTTTGCCCCAAAATGAAAATTCCGTCATCATTTATTTACTGTGATGTTGTTCTAAATCTAGATGACTTTCTTTCATGAAACACAAGAGAAATTTTAAAGAATGTGCTGTTTTTTCATAAATTTAATAAGGACTGGAGCTTTCAAGTTTCCAATATGACCATATGGAGCAAAACCATATTAAAAGAATTAGTCACAGTCCATGTGATTGCTAGAGGAACAGACAGATTGAATCGTTAAACATTGAACATCTTGACATCTGCCCCAACATCTACTTGGCCATAGTTCATGAGAGTTTAAGTAGTGATTCTTGATTCAACGTTTATTTTTTATATTATTATTTTATTTATTTATTTGAGCCTGATCTTTTCAATGAATTATTTGATCAGGTTCACACTAAATAATTCATTCACAAACTTAGATTTTTTCAAAATTATTCATACAATAGCCACAAGTTGAGTTGAATTTTAATGATTATTTTATGGTGCTTTTTAATCTTTATTGACACTTAAAAGCTGCAGTCCCTATTAATTATGATAGCATTAAAAAAACAGTACATTCTTCAAAATTTTTCATTTGATGGATTTGAAACAGATTTAAGTATATATATAATTTATTCAGAATAGATACTGTAACTGGAATGGTTGTAGCACACAACTATTCATTGATACTTTGTTTGAGAAGCTTCAATTATGTAAAAATATCCTATAATAATATACTGTCCCTTTAAAGATATATAGGCATTGTTTACAATTAAATGATTTCATAGAAACCCACTTTTAGAAACCATTGAAGAGAAAAAAATGTCATAAATGGTTGTTGCAATGTCATGTATCGTGTATATATATATATATATATATATATATATATATATATATATATATATATATATATATGATAACTTTTAGATTAGATGAGACATTGGTTCTTTTGAAACGTGGAAAAAAGTGTCTCAGTTGAGACATGAGACATTATAAAGATTAATCAATTTGGCAGCTTTTTATAATAAAAAATAGTAAATCCAGTCCCTTTTAGAGTAATTAAAACAGAACAAATTCCATACATTAAATAGGGTTTAATACTAAGCCACGACCCTCAAACTCCCCCTCTGTTCTAATCAAAGGAAGAATCTATAAAACAAAGCAACAACAAAGGCATGCTACCACTGACGTTTGATTTAGCTATTATGAGAAGCCATTGCCTCAACCCCAAAAGACCCTCAAATATCCGAGGCACTCAGTGGGCGGCCTATCAACTAAAACCTCACCTTCTAATCGCTTCAACGACAAGGTCACATTTTTCTACACTTAAGTTTTTATTTTATACCCTCGCAGGATGGAAGAGACGAATGTGAACAAGAACACAACAACTGCACCACTGTGAGTGTGTTAAAGGGTGTCCCATTTTTCCAGGTTATCCAGAAAGGGTCTCTCGTATCGTCACAACACAGGAACCTCTTATCTGAGCATCTATCTGTCATTCAGTTTGGGCGAATCGGCACCCTCCTCATCTTCATCTTTGTCGTCTTTTGCTCCGATCAGTCGTTGCCGAGCAAAGTCCTCGAAGATGATGTCATCGTCACTAGGGACAGTCAGAGAAGCTTTCAGTTGTTTCCCTAAAACCACTTTTGTGCTCTGCATTACAAGCTGTTCTAGTTTCTTATAGGCAAAACATGCAGGTAACACTTTACAATAAGGTTTCGTTAGCATTAGTTAACTACTTTAGTTAACATGAATTAAGAATGAACAATATTTCTACAGCATTTATTAATCTTAGCTAATGTTAATTTCAGCATTTATTAACATTAGTTAATGCACTGTGACCTAACAAACAATGAAAGACTTTATTTTTATGAACTAATATTTATGAATACTGTAACAAATGCTTATTGCTGATTGTTTGTTCATGTTAGTTAGTACATTAACTAATGTTAATGAATGAGACCTTTTTGTTCTTTCAAAAATATTATAAAATGTTAATTATTCTGAGTTTGTGTGTCACTTTGATAGCAAAACAAACCTGTGTGTGTGTGTGCTTTTGTTTATACATTGTGGGGACCAAATGTCTCCACGATGTAATATAAACTTGAGTTCATCTACATCGTGGGGACAAGCCACCGGTACCCACAATGTAAATTAATTAATAAAAATACTAAATGATGTTTTTGTGAGAAAATAAAGGTGTGCACAGTTTCCTGTGATTGCTAGGTTTAGGGTTAGGGGTAGGGTAGGGGGATAAAAAGTACGGTTTGTACAGTATAAAATGCATTGCGGCCTATGGAAAGTAAATACAGTAAAAAGTGAAATATTATTAACATTTTACAGTTTTTTATTTGAATATATTTTAAAATATAATTTATTCCTGTGATCAAAGCTGCATTCATTACACAATCATCATCACTCCAGTCTTCAGTGTCACATGATCCTTCAGAACCATGGTCCGTTTTAGGTAAGATTTAAAAAAAGAAAAATAATTAACACTTTTATTCAGCAAGGACACACTTGATGATCGTAGGTGACAGTAAAGACATTTAAAGACAAAAAACATGTAAAGACATAATATTACAAAAGATTTCTATTTCAAATAAAAGCTTTTCTTTTGAACTTTCTATCAAAGAATCCTGATTTGGTTACCACCAAAATATTAAGCAGCAAAAACTGTTTTCAACATTAATAATAAGAAGAACCATTATTATTAACTAAGCACCAATTGGTTAATTAATTGATAATAATTGAGCACTAAATCAGCACATTGGAATAATTTCTGAAGGATCATGGGACTGTTTTTACAGGGTTTTTTTTTTTTTTCTTTTTTACTGTTTTTACTGTTTTTGTATTTTTGATCAAATAAATGCAGCCTTGGTGAGCATAAGAAATTTCTTACAAAAACATGAAAAAATCTCAATTATTCCAGACTTTTGACCGGTAGTGCATATGACTGTCAGATTTTTTGATTAAACAAAATATATGAATCCATTAAATTAACAAGCAACATAAGACATATGTGTAACTATATATAACCATAAATCTCAAATCAGTTTAGTAGGTTAAAATCCAATTAAACCATAGAAAAGACTTTCACTTACTTTGTGTCAAATTCAATGAGGTTTGTGTCAATGGGGGCATCATTTTCTGGGGCTAAAACAGAAAGGATGCAGAACGAATACTGATTGGAATTCTGTAGGTATTTATTTACCACTGCCCATATACCCATTTATAAATGTCTGCACATAGTGACATAATTATTTTTGAATTTTATTGCAACTAAACTTTCACCCACTGGCACCTATCAACAAAAAATGTATTGTTAGTATAAATATTTTTTTTTTAGCTTTTGCTCTTTACATATATTTTTTAAAGCTGTAATTCAGTACTGTCATGTTAGGAAATGAATTTTAAAAGTCTTCAATTAAAATATTTATATATTTTAAAATAAATATTTATATATTTATTACATTTGTATATCATATTCATTAAAATATAGTTATATTCCTGTACAAGGAAAATTATATGTTTTAGTTACCGGAACATGCAAAAAATAAATCATAGCTTTAAACTAGTTCATCAGAGCAATATGAAAGCAGATAAAAAGGCAGTCTGGCAAATACCATCTCTGTAGATCGATTCCTCCAATGGTTTGGGATGCATTAATGTAAAGGGGAGCTCGACAGCAACATCACTGGAGAGGGAAACACAAATCATGCATCCAGTAGCCATGATAACCAAATAAACCCTGGCCAGCGCTGCTCCCAAACCTCAATCCCACCACTCATGAGGTGCTAACAGAGTGCTGGAACCACTGGCCTAAAAGCATCTGCACAAATGGTCCAGTAATTGATGGCATCTTATCAAGTGTTTGAGTCTGCCTGTGCTTCTGGCCAAAGGCTTGGCTACTTATAGGAATCATCTTGGGTTACAAATATAATCTAGGTTCCCTGAGAAGGGTAGCGAGACATTGCATCTGACAATTTGCTATGGGGAACTCCTCAGCGTGACCGGTGTCTGAAGAATGTGTGCAATGCAATAATCATATTGGAAAGCGACAGCCTATGATGTCACTACCAGTGCGACCGTGAGGGTCAGTAAGAGTCATTGGAACGGTCATATTCCTTACGAAGGAATTGTAAGGAATATTCCTTCAACAGAATATGGCTAATCTCAGATTACTGAGAGTGTGTGCTCTTCGCCCAAACAAACAGTACAAAAGTTGTGTGTATCATCAGGTGTTAAATAACGAGGACACACTTCCTAAATGCCTTGCTACCACCAGATTCCATTTTGAATGCTTACTGATAAGCTAAAAACAAACAACTCCTGTAGATGAAGAAGTAGATGACGTATTCCTCAGGCACCCTTTTATACTCATGGTAGCACTGGTAGTGACGTCATAGGCTGTCGCTGGCCAATACAATTGTCACCTTTGCACATATACTTCAGACACCGGTCATGCTGAGGCATTCCCCATAGAATATTGTCAGACGCAGTGCGAGTTCCCATCGAAAGGGAACTATAATATGCACGATTGGCTGGAGTCAGTTTGTCAGTCTGTCTCCATATACTGAAGACAGACTTTTCAGTATATGGTCATGCAGCCCCAGTCATGGATCAGCTTTAATCTGGTTTCAAAGTGAAGCTGTGAAACATTTACACACATTACACAAAAATATTAGAATTTCTAAAGGAATGAATAAAAGATCACAGTACCTTGAGGCAAGATCTCCCAGCAGTCTGAGAAAAAAATAAACAGCATGATCTTACTGTATTACAATGATTAAGGCATTATTTCTTTAGTGTATCATATTGACCTAGCAAAGTCCTTTTAATGTAACCCTAGAATGCATAAAGGGTGTCGAACTGATCTGATATTGTCATTTTTGTATGTTTTTTAATGGTCATGCACTACAAATCCCTTTTCAAGCAATCACAAATCATTTAACAAGATTTTTACATTTTCTAAAGGTTTTGTGAACCATCCTTACATTGACAGGGGCTGCATCCAAAATTGCATACTCTCTTGAGTAGGCACTTATTTTGAATAAGTAATTTGAATAAGTTTTTTCACATTTAGGGTTTGTGAATGTAGATTAATTCTCGTGTAGTATGAATATGTGTAGCAAGAATGTAATCTGGGCACACTACATTTGCCATGCTGCCATTATCATGTGACCTACCAGCGTCAGTTGCATCGCTTTACTGCCATTCACAAATCCTCTCCCATGGGATAGTAAAGTGTCCATCGTATACACACTTCAGAATGTTACCGGAAGTAATAGGTCATCTGAGTACTTTTTTCCTACTCTTTCATGAGTACTATGAATTCGAACATACTTCTTTTGTTACATACATGTTTTTCGCCTACTATGTAGTAGGGAAGTATGCAATTTCGGATGCAGTCAGGGTGTCATGGATGTATTTAGTATGCTGCTATGCAGTTGCTACCATTTTTTGAGTGATTGCTATGTGGCTTACTTGCCCATGTCAAAAAAGCCAAGTCTCTCTGATATTCTGGTCCCTAGCATCTAAGTGTTGCCACAGAAGAACCATTTTTGGTTCCCCAAAGAAACTTTTACTTAAAGTTGGGGTAAGCCATATTTCAAAAATGCTGTTGGACATTGTTGATATTTGAAATCAACCACAACAAACCCACCCCTCTCTTCATTGGTCCGTCTCCAAAAGTCACCCACCAATCCTAATTGGAACAACCCTGCTTCGAGACGGTTTCGAACCCTGATCGCTGCTGGCATGTGGTTGAGTGCACTAACAATGATGCTAAACACAGCTTCCTCTAGCAGTTGTCAGTGTGCAGTGATTTACCTACACAACTCTCACTAGCTGGCCACTGTTACACACACAATGTGAGTGGATGTTTGTTTATCACAGCTAACACGCAACAAAATAATGCTTCACGAAAAATAAAGCACAGATGATGAACGAACGACAAGGAAGCACAAAAAGGAACGTATAATACACAATAGTAAACACAAACAAGAGTTTGGTGTTAGACACCAACAGCACAGCAGCTCCAGACAATCAATGACACTCAAACCCAGTGTTACTCTCGTGTGAAGCAGAATCAAAACAGCCTCCAGTTTTCAGGCCTTTTTGCTCAGCTCTCTCCAGCGCTGGAAAGCTTTTCTAATATTAATGCAGGTCCTATAGCGCTTGCCCAGTCATATACCTTCATTCCAGTGAAATTCTTTTGAGCTCTTTTGTATTATCTCATCTCTCTTTCTACAGTCTTTCTTCACATCTCCACATCTTAATCATTCTTTTTCCTCGACCGTCATAAGCCCCCTAATGCTGATTGGCATTCAGATGATTGTTGGTGTCGGCCCGACTAACTTCCACACAGTTTTGTTTTAAATATAGCTTACCCCACCTTTAACAGTTCTTTAAAGAACAAGTGTGAAGAACATTTTTATAATCTAAAGAACCCTTTTCCACTATAAAGAACCTTTTGTCCAATGGAAAAGTTCCATGGATGTTAAAGGTTCTTCATGGAACCATTGATGCCAATAAAGAACCTTTTGTCATGATCACCAGTTGGAGTGCCCTATTTAGCCACCAGAGGGCACTCCAACATGGACTATTGTTCACCTCACTTGGACTTCAATTCCCATAACCCACTTCCCGGATTCATTATCCCATTCATTGCACCCAGCTGTTTTGTGTTTCATCATTAGTGTCTGTCTATTTATTCCTGGTTTGTTTCTGCTTTTGTTATCATGGTTTCACTTAATGTCACCAGCTTCTGTTTGTGTTTTTCTTTGTTTTGTATGGACTGATCTTTGGATTTTGACCCCTGCCTATTTGGATTACGTGTTTGGATTACCCCATTAAAGCTGCATATGAATCTTACCCTCTCGTCTCTGTGCCTTACGTGACAGAAACCACAATCATGCCTAGATCCATTTGACTACACTTCGCCAGAGGAGAATGGAGGTGAGGGCCTTCACCCAGAAGTTCTGGTCACGGGCGTGGAGGTTTAATCTTCCTGATGCAGTCCTCAAGGACATATTTAATAATTGCTCAGATGACCCTCTGCCGCAGAGGGAGATGGAGCTGGTGAAGGGGTTAAATTTCTGGAATTTCTCCAATTACCTGTATCTTCGGAAGAATGGGCAGATTCGGATACCTCCAGCACCCGCTCCAACCCATCAGTCCACTCCAGAGCCCACTCCAGCCCGTCACTCCGCTCAAGTCTGTGAGCCCGCTCCAGCCCGAGAGTACGCTCCAGAACGCTTCAGCCCGTGAGCCCGCTCCAGAGCCCGCTCCAGTCCGTGAGTCCACTCCAGAGCCCGCTCCAGCCTGTGAGTCCGCTCCAAAGCCTGCTCCAGCCTGTGAGTCCGCTCCTGAGCCTGCTCCAGCCCGTGAGTCCGTTTCAGAGTCTGCTCCAGCCCGTGTGTCCGCTCCAGAGCCCGCTCCAGCCCGTGTGTCTGCTCCAGAGCCTGCTCCAGCCTGTGAGTCCACTCCAGAGCCCGCTCCAGCTCGTGAGGCCGCTCCAGTCCGTGAGTCCGCTCCAGAGCCCTCTCCAGCCTGTGAGTCTGCTCCAGAGCCCACAGAGGAGGTAGGCACAGAGTCACCGCCTCACCCACATAAAAGGAGGAAGAGGAGGAGGAAAGCTTCCTTCATCCCTCAAGGCCTGGAGGCCTTCCCAGAGCCTGCTCCAGCCTGTGAGTCTGCTCCAGAGTCGCACGCTTTTCCTGTCAGTCCTGCCATGGCCAAGAAGGCTGCCGTCACCCTCTATGTTTTGGTGGTCCTGCGTGCCTGGAGGATACATTCAGGCTCCTTTGACCAAGGACCAGTCTGCCAGCCTGAGCCCGCTGCCGTCCCAGAGCAGCCCGCTCTCAATGTCAGTCCAGTCATGGCCCAGAGGGTGGTCTTAACCTTTTACGTTTTGGTGGTCTTGCGTGGCCGTCACCAAGCAGCCAGCTCTCCATGATATGGCCTCGGAGGCTGTCAATGAGCAGCCCGTTCTTCCTAATATGGTCTCTGAGCTCCCTTGGTCTGCCCTGCTGCCGCCGCCCAGGCCGTCTGACCCGTTGAAACCCGCCTGGTCTGGTCATGATCACCAGTTGGAGTGCCCAATTTAGCCACCAGAGGGCACTCCAACATGGACTATTGTTCACCTCACTTGGACTTCAATTCCCATAACTCACTTCCCGGACTCATTATCCCGTTCATTGCACACAGCTGTTTTGTGTTTCATCATTAGTGTATGTCACGGTGGCTCACACACGGAGACGAGAGACAGATCCAAGTGCAGGTGTTTTTATTAGGGTAATCCAAAATCGTAGTCCACAAACAAGCATGGGTCAAAAGCCAGGTAATCAGTCCATCAAAAACAATAACAAAACACGGGAACAGGAAACAACACAAACCCGGGAATGAGAACTGAAAACTCCAGGATGTGAACAGAAACAGACAGGGTATAAATAGACAGACACTGATTACATAATACATGACAGCTGGTTGTAATGATGTGATAAAGGGGTAATGAATCCGGCAGTGCGTTATGGGTAGTGTAGTGTATGTAATGGGTGGAAATAAGAGTCCGGGATGGAGTGCCCTCTAGTGGCTGATAAGGCACTCTCACTGGTGATCATGACATTTCCCCCCCTCAAAGGAGCGGCTACCAGACGCTCCACCAGACAAAAAAAAAAAAAAAAAACACAAAAACTCAGGAGGGAGGTGGACAGGAGGAGGATCAGGGGGAGGGATGGTGGGCCAGACCCAGGGTGCCCAACTGATAACCAGGGCGGTGCTGGAGGAACTGACCAGGCTGGTTCCAGCGGTTCTGGAGTCCTGGCTGAGTGCCAGGGTGGCGCTGGAGGAACAGACCCGGCCGGTTCCAGCGGTCCTGGAATCCTGGCTGAGTGCCAGGGTGGCGCTGGAGGAACAGACCAGGGGAGTCTCAATTGTTCAGGTAGCCTGGGCAGAGGCGGCAGGGCAGAAGGCTTGGACGGCGGTGGCAGGACTAGCCAAGGGTGCTTTGTGGCCATATCAGGTAGAGCGGGCAGCTCGGGGACGACCTCCGTGGTCGTATCAGAGAGAGCGGACAGCTCGGTGATGGCAGCAGGCTCGGGCTGCTCAGGCGGCAGGGCAAGGCGCTTGGAGAACCCACGAACAACCACTAGAGTGGTCTCCAGGCCTTGTAGGACGGAGGAAGCCCTTTTCCTCCTTCTCCTCCGCTTATGAGGGTGAGGCGGTGACTCACCCGGAGTGGACTCACTGGCTGGAGCGGGCTCTGGAGTGGACTCACTGGCTGGAGCGGGCTCTGGAGTGGACTCACTGGCTGGAGCGGGCTCTGGAGTGGACTCACTGGCTGGAGCAGGCTCTGGAGTGGACTCACTGGCTGGAGCGGGCTCACTGACTGGAGCGGGCTCTGGACCTTGGGGGAAGGAGGGAACCTTCCTCCTTCTCCTCCTCCTCCTTTTACCAGGGTTAAGAAGAAGCTCAGTGCCTACCTTCCCTGTGACTTCTGGAACGGATTCATGGGCTGAAGCATGTACACTGCCTGGTAGATCAGATGAGGTCCCCCTACCCCGATCTTCGAGGTAGTAGACGAACCCCCAAAAATCCATGTCACCCAATCCATCTATCTCCCTCGACGGCAACGAGTCATCCAGACAACCGTTGAAAAGGTCAATCAGACATGCATCATTGTAACCTAGCCCTGCCGCCAGGGTCCAAAACATTTGTGCCAATCCACCGACCTGATGACCCTGTTGCCGCAGGGTGGTTAGATTGCTCAGGCGAGCCATCCGTTTCCTCACAGTGGTAGGAGGAGTGATGTGGATCCCCATCCTGCTGGATCCTTAGATGCTGGAGTTTTCTGTCACGGTGGCTCACACACGGAGACGAGAGACAGATCCAAGTGCAGGTGTTTTTATTAGGGTAATCCAAAATCGTAGTCCACAAACAAGCATGGGTCAAAAGCCAGGTAATCAGTCCATCAAAAACAATAACAAAATGTAACATGTAATGGGTGGAAATAAGAGTCTGGGATGGAGTGCCCTCTAGTGGCTGAAAGGGCACTCTCACTGGTGATCATGACAGTGTATGTCTATTTAATCCTGGTTTGTTTCTGCTTTTGTTATTGTGGTTTCACTTAATGTCACCGGCTTCTGTTTGTGTTTTTCTATGTTTTGTATGGACTGATCTTTGGATTTAGACCCCTGCCTGTTTGGATTACGTGTTTGGATTACCGCATTAAAGCTGTCCGAATCATGATTCGATACACTGATTCATAGTGCTCCAAAGCTTCGTGAAGCAGTGTTTTGAAATCGGCCATCACTAAATAAGTCATTATTTTGTTTTTTTGGCACAACAAAAATATTCTCGTCACTTTATAATATTAATATTGAACCACTGTACTCACATGAACTGATTTAAATATGTTTTTAGTACATTAAAGGTACAATATGTAAAATTTTTGCAGTAAAATATCCAAAAACCACTAGGCTAGTGTTATATATTTTGTCCAGCTGATTACTAACAATATCTCTAATGTTTTCAACTACTTGTAAAGCAGGTCCTGCTCTGCTTCATACTACAGCAACGTTAATAATCACATCCACGAACATGAGTTCTTCCACACTCCAATCCCTATTCTTTTGCACCGTCCATTGAGATGGAGACCACATGTCCCAAGTTTCCGCTCTAAAACTTGGCGTCATCAAACTATGCCTTTGTTTTGAATAGGCTTCTAGCGACCTCTAGTGGAAAAAAAATATCACAAATTGTACCTTTAATGGATCTTGAGAAAATGTCATTGCTGGCTATGGAGGCCTCACTGAGTCATCGGATTTCAACAAAAATATCTTAGATTAACGAAGGTCTTACGGGTGTGGAACGGCATGAGGGTGAGTAATTAATGACACTATTTTCATTTTTGGGTGAACTAACCCTTTAAGAGTGGCCCCTTATTCAATGTGCATCTATGGGATTTTATGGGATTTCCAAAATGTATGTACTACCAGATAAAAATCTTAAGTTGCTTCGTAAAGTGAATTCTGAATTCTGAATTCTGAAATTCTGAATTTTGTCTGTAGCACAAATTCCTGGTAAGTGCTATGACATTTGTTTAACCTAATTGTAAAGTTTGAACTTTATTCCAGCATCACAAACCACACAAGATGAGCAAAATGTAAACTTACCCTCCACGGGACACCACCAGCTTCACTTTCACCTTATAAGAAACAATGATGCCCAGAATTTCCTTATTGGCTCCCTCTCTTAACCTTTTGATGCCATTGAGAGGTAAATTAATAAACATACCAAGAAACACAATCTGCTTTCAAATGAAAGAACAAGTGTACTTACAGTGTACTCGATGCTAAATTTGTGTCTTCATGTTTGAGTTTGCCATCCAAAGCCAAGCCGCGTTTCTCTCGGTTATTCGCAAGGAATGGGGTGAGAGTGTATACTTTACAAAATGTGGCACTGGGAGCCACTATATCACTAGAACGTGGCACAAAGCAGAGAGTAATTAGACAGATGTCAAGGTGTGTTCTCATACGGAAGCATATTGTTTAGTTTGCAGTGTACATACTCTGATTCCTCTGTCGCCACTGGACACTTGTACTGGGCAGTGTTGAAGAGGCAGATATCAGCATATTGACGCACTGCAACGTTTTGTAACAGAAATAAGTGTTATTTCCTAGGGTTTCATAACTACATACTAATGTACATACAAAGTCCATCCACTATAAATAACTGAATGACCTGAAATCTTTATTTTTTTTACTGTCTTGTTTGTGTTGTTTGTGACATGGACGTTGACACTGATTGGTTCACCATGATAGTAAATCTGAAAGACAAAGACATTATGCACAAACAGCATCATGCAAAGAACAAAAGCTAGAGTTAATGGAAGCATAGGTCAAATAATATCTGTAGGCCTACTCTGTACAGTATGTGATTCTGAAGTAAGAGTGTATTGTCATTATCATTGTCATCACACAATCTTTGTCTATGTTAAAACTGTGTAATCCAAATGGATGGAAAGTATTTTAAAATTTGATTTATAGTTATCTTTTGGTTAAAGCTTCAATAATATCTGTATGAATTTCTTAATTTTCATAGGGTCATATTAAAATAATATTAATATAAAGATAAAAGCTTAATTTCTATTATTATTATTATTATTATTATTATTATTAGATACTACTACTATGCATAACATTGCAGCCTAGCATTTCAGTTGTAATGCCCTGGTTCCATCACTAGATGTACTCCTTGTAACTGGAATAACTTTTAGAATAGCATATCAGGATCCTACTGATGTTGCCTTTCCTCATTAGTCAGATATTTCATCTTATTCAAACCAGTTGAGTAACTAGACAAACCCACCTCTTTGTCAAGTGAGGCCTCCAGGTGTAATGGTTTGTCTGACATAAGAAACTGCCTTGTGGTTTCAGCCATTGGCTGCGGGCCCGGCTTCTCTGGAGCATACTGCACTTTTCTGATAACTAGACGCACTGAATTTCTGTGGAAGGGCCGGTAATAGGAGAAACATATCATAATTTGTGACATTTATTGACTTTAACAAAATCTATGTTGTGAGTGGTTGCCATGGACAATTGCAAGCACTCACAAATCTCTGTGATTTTCTGGTCTTTATATATGATTGATTGATTGATTGATTGATTGATTGATTGATTGATTGATTGATTGATTGATTGATTGATTGATTGATTGATTGATTTTTCAGTCTGTTCATTTAGATCATAATAGCACATCACCTCAACAAACTGCCTTGTTTAAATATAATTTATATTCATAGAACAAGTGGTGTATGAGCTAAAGTAATAGTTACTGCTTTATAAAACTAATAATAAATGAACTAATAAATAAATAAACTAAAAATCTATAATAATAAGTAACATTTTATGTGTTGCTCTGTCTCTTTTGGGTGCCATTGTGAAAGGTTGTACCTCTTGTGGATTTTTTCTTCAACATTTTCTGCACAGAAAGCTTTGACTTCAAAGTCAACCCCGCAGGCCTTTGCAGACAAGAAAAAATAAAAAGTTACTCTGAAAATTCTGCAAAGCCCTTTTTAATTATATCTATCAAAACCCACATCATAAAACATTATTTGAGGGACAATGTACCTTTCCTGTATCTTCTGGCCCTGGTTGTAACGTTACAGAACAGGGTAAGTTCGGAGGAATCTGTGAGAAAAGTTCTGACATTTAAATCTGAGTTGAAATGGTGATGAAGGGATCAAATGTAATCAACAGTGAATCCAATAATCTAAGAAAATAAGCAAGAAGTTTCACCTCGAAGGTGAAGGGGTAAGCATGTTCTCCAAGTTTCTTTATCAATCGCTCTTGTAGACGTGTCAAGCTCTTTTTCTCTTCAGGCACAGGAGGAAATGCCTGGATGTTGGCCACAAAGAGGTCTTTGCGAAACGTCAAGCCAAGAACATCCAAGTCCTCCCGTCCATAGCGGAAAGCACACGTCAGTGTCACAAAAACTGTGGAAGAATAAAAAAAACTGCCTAATAACTCTATAGTTAATGGATTTACAGTCAACTTTGTACTCCCAGTTCCTAATAAAATAAAACCAGCAACAAATGGAACAATTATTGACATACAGTAAGTGTACAGAGCTATAAAACTGATGTGGATTGCACATCTCAGATGTTAGTCTTGGAAAAATGTAATAAGTGATGATTGAGTTCATATTGAGACCTCGGATTTATGATTGCAGACTTTGGTATTTCAGTGTGGTTTATAACGCTGAAATTTCTTCTGAAACAAATTGTTCACACGTGTGATTAACAGGGTCGTCTTCTTAGGAGAAACACCTTTAAAGCAGGGAATTTCTGCAAATTAACTGTTCTCCCTTTGAAATGCCCATATTACTCTATTATAAAAGGTTCCTAACTTTTTTGGAGGCCTCCTACAACAGCTTTTCATGCATCTGAAGTCAAAAAACACTTTCATTTTCTCATAATCTACATTGCAGTATCACCTTTCTCACAGTATCTAAAACAGTCCTATAAAGGATTTGGCCTCTCTAAATTCCTCCTTTCCGAGAGCCTCCTCTGCTCTGATTGGTCAGATGGCCCAGTCTGTTGTGATTGGTCTAGCACTTACAGCATGTGCCAAAAATTAAAATGCCTATTACCATATTTGAATTTCAGCTCATGCTTCCTCATCACTTTATACACCGTGATACGAACAGTAATTATGGCGTCAGTTTTGCCATATCAATTCCAGTGTGAGTCCTCATCCTTTGCAAGTGCATGTAAAGTGGATTTGCTTAGACATTTCAGAGAATGCAGTCGACATGCCGACAACACAACCAAACTCTTCCCGTCACAGTTACACCCAGTGTTTGAG
Organism: Chanodichthys erythropterus; assembly: GCF_024489055.1. NCBI lineage: Eukaryota > Metazoa > Chordata > Actinopteri > Cypriniformes > Xenocyprididae > Chanodichthys > Chanodichthys erythropterus. The sequence continues at coordinate 38,085,319 of NC_090237.1, forward strand.
GGGGTGTCAAAGACCATAGGCTGGCATTATGCACATTTGTTACAAACCTACATATGTTCGAGCAGGAAGTAGGGCTGGAATTATTGACAACTCATTTCAGGCAGTTCAGAATCGGTTCTTTCATCTGGGAGAAAATAACTCCATTTATCTGCACTTTGAGCTTTGAAACTTTACAGACCTTTACAACAAATGAATATTACACACTACATGAAAGGTAATATATATATATATAGCATAGTAAAGACACTTTAATCTTGTTTAAGAGGAAGAACAACATTTTTTTTTTTTCTGTGGTAAATAACATTGCTATACCGTGGCACTTTCAAAAGTAAAAAAAAAAAAAAAGACTCCTCACCTTTTCTCTCTTTCAAGTACTCTGGATCAATTAAAACCACACCATCTGCAATAAGAAAAATATATTTTATGGGTAAAATGTCAGCTGCATGCTTATCTATGAAATCATTCTTCTTTATCATTTTAACTTTAAAGGGTTAGCTCACCCAAAAATTTTAATTGTCATGTATTACTCCCCCGTCGTCCTAGACCAATAAGACCTTTGTTCATCTTCAGAACACAAATTAAGACATTTTTGGTGAAATCCGATGGCTCAGTGAGGCCTGCATTGACAGCAAGTTAACTTACATTTTCAAATGCCCAGAAAGCTACTAAAGACATATTTAAAACAGTCATGTGTCTACAGTGGTTCAACCTTAATGTTATGAAGCGAAGACAATACTTAAAAAAAAAAAAAACCAAAATAACGACTTTATTCAACAATGTCTAGTGATGGGTGATTTCAAAACACTGCTTCATGAAGCTTCGAAGCTTTACAAATCTTTTGTTTCAAATCAGTGGTTCAGAGCGCCAAAAGTAAACAAGGCTTTCAGTAAACAAGGCTTCGTTACGTCAAGTGTTTCGAAATTTCAGTAGTTCACGTGACTTTGGAAGTTTGATACACGCTCCGAACCACTGATTCGAAACACAAGATTTGTAAAGCTTTGAAGCTTCATGAAGCAGTGTTTTAAAAATCACCAGATATTGTTGAAGTCGTTATTTAGATTTTTTGGTGCACAAAAGTATTCTCGTCGCTTCATAACATTAAGGTTGAACCACTGTAGTCACATGATCTGTTTTAAATACATCTTTAGTAGCTTTTCCAGGAAAAAGGAAATGATCTTGCTGTCAATGGAGGCCTCACTGAGCCATCAGATTTTATCAAAAATATCTTAATTTGTGTTCTAAAGATGAATGAAGGTCTTACGGGTGTGGAACGATATGAGGGTGAATAATAAATGACAATTTTCATTTTTGGGTGAACTAACCCTTTAATCCAATTTATCAACTCTATTTTTATATATATATATATATATATATATATATATATATATATATATATATATATATATATATATATATATATATATAAAATGATAAAATGTGTTTTCTTTAATATTTTTGCAGATAATGCACATGATAATACCTCATAGGGTCACACTTTATATAAGGTGTCTTTGACTACTGTGTACTTAAAAAAGTTTGGCAACACTTTATTTTACAGTGTCATTGTTACATATGTTACATGTAATTACTATAGTAATAGCTATAAATTATATATAATTACATGCAACTAACCCTAAACCAAACCAAACCCTAATCCTAACCCTATAGTAAGTACATGTAGTTGCTTGATATTACTCAGTACTTAAATGTATAATTACAGTGTAACAAAGACACCTTAAAATAAAGTGTAACCAAAAGTTTTTAGGTATAGTGTACTTATCATGTTCATATATTGCAAAATACATTTGCTGCTATTGAGGTCAGATACGGGTAAGATTAGGGACAGGTCTGGGTAGGTTAACGGGTAAGGGAAGAGTCAAGTGTATTTGCAAACAGTTCATAAGTAATTACAAATTAAGTACACACACTCATTTATGACTTATTAATTACAATGTAATTACAATGTAACATGATCACTAACATAAAGTTAAACTAAAATTTAAGATTGTGATTCTTATTGCCTACCGACAGGCTCCACAAGGTCCACATGGTCAACGAAATCCCTCTTACCAAGGTACACCGTTAGCTGAAAAGGCAATCATAAACGTACAATCAGCACAACTAAAACAAGAACAATTTGAACTGAGCTAAAATGCCTATTTGTGCCATTGTGTATGTACAGTTCTATATTTATTTTTCATTAACCTAATCAAAATGAATGCTTTTATTAAGTTATGAGCACTAATTTGTCCTATAGGTGCATTTTCTTCAAGACCAATTTGTCCTACTCGAAAATATATGTTTATATAATTGTTGTGCCGATCCCTGGAAAAGCCTTTCCCAGCTTTGCAGAAGGCTGGGTACTAAATCACATGCCCCTCTTTCATATTCGCCCCACGCCCGCTTCCTGCTCAAGGACTGTTGTGGCGCACCACAGGTCTCCCTGCTAATGATACATATAGACTCATGGCTAAGCTATATGCTAACCGCACAGCCATTGCAACCCATCAGTCTGGCTAACCATGTCACAAGCATCAAATCAAATTTTGCAACAAGAGATACTTTGTTGCTCAATATTTGTGGTTATTCAGTCATAACTGTTTCATAACAGGCTTTGCTGCAGTCACTGACAGAAAACCTATGAAGTATCAGATTCAAAACAACTGACACAATAACATGATCAGTAGACATGAAGGAGGGGTAAAATAAATGTAATATTACCTTTCCATTCGGACTCGCCTTCTTAAACACCCTGTAGAAATACAAGAGTGACATAGGCTATAAGATAGCATGCATAAAATGTCCCTACACCTGACAGATAGACAGACATTTACTATATACTGTAGCAAATCATGGCCATGATTATATCTTGGCAAAATGTAAACTATATTATAGCACAGTTTATTATATTTAAAGTTATAAGTATCTGTCACAGATTGGCTGAGGATGAAGATGAGGTGATATTAAATGGATCCATAATAATAAGCATAGTCTCTCTAAATAGTGTTAAAGTAACACTGAAGCAGAGTTAAAGTTAATGAGATAATTAAGTGATTAATTTAGTGGTGAGTGAGCATTAGTGATGAACACCTGCTGTTAACAAGCAGAATTAATGATGAAAAGAGAAACACAAGAACTACAACTGACTTCAGCCACAGTCTTAGATAAAATCACCTGAAGATAAAAGACATTATCTTGACAGCAGGTGTTCATCACTAATGCTCATTCATCACTTAATTAATACCTTAATTTTCTCATTAACTTTAACTCTGCTTCAGTGTTAACACTATTTAGACTCCGAGCAGAGTTTTACTGTGTGGAAAATGAACAAAACACAGCAAATGACAATAAACAAATTAAGTCCTTCAAAATGAAACAGAAAACACCACAGATTGTGAAATTTTCCAACTTTATCTGCATACATACAGAATACAAATCCCAACTACATGACTGTTTATACCTTTGCAAAATGTAAACTATTTTATCATACAGCACTATATATGAAGTTGGAAATTTAAGTAAATCAAACATTATTTGCATACTCGCATATGGCAAAATCTAGAGAATCTCAACTGCTTGATTGTTTATTGTTTTATTATCAGCCAGTGATAAATGTAAAGCGATATGTACTATGTGTATTGTGAAAAAATAAAAAATACTCAAATTTCTGATGCCATTAAATAAGAAAAGGCCACCTTATCTGCATTATTTGCAAAGAAATGTTTCTTACTCAAGGCACAGGATATAGAAGTACTGTTTATTTTACAAGACTTATCTTTATCGTAATTTGGTATTTTTTCCTTTGTAGAAAGATTGACTGTCTTCGTAACACTGAAATAATACCAAATCTATTAGATGCTCACCCACAGTTCAGCCATTACTTTCACGGACAGCACCCTACAGCAAACAACAATAAATGAAGCCATAAATCAGCCTGTGCTGATGTGATGGCCTAAATTTTTAAAGGAACGCTGAGGCGTTTTATCTGTTGTTGCCTAAACAAAATGAGCTGTTTTCTTTCTGGACAAAGACTCAGGGTGTCACCCTTTGTAAACAACAACAGAAGAAACCAATTTACATTATTTTGACATTTGTGAAATGGATAAAGACTGACTAACCCAAAGTCAAAAGCACACTGGCTATGTTCATAATAGAATACTACAATAGCATACTGCTTAGTGCATACTGTAAAGTAAACTGCAATATTTCCTGCACTGTATACTGCCTTTTTGTAACCAATAAACATTTTAAACAATAATATGCTGCATTGTAACATGATTTCAATTTAGTGAGAGGTGTAAATAAAACTTAGAAAATAAAATAGTTAATTTGCATTTTTAATCTAATTTTGTTTTAACATAATTATTATTAAATGACATTCTGTTTTGATGAGTTTCTGTTATGTTCTGTTTGCCTGCCAGATTTCCTAGTATGTTACCTAGATTACATATTAAAGGGATAGTTCACCCAAAAATGAAAATTTGATGTTTATCTGCTTACCCCCAGTGCATTCAAGATGTAGGTGACTTTGTTTCTTTAGTAGAACACAAGTGATGATTTTTAACTCCAACCGCTGCCGTCTGTCAGTCTTATAATGTGGGTCAATGGGAACTTCTTTTATAAGAGTTAATAAAACATGCACAGACAAATCCAAATTAAACCCTGTGGATCGTGACGACACATTGATGTCCTAAGACACGAAACGATTGGTTTGTGCAAGAAACCGAACAGTATTTATATCATTTTTTACCTCTAAAACACCCCTATGTCAAACTGCGTTCAGCACTCAGTTAGTAAGGTCTGATCGCGCTCTGACAGCGGAAGTATTGTCTAGCACTCATTGAAGTATATGGGCGAGACATCACTGCCGTTGTCAGAGTGCGATCAGACCTCACTAAACGAATGCTGAACGCAGTTGGACATGGTGTTTTAGAGGTAAAAAATGATATAAATACTGTTCGGTTTCTCGCACAAACCAATCGTATCGTGTCTTAGGACATCAATGTGTCGTCACGAGCCACATGGTTTAATTTGGATTTGTCTAAGCAAGTTTTATTTACTCTTATAAAAGAAGTTCCCATTGACCCACAATATAAGACTAACAGAATGAGACAGTTGGACTTAAAAATCATTATTTAATATAAAATATAAAATCATAAACATCAAATTTTCATTTTTGGGTGAACTATCCCTTTAATTAGTCATTCTGTTCAGCTGGTCTTGATTTGCTTGGTCTTCTCTTTGTTTGCTGCTTGTATTTAAACCCTGTGTTTCATTCTGTTCCTTGTCCGGTATCGTCAATGTTATATGGTATGTTAAGTGTTTGTTTTGATTATTCTCCTATTTTTTGTTGGATTTATTAAAATGACTGTTTTGTTGGAATATGTTTTGTCCTTTTTATCTTCACTTCACAGTTACGTGACAGTAGTTCCTCAAAAGTTTAAATTCTGTCATCAATTACTTCCCCTCATGTCGCACCGTACTTGCTTGATGCGTGAGAATAAATCTCACTGGTTTTTGCGTAAGTTCAAACGTGTTTGCGTGACAAGCGTCATTAGTTCTCATGTGTCAAGCATGCACGTTTGAGCTTCCATTCGCCATTTTTGATGGCAAGCTACTACTATTTATTTGCATTGTGAATAACAGCATACATTATTTTTGTTCATCATATAAAGTGATTGTCTGTCTTCAGAAAACTTGGATTAAATCGCTTGATGCATATGAATTCATTTTACAATGTCTTAATGAACTTTTGGAAGCGTCAACATTTTGGAGGAATGGGCTTTCAGTGTAGGGACAAAAATACCTCAGGTTTCATTAAAAAGATCATCATTTGTGTTTTGAAGATGAGCAAAAGTCCTATTGGATTTGGAACGACATGAGGGTGAGTAAATTTTCATTTTTGGGTGAACAAACCCTTTAAATCTTGGCAGTATGATCAACTAATCAAGAAGCAGATTTAAAAATGCAGCTGATATTACTCCCATCCATTTGTGACATGGGAGATCTAATCAAGCACATTGCATTGTGGGATACAGTACCCAGTATAGTGTCATAGATATTATTTCTAAAACCTTTGCTAGCTAAACAGCTCTTGCTCTAGCAGACCTTGCAGCCAAGGCTAAAGTTAGGCAGGTGAGGTGCAAAAGCTTCTCAGCCTGTCTTTTCGGTGTCCTATGTAGTGATAGCCTACGGGCATGTTTGTTCTAGTTAAAGGGCTTCAATTAAATTACCCCGCTTTCCTCTCTGTTAAGTCCTAATGCTGCTGTAAATTAGCTGTGGTGTCTCCACAAATCCCTCTGGGCACCAGCATATCCTCTCTCAACTTTACATCCTTATTAGAGGAGTGTCCTCATTAATGGACATTAGGCTTTCAGAGGAAGCATTTTGGTACAATAAAGAAGTGTGTAATGATAGAGATCTTAGAGGCAGTTAGCAAAAAGCTGTTTACTATTAGAGCAGTGAGTGTGAACCATTAGTGACTTAAAAACACAAGTTTGTGGGATTTTTATGGCTTTAACATTAGAGGACAAATTTGAAGTGGTTTTAGTGGCACTGATGTGCAATTTGTTTATACAAAACTGAAATAAAGAGAACACAATATTAGCTTCGCAATATTAACTCCAATTAAAGGTGCCAAACGTTTTTTTACAAGATATAATATAAGTCTAAGGTGTCCCCTGAATGTGTCTGTGAAGTTTCAGCTCAAAATACCCCATAGATTTTTTTTAATTAATTTTTTAATCTGCCTATTTTGGGGGCATCATTAACTATGCACCGATTCAGAGGCTACTGGCCCTTTAAATCTCACGCTCCCTGCCCATCAAGCTCGCGACTCTATAATACAGTGCATTTACAAAGTTCACACAGCTAATATAACCCTCAAATGGATCTTTACAAGATTTTCGTCATGTATGCTGCATGCATGCTTCAGATCATGTGAGTATAGTATTTATTTGGGTGTTTATATTTGATTCTGAACAAGTTTGATAGTACTCAGTGGCTAAAGCTAACATTGCACACTGTTGGAGAGATTTATAAAGAATGAAGATGAATTATACAGACTGCAAGTGTTTAATACTGAAAATAGCGATGGCTCTTATCTCAGTGAATACAGTAAGAAATGACGGTAACTTTAACCACATTTAACAGTACATTAGCAACATGCTAACGAAATATCACTAAAAATATCATGATGTCAGTTATTATTGCTCCATCTGACATTTTTCACTATTGTTCTTGCTTACCTAGTCTGATGATTCAGCTGTGCACAGATCCAGACGTTAATACTGGCTGCCCTTGTCTAATGCCTTGAACATGGGCTGGCATATGCAAATATTGGGGGCGTACATATTAATGATCCCGACTGTTGCGTCACAGTTGATGTTATGTTGAGATTCGCCTGTTCTTCGGAGGTCTTTTAAACAAATGAGATTTATACAAGAAGGAGGAAACAATGGAGTTTGAAACTCAGTGTATGTCTTTTCCATGTACTGAACTCTTGTTATTCAACTATGCCAAAGTAAATTAAATTTTTGAATCTAGGGAACCTTTACGGGGGCCTCAAAAAGACTAGTTATGCAGAGCTCTATAAGATTTTATCTGGTAGAAATTGTGAGTAGAAAATCCAGTAAATTATGAATGGCGTTCAGTGTGTTCAGTGTGATCACTGAAGAACATTCAGCTCTCAAAACTTCTGAAACATACTTAATTTAATTATAATTATAAATATTGTTCTAGATCCAGAAGGACTACTACATACAGTACATGCTTTATATTATACTTATATTTTAAAAATAAATATGCATGTTATTACAGCTGTAATTAATGTCTGTAACCACATCTATAATTACACCGCTGAGCCTTTTAAGCCACTCTTAAACCTACCCATACCACCAAACCTGTCCCTAACCTTACCTGTATCCCACCTCAATAGTAGCAAAAGTGTTCTGCAATACAGTATGAACACAATAAGTACATTGTACTTATTTTTTATGTAAGTACATAGTAGTTAAGTACACCTGATATAAAGTGTGTATTATTACTGCTTTCACTGTATTATTATCGTTGTCGCAAATAGAGTGGTCCAAACGTTCAACACCACTAATGATTCTTTTTCATTTTACATTATACAGTGATCATTTCCATTTTTTTTTCCAGTTTTGAATGAAAACAACCCCAATTGTTGTCTAATATCTGACTTATGTTTCTTATATCAAAAGATGGCAGGTAGATTTGTAGTATTCTCTGAGTTATGAAGTGACATATATAAAAAAAAAAAAAAAAAACAGTAATTTTAACTCTCCACAAATGTTATTGGCAACACGAATATTCTTGGCTCCTGGCTGCTGTTTTTATTTTTCCTTGGATGACAGCATATGATAAATGAATGAAAATAAATCAGTGACTATCACTGTTTATGTTGCCATGGTACAGCTGGCATTGCTTTAAAAAGAATTGTACCCTACAAGTACATTGGCATTCAGTGAAAGAGACCTCTCTTATATATAGTCGGCATGGCAATGAATGATGCCTTTTAACACTCAATTAAATAGTTTTGTTATGCAAATGACCATATTAGGCCACTGACTTTATGTTGCCCGGGTCAGTGGGACACCAAGCCATTCAGAGCTGGATACTGGTCTAGCTGAGTTTCCCAAAGCACTATGTACAGTGAATAAAATTTGGTATAGGATTTACTTTGAAACAATTTTCACTCTGAAATTGCTTGTAAATTTCACTAATAATTACAAAGAAATGGCAAGTAACATTACATTTTTAATTAGCAAGACTGAAAAATGTTAGTAAATTAAGAAAATCCTCTGACCACTACATGCCATTTAAATGAATATTTTGGCCATTAAAGTCGCTGTACAATTATATACGAAAATAAAATTTTAAATATTTTTTAAACAAAAAAGCCTGTGCAATAAGTATAACTTTATATGGGCCTGCTATGATAAACACAAGTAGTTATTTCAATAGAGTGATTATTTATTGTTAATAATGATATTCATTTAAAAATAGGAGACCCTGCAGCAGATGTTTATAGTTATTGTAATATATCTACTATGGTTCAGTTTAGTTTGTACTTCTCAGCCTTCTGTAAGCTACTGGTAACATCTCTAGCTACATTATCAGGTAAAAAAAAAAAAAAAAAAATTAAGACTAACTTGGGGTACGTTTACACGACAATGATGTACTAAAAATGGAAAAGTTTTTCCTTTGCGTTTTCTACGTACAGACGACAACATTGTCAAAACAATCCCCATTCACACAGATCCATGAAAATGACTAAAACGCTGTATTAGTTGGTGATGTCACTGTAAAGAAACCATACGTGCCCTGAACATGTAATACGCATGCACATGACGTCACCGTTTACGCAAATTTGCATTTTTGTAGTTTACACGGAGATGATAAAGGTATCGTTTTCTAAAACTTGCACTTTGAATCCTGCTTTCAAAAGTTTGAATTTTCAGGCCCCCAAAATACTGTTGTCGTGTAAATGAATGGCCAAAACGGATAAAGAGTTTTCTGTTTTTTGGTGTAGTGTAAATTGCCTGAAAAAAACAGAAAAGTCTGGATGCTATGGCATTGATGGTGGTTGCTAGACTTATAGACATCTTTTCACATACAAATGCTGGTAATTTTGGAGGTAAAAACTAATGCTTTTACAATGTCAGTAGTATGTTAATACAATGTGTACTCTTTCTCCATGTTACCTGCACTCAAATATCCCCATTCATTTGTCAGCAAAATACTGCCAGATGACGCAAACCCAGTCATTTTGGGTCATCCAGTGGCCTTTTGACAGCTCTAGGGCTTTTTTTAAAACTATAGATCAAACTTCAGCATTTTTATATTCCTGCCTTTTATATTCCACTGACAGGGAGTATCCACAGAAGTGCGGTGCCAAAAGTTCATTATGGGTGTTGCAGTTTTTTGCAAAAAGGGAATAGCACAGCCCTTTTTCTCTGTTTTCTGTAGTCATATCGCATCAATTTAAAATAAAACTTCATGATCCTACTGCATGGACAGCTATGTTTTAAAAAAAAAAAAGAAGAAGAAAAAGACCATCTTGCCAGCAGTGAAATCCCCTTTACAGTTGCCATAAAATCAAAATTGACGTTTTTTGGCTTTTAGTATGAATATGAAGAGTTTGGTCCTAAAACGCTATAACTCCATTTTGATTAAATTGAGTAAAAATGTGTTTTCTTTACCAAGAAAGCAGCCAGATGAAAACCAGTTTTTTCTGTTTCAAACTTTCACATAGCATCTTTTGGTTATAAAAACATTAAACATTCAAATCTAGATTTTGATTTTCAAAGGTTTATTATAAAAACTGATTCTTTTCCCCCCAAAATGCAATAAATCCATGACACGTTTTTTTTTTTTTTTTTTTTCAAAAATGCAATTATTCCATCAATATAAAAGTTATTTTTCATATTGAAAATACACAATATTCAGGCATTTGACTAAAAATACATTCAGTCGTCGCTCCCAAAAGGAAATCAACAAGTCATCTTGTTAATGTTATAAATTAATTATGTCTCTGTTTGTCATTACTGATTAAAGAGTATCTGGCGCCACCTCATGGTTAAAATAACACATTTGCCGAGTACATTGGTATTGAAAACTGCTTTTTAAAACTGTTCATGATTCAGTTTTGGGGAGCGTGACAGAAGTTTGATGCTGTCGTGGAACAAGCAACAGCCACATTTTTCCTCCTCCCGACTCGAGTGCTTCATCTTCTCAATCTCCTCAAGTGAATGATTACATTTCCATGACTCGCGTTTCTTCCCCACCGCAGAAACCACCACAGGTTCATCAATGCCATCAAAATTATTAATTTTTCTGTTTTTGTTGATCACAAAGTACAAAGTAGATAAGGAAAACTAGGATGCCGGGTGTATTCAGAGCGCCGCCATTACCTGTTTACAGTGTGTGGAATGGAGCGCTGTGAGCGGATATATCGTGTTCTGCAGAGAAGGGAGACTGGCGTTTGTCGCGTTTTGGAAAGAAAGGTAGAAAACATAGGTAGCAAAATTAGTAACTGACTTTTCAATACTGATTTTGGCGGAAACTCAATTAAAAAAAAAAAAAAAAAAAAAGGCGTTTATCACGTTTTGGAACCAAACTTTTCATATGTTAGTCTGACCGTGCATTCACACCGCCGCCGACGAGAGCGTCAACATTCGCCTTGGCCGCCCTGCCAACAACGCTGTACTGTTCCAAAGACTATAGAATAACACAAGACGTGTCACTCGTATTGTTTTGAATGGGAGAAAGTGTAACGCGCATGGCAGAATAAGTCCCGCCTTCTAAACAAGAGCCAATCGCTGACTGGTAAAGTCATCGCGTCACTTCAGCGGCCGTTAGGATCACCGGTTTCTATAGAAACAGTCAGACGCGCGCCTCCGAAGAGACGCGCACTTAGGTCTGCGCATGCGCATTAGCTTGATCCAGCCTGAAAAATAGTTTTTTTGTCATGATTCGAGCGTTTAGAAACTAAATTTATGAGTCGGTTGTTGTTAGATTTCATTTGTGATTTCAAGTATCAAATTTAATCGTAAGGTTGACGAACAGTTTTGGAGAATCTGATGTTTCCCCATTCAAAGAGATAGGAGCTGCATGATGCCCAGGATGCCCGAGAGGCGTTTCAAAGATGGCCGCCAAGTGAAATGACTTGTCTTAAAGGGACTTTGACTGTTCGTTCAAACCGCCGCCGACGGGAGGGTCAAAGCAGAGCCAAAGTAAATGACAAGTCGCGTCAACCAATCGGAAGCCTCTCAAGCGATGACCTCTACATTCTAATTGGTTGCCGCCGAACCTCGTCATAGCCCATTACCATAAAGTTAACCTGATTTCAACTCTCCTCGCCACCGGCTCTCATTGAAAATGAATGACTAGCGTCACTTTAACGCTCTCGCTGCCGGCGGTGTGAACACACAGTTACTGTTATCTATAAGCTAGTGTGCTCCAAAACAATGACAAAATTCACATTCAGAAGATATTAGCATTCAAAACTTACAGTCTCTCACTTCCACCAATATGGATCAATGAATTTGATGACATCACTCTGCACTTCAGGGGCACGTTCAAGCTCAAACCGGTGCGCAACGTTTTGATACGGTTTCCGTGTTGAACGACATGTTTCCTGGAAACGGTGTGCAACAGGTTTGAGATATGTTTTCTCTTGTTTGGTGGGTGTGTCAAAAATGATAGCCCAATCAGCATCAACATGCATATAAACCACGCGGTATTAAAGAAACAGCTCGTAAATGTAATTAACATCAAAATTCAAGTATAGTTTGCACATGTTTATTTACATTAATGGCAAAATAACTTAAATAATAAGAGCACAAGTATAGATCTGGAACTTCTTTAAAGGGATAGTTCACCCAAAAATGAAAATTTGATGTTTATCTGCTTACCCCCAGTGCATCCAAGATGTAGGTGACTTTTTTTCTTCAGTCGAACGCAAATTATGATTTTTAACTGCAACCGCTGCCGTCTGCAGTGATTGGGAACTTGAACAATAAGAGTCGAAAAAACGTCCATAGACAAATCCAAATTAAACCCTGCGGCTCGTGACGGCACATTAATGTCCTAAGACACGAAACGATCGGTTTGTGCGAGAAACCGAACAGTATTTATATCATTTTTTACCTCTAATACACCACTATGTCCAACTTCGTTCAGCTTCCGGCTAGTGAGGTCAGATCGCGCTCTGACAACGGAAGCGATGTCTCGCGCTCATTGAAGTATATGGGCGAGACATCACTTCCGTCACCAGAACGCGTTTTTTGACCTCACTAACAGGAAGCTGAACGCAGTTGGACATAGTGGTGTATTAGAGGTAAAAATTATATAAATAATGTTCCATTTCTCGCACAAACCGATCGTTTCGTGTCTTAGGACACTAATGTGTCGTCACGAGCCGCAGGGTTTAATTTTGATTTGTTTAAGCAAGTTTTATTTACTGTTATAGTTGAAGTTCCCATCTACTGCTATTATTTGACTGACAGACGGCAGCGGTTGCAGTTAAAAATCATAATTTGCGTTCGACTGAAGAAAAAAAGTCACCTACATCTTGGATGCACTGGGGGTAAGCAGATAAACATCAAATTTTCATTTTTGGGTGAACTATCCCTTTAAGTCTAAAAATCATTTAGTAATTGCATTGTCTTCTGGTCCATATCCTTTCCTTAGGAAGGTGTGATAGACACTGATTAATGTGATAAACATAAACAATTCTATACTTATATATTTTGTTATTGTATTGTGGAGTGATACTTTCATAAACTTTTATAAACATAAAGACAAATGTTGGATCACAATAATTAGAAACGGTTTTCACAAATCCCTTCACTCTTTTGAGATTTTATTGTTTTATTCTTGACAGCAAGGGGCAGTGACTGTAACATCGAGCGTATTTTGCAGCACTAAACAATTAAACAAGTATTTACCGACTTCATTAGGCTCCGAAAATTCTACAAAAAGAACACAAAGAATGTCCTTCTCAGCTGCCATAGTTGCATCCTTTGCGTCATCAGAACAGGGTGTTCAACGCACCACCGTTTCCGTTTAAAAAAACATTTTGCAACGTTTTGTCGGGGCTGAACGCAGCCCTGATTCTCATCAGATTTTCTGTCCAATCAAATTCTCTCTAGAACATTTTAAATTTGCTGAAGCTGCGGCTGAAATCGGTCACTTGTTCACACATTTACTATTTTCAACATGGTGAATGGCACATAGTGCACTATATAGGGAACTATTCAGACAGTGTAAATATGCTTTCCATTGAGGTGCATGAAGTCTGGTTTCACGTTAGCATCACCATTAGTGAACCGCCGCAGCACGAGCACACAGTCTGCTCCGGTCCAGAGACACGACAGCACAGAGAGGATCATACGTGCAAGACCGGCACAGACCACAAAATGTATCGGACACATTTGAATTCTGCACAGAATGATATATTTTAAAGCAATATGGAGATTAGGAGGAGAAACGGCATTACTGAGCTGTGATATAAACGGTACACTATTTTTAAAAAGGGGAGGAGCTGTTCTATATCTCCCGTCCTATCTTCCTGTTTCAGTGGAAATTACATCAACATCATTACATCATTTCAAGGCACTTCAGTGGGCCTTTAAGGCTTTCTCTTCAGTCACCAGCTGGGATCATTAACCACGGGACCAAGACATCCTACAATATTACCATGAGCCAAAAAAGTCATGTCTTACTACCAAAGAGATGAGAGCAGATTGGCAGCAACAGTGCTCCTGAATATGTCATGCGTATGCAAACACCTAGGAAGAGAAGAAACCGTTCAACTTGCCACTCTGCAGTCTCCAGAGTCAAATTGTCTTCATCAAAATGAATGGCTCATTCAGTGGAGCCTCTTATTACACTCCCTTGGCTCAGGCACTGACAGCAAAATAATGACAGACAGTGATTTAGATCATTTATGGCAATTACAGTGAAAAATATTCAGCCTTTTCACACCAAGCTTTCCTGAGAGAAATAATGAAGAAATGATCATAAGTGAGGCTCTCGAGTAACAAAATATTCATGAAGAGGAAAGGGCAGGATGTGAGATGTGATTATAACTAGAAATGTTTCATTCTGTTCTGCCTAAAAACTGATCATAACAGTCATAACCTTTACAAGAGGTGTCCTTGTTTGATACTCAGACCATGAACATTAGGGAAGCTGCTTTGAAACTCAATAAGGATAATAATTAAGGTGATAGCATCAAACTAAAAGCTGCAGTATATAATTTCTGCACTACTAGTGCCACCGACAGGAACAGCAAAATCATTTCCGAATACGGCCCACCCTGTCAGCCATCGATCAAAAAAAAAAATTGGCCCAACCCCAAATCACACCATTTGTTGAGTAAGTGTTCATTTGTATAACTAGACTGGTCATTTAAGGCTACGTCTACATTCATTTGGATTCATTTGAAAATGGTGGGTTTTTTTCAAAACACTCATCACTGCTGTTTTCAGGCAATTCCAAATGCTTCTCGTCCACACTAAAACATTTAAATCACTTTACTACATACATGTAAAATGCAATAAAATATCCCTGAATGATACCGAAAGACCAAATCTAATTTATTTCTTCTGCTATTCTTCTAGCACTATTATTGTATTAGCAAAATATCCCACTACTTACTGCTGCATCCAGGCATCAACAGCCATTACTTCTATGGTCTAAAACACACCTGCCCTCATGTTTTACCACAAGACAGCAATCTTGCGTGAATTATCTGTCATCTTTGCAGGAATTGAATATTAGGATTGAGTGAATGGCACATTTTATTGGTCATAGCTTCTGGAGAGAAACATTGGACAACACTGGAAACTTTCTAGTGCGCATGTGTTAACCATCTGTGTTCACGCACACTTATAAATGAAGCATCCTTTGAAACACTATGTGTTCGTTTGTACTCATCGCATACGTGTCAAAACTCAAGTATGCTTCAGATTGTGTGCATACAGTATGTGTGTACTTTGCTGATGAAAAAATTTACATCATGCGCTCTGTCCACATACTCAAATCCGGTCCTGAAGGGCCACTGCCCTACAGTGTTTAGCTCCAGCACTAATCAAAGACATCTGAACAAGCTAATCACAGTCTTCAGTGTGTCTCTGCATATTAAGCTGGGATAGGAGATCGTTACGTATTTACATACTCTTTTATATACACAAATATACACCAAAACTAATAATGCTAAACAACATGTAATTGAATAATAAACAGCAGTATTTATAAATTGTTAAAATGCATAAAAGTTAACTGTTTTTGAACCATTTTCATAAAAAAGTACTATCTAAAAATGACTCTTTAAAATGAATCAGACTCAATTCTTTTTGAGAGTGAGAGACATCTAGTAGAAAGCGTTTGATTATTGTGTCAGCTCGCTCGGAGGGGCAACATAACATGGCCTAAAACATCAATGTAGCGATCTGTCACGCTTGCTGAATAAAAGTCTTTTACTGGAAAAGCTACAGTGTTTTCAAGACAGTACTGTCACACTACTGAAAAATGTAGTTAACAGTTTTGATTACTCCTCACCACTGCAAATCATAGGCGGCACTGTGGGTATTAGGGCTTCAACCCTGAATGTTCTGAGCAAAGCTGTAAATGTTTCATTTTTCACTTTGTCTTTGCCACTATATTTTTATGTCTGGTTATTTTTGCCACTAGTATGATCATCAGCCCCATTCAGTCTATCCTGGTAAATTACCGGTAAATTACTATTACAGTTTTTTTTTTACAATCTAGGGGTGTCGATATATACCGGTTTTGACGATAACCGTGATATTCAAAGCATGAAATATTGATATCGTGTTAATTTAGGGTGTGACTATATACCGGTATTGGTGATAACCACAATATTTAAATGAATAGGACGCTTATGACATCATGACATGTAAATACTCCAGCGCCAGTACCTGGTTGAGCTCTCAGGTGGCACTATTGCACCTTAACGCTGTCAAACAAGAAGAAGATGCGCAGTGCGTGCAGCTATTCTGAGAAGAGTGGGAAAGTGAGAGGCTCTGTCCACACCCGAAAAAAGTAAAGTAAGCGCGACAGAATGTTTTTCGGCTCCTTAGACATCCCAATCCGCAGGATTTGCCTTGCTACAGTCAGTGCGAAGGGAGGCAACACCATCAACCTTTTTACCCACCTCCGTGTCCATCACCCTGCAGATTACGCCATTTTACAGAGAGTAAGTTGTGATTATTTTACTAGTCATGGAATGGGAAATGTTATATTAACCTGTTAACAGCGATTTTCTGTGTTCACGTATTTGAATAAAGGGTGATTATTTTAAGTACCGCGTTTTCTTTACTCGTCTTATTCAGTGTGATGTAGCTATGCATGTGCCCTCAAAATTCAACATACATAGGCATTTTTTTGCCCCGAGAATTTTTTGTCATTATATCATATTATAAGATGTAGATGTTTTACAATATCACACGAGCAAGAGTGCCGTTTTACCCAAGTCAGCACAAATGCAATGTTCCTTCAACTTGTTAAATGAACAATGTAAGTTACATTTTAGACACAGTATTGTCAATATTGTTTGTTTTTTTCTTTATTTCGCCAACGAAAATTTCAAAATTACGAACAGCAGAACAGAGCCCCCATGCAACAGAAATGTTTTTGTTACACTGACTGAATCCGCGTTTAGAACGAATGAATCCGAGCTTCGTTCCTGAATGAATCAGTCATTTGAACAAATCGTTTGACTCACTCATTAAGACAGTGACTTGCTGCCACCTACTGGCAGTTTCATATTTAAGGGACATTTTAATTAAAAAGTTAAAATTAAAAACAATTATTTAAATATTTAAATGTTGAATTAAATTTATGTAGACAATTTGTAAATGCTGTTTATTAATGCCACTTCTCATTCTGTGTCACCTCTGTATTACAAAGATAGATTTTGTTGATAATGATTTATTTGATTGGTAACAGCCATAATGTATAAGCTACGGAAGAGGATTAGGGCCAAGCAATAATAAAAAAATAAATAAAACCATCTCGAGATTAAAGTTGTTAAATTTCGAGAAAAAAAGGCGAAATAAAATGTTGAGAATAAACTAATTAAATTACAAGAAAAAACTCGTAATTTAAATCATGATATTGATATATTGCGATATTTATAGGATCCTTGGGGGGAAAAATGTATCAATCTAAATAATTTTTACTTTGTTTATTTAGTTTTGATAAATAGTTTTGATTTTAGTTTTAACGAGAAAAAAGTCGTTAAATTATGAGAACAAATTCGTAATTTAACGAATTTGTTCTCGTAATTTATTGAGTTTTTTCTCATAATTTAATGAGTTTATTCATTTTACAACATTTCATTATACAACATTTTATTTTGACTTTTTTCTCGAAATTTAACAAGTTTTAATCTCGAAATGGTTTTATTTTTTTTATTATTGCTTGGCCCTAATCCTCTTCCGTAATAGGCTACTATGCTAGTATTAATTTTTATTTCTTCAGGTCTTAAAAAGCCTTAAATTTGACTTTGAAAAAATGTGCAGCAACCCTGAAAGAGAAAAACTAATTAAACAAAGTAAAATTATTTAGACTGATAAATCCCCCCCCCCCAAGGATTCTATAAATATTGCGATATAACGATATCGTGATATTTTTTGGCCACAATAACCGTGGTGTGAAAAATCTAATATCGTGACAGCCCTATTACAAATGCTAGGACACATTTTGCAATACTTAGGTCATTTCTTCAGAACTCTTCAGACACTTCTTCTAACTGACTTTCATCTTGGCACAGCAGTTCATTTCACAGTCAAAATGCACTAAAACTACCAAAACTCTTCATTCATGTCTCAAATCAACTCATTCTTCCAGAACACTAGCAAAGGTT
The DNA here is from genome assembly GCF_024489055.1 of Chanodichthys erythropterus. NCBI lineage: Eukaryota > Metazoa > Chordata > Actinopteri > Cypriniformes > Xenocyprididae > Chanodichthys > Chanodichthys erythropterus. Next base: position 38,103,737 of record NC_090237.1, read on the forward strand.
CACCCAAAAAGAAACAACAACCTACAACAGGCATGATACGTTTGCTTTTGTAAAATGATTTTAGAACACAAGAATGACACTTTCTACTGCTTATAATTCACTGCATTATGTTACATAGACCATGTTTACTTTACAATCAAAAAAATATTCCTAAATTTCCCCTTTTGTATAGATGATGGTAATGTAATTGAAGGACTAACACTTGTGTAGGTGTTCAGCTACATCTAATTGTTTTAATAGTATTTCATTTTTAAATTCAGAATAAATTTCAATATGGTATTACTCTAAAAATGTACTGAGGAATGTTTTCCGGTCATTTTAAATGATCCACAGTTTTGCCCACATAGACTGATGTTGTACTGAGTGTTTTTGAAAAAGTGACCCAAGTATTGAGAAATGTGTCCTAGCGATTGAAAAAAAAAAAAAAAACTACAAGAGATATGTGAACAGGACCTTTTCAAAAATACCGGCAAATCAGTTTGGGCGTTTTTCCGGTATGAAAAGTTGTAACATTACCAGTGAATTACTGGTATGATGCTGTGTGTGAACAACAAACAGGATTACCATGCACTGACATAAGAATCTGCTTTGAATCTACAATTATAAAGCTCTGTCAGAGCTGTTTATATATCTCTGCTGCATGTTTCTCATTGTAAACATCTGACTATTGTACTACATCTTGCGCTCAAAACCCTGCTTTCTTTTCCATTCATCAGTGCTGCGGCTCTGCATGTACTATTGCGTACTATAGTCATTCATATTTTTAAAGGGTTAGTTCACCCAAAAATGAAAATCTCATTTATGACGTTCCACACCCGTAAGACCTTCGTTCATCTTCATAACACAAATGAAGATATTTTAGTTGAAATCCGATGGCTCCATGAGGCCTGCATAACCAGCAAAGACATTTCCTCTCTCAAGATCCATTAATGCACTAAAAACATATTTGAATCAGTTCATGTGAGTACAGTTGATCAATATTAATATTATAAAGTGACGAGAAAATTTTTGGAGTGCCAAAAAACAAAACAAAAAAACACTTATTTAGTGATGGCCGATTTCAAAACACTGCTTCAGGAAGCTTCAGAGCACAAATGAATCAGCGTGTCGAATCTGCTGTTCGTGATTTCAGCCGTTGGCAGTTCGACACACAATCTGAATCATGATTCGACACACTGATTCATTTATGCTCCGAAGCTTCCTGAAGCAGTGTTTTCAAATCGGCCATCACTAAATAAGTCGTTATTTTGGTTTTTTTTTTTGGCGCATTAAAAATATTCTGGTCACTTTATAATATTAATATTGAACCACTGTACTCACAAGAACTGATTTAAATATGTTTTTAATACCTTTATGGATCTTGAGAGAGGAAATGTCATTGCTCCCTATGGAGGCCTCACTGAGCCATCGGATTTCAACTAAAATATCTTAATTTGTTTTCTGAAGAAGAATGAAGGTCTTACGGGTGTGGAACGGCATGAGGGTTAGTAATAAATGACAGAATTTTCTTTTTTGGGTGAACTAACCCTTTAATTACTCATCCTCAGGTCGTTCCACCCGTAAGACCTTCGTTCATCTTCTGAACACAAATTAAGATCATTTTGATGAAATCCGAGAGCTGTCTTCCAAGGTCCAGAAAGGTACTAAAGACATCGTTAAAACAGTCAACGTGACTGTAGTGGTTCAACCTTAATTTTATGAAGCAACAAGAATATTTGTGCGCAAAAACAAAACAAAAATAACAACTTTATTCAACAACATCTTCTCTTCAGTGTCATTGTCACTTCCAGGTTCTATGTCAGAACGCCAGCTCATTATTGGCCGGCTCCTTCGTCAGCATCACATGCATGTGTCGTGCTGCCCAGCTTTGGTCAATACTGAGCCGACATTCAGACATAGAACCTGGAAGCGCTGTTAAATTACCATGTTAAATGGCTGCCTATGGACGAGTCATATACCTCTCGGATTTCATCAAAAATATCTTAATTTGTGTTCCGAAGATGAACAAGGGCGGGGTTTGATTTTGTCTTCCAGGAATTGACTGGATCGTAGCAAGTTGGGCAATGCTAACTAAATGGAGGCAAATCTGAATGCCTGTTTGCAGTGAGTTGGGGAGGATATATAGGCTACGTTCAGACTGTCAGTCCAAATCTGATTTATGTGCATATCCGATTGAAAGGCAATCAGATTTAGCAAGTGAGAATGGCAAAAAATCACATGAAATGCAATTTTTACAAATCCGTTTTGAGCTGCATTCATATGTGGTTTGAAATCCTATTCAAATCACTTTTCTGGAAATCCGTTTCAGTCTCACTGCTCTGATCAGATTTCCTGTGGTTTATGTGACTTCTCACGCCACGTAAAATGTAAAGACGCTGCACAAAACAAGGCTGTGTTGTTACTTGGTCTCACTCTCTGGGTTGGGGCAGGGGGTTAACATTTTGATTAAAGATTATGAGGCCATATGAATTTTAATGAATTAAAAAATGATGGTTTAAATCATTTATAACATACACTGCAACATTCTGTAAAAAATGTTTGTATTTTTGATTTCATGGTGACTTTAAGGCCTGAGAAAGGTGTATCAGAACAGAGAGACACCACAACATGTGCTGTTGCTTCAAAATGATTCCTTGCAGATATAAAATTTCAACCTTTATTATAAAGTGTCTCACATTTCAATATTTCATCAAATGATGGCCATATACACCTTACAGTGCATTTCACATTAATGTGACAGATCATATGTCTTTTAGCATTTTTCGACAGGTAATATCCTTAATATTTTAACATTTAATGCTAGAAACTGTCACATGATCAATATAGGCATACTTGCACAACATCAATTATACATGTATGATGTATACATTATTTATTGATTTGTGTAATTTTTTAAATACGTCCTGGCTGCTTCTACAAACCAGGAAGGAATTAAAAATTAATTATTTTAGCTGAGCACATGATGTGGTCATGCCATAAACCCTGAGTCATCGGGAAGGAAATTTGTTTTGAGAGATATTCCCAGCAATCATGTCCTATTCATGAAAACATGAGCCCTACGACATGCAAATCAACAAAGACCGCAGTCATGTTTTTGTTTATTTATTTTATGATAGTTAACATTTTTTATTCTACACAGAAAAATCTAATAAAAACAATAGGATTTAATATTGTCAGACATTTCATGACTGACTTTTAGAACCAGTCACATTGATTTTTTTAATATTTTTTTTTAAATCAAGTTTTTTAAGTGTAGAATCTCTACAAAATTCCCTAGCAGTACAAAATGGAATTGCAACAACATTTATATAATGCCCCAAACTCACGGTGTTTAGAGAAGTCAACCTACAAATGACTTAATTATAGTTGACAAACCGTTGCTACGAACACAAGGTGACCTTTAGCCTTAGGATGTCGAGGACTGGCTGTCTAATAATATGTAAGCCTTATTTTTTAATTGCTTGCATAACTAACTATATAACTGAAACAGCCATAAATAACTGTTATTTTAAATTGTAGTAATATTACTGTTATTACAGTATTTTTAATCAAATAAATGAAGCCTTGGTGAGCATAAGATACTTACTCCCTTCAAAAAATCTTACTGACCCCAATCTTTTGAACGGTGTATATGTACACAAATCTACTGTTGTGGCATGATGTATTTTAGATAAACCAGCCCCTAAAAGACATAAAAACAACATACTGTGGTATCCTTGATTATTACTCATGTTACTATACTATTCATATTATTGTATTTGGTCAAATGTAACATCTTGGTAGTCTTGCAGAGTCATGGCTCCCGAAGATCCCACTACAGACAACACTGATATAAACCAGGCAATTTTAACACATTTTATCTGAGAATTCTCGGTCATAAAAATACAGCACGGTAGACTTCACCACATGGAGCCATACAAATTCAACCTTTCCTCAGAATATATAAATAAACAAATACTGGCAGCCGTCTCTTTGACCTACATTTAGCTTCATTCAAAAAAGCCAGATTAGAGTCTTCTCCCATTAAGATGTATTGAGGCGCATTCAAAACTATTTTTTTAGAACATTTTGCTGATAATTTTGCTGATAATTTTCAGATGCAAAACCATGAGCCCAAACAAACTTACTTATGCTGTAATTGTTGGGATTTGAGATTGTTTTTAGAAATGTTTTCAAATTTGCAATTACCTCAATATTATTTGAAGCTTCTGCATCTTGAAATATCAGCAATGTGTCACCTAAATATAATTTTATAGAAAGCTGTATGCAATTACGTACCCAACACAGCTCTACAATGGCTGATTTGGCCATACATAGACACCTGGCGTTTCCTAAATGCATTAGATTATGTGTTAACATAAACATGCCACAGACAAAGGTTTCATGAAATTAAAGCTGAGAGGCACCAGGAAGCTTTCAGCCCATAATGTGCTTTCTCACTCCAAGTTTTAATAGCAGGGTACATACAGTAAGTGATTTCAAAGTGTATGTATGAATTTTTAAATATGGTGCATGCAAGACTGTATGCAATCTTTAATGTACTCTTAAGCTAAAGCAGCAATACTGACTGGCTACCGGTGTAGTTAAATAAGTTATTATTTAGACCTTGTACATACAAAATTAATTAATATTTTCACATTGTGAGTGTTGCATGTTCTGAAAAGTTCCATACTGTTTTTATTTAACTGTTATGAAGGCTTACTAAATGAAACAATAATTCACCCAATAATGGAAATTCTGTCAGCATTTACCTTCATGTTATTTCAAAACTGGCTTTCTCACAAATGGAGAGGTTTGTAGATTTTCTCTTGTCTAAACAAAGGGGATTATGGAAGCTGTTTCCGTCACTAAATAAAAAAATAAAAACAGTAATTGCGACTTTTTATCTCAGAACTCTGACTTTATCTCACAATTGCGAGTTTATATCTTATAATGCAGACTTTTTGTCTCACAATTCTGACATTTTTTCTCACAATTGCGAGTTATAAAATCACAATACTGAGATATAAACTCACAATTGTGTGATATAAAGTCAGACTTGCGAGATGTAAACTCGCAATTGCGTGAAATAGTCACAATTCTGAGATATAAACTTACAATAGAGAGGAAAAAAAGTCAGAATTGTGACATTATATTATGCAATTGTGAGTTTATATCTCACAATTCTGACTTTATAACTCGCAATTGTGAGAAAAAAGTCAGAATTGCTGTTTTATTTTATTTTTTATTTAGTGTCGACGTTAAAGTAGTGCATATTTACATATATGAATAATCATTTGAAGCATATTGTATGTTTTATATGCAGCAAAAATAGCATGTAATTTGCCTCTAATATCAGATTTGTCACCAGCTGACATTCTTAGAGAGCGTGGTGAATGTTTATTATATGCATTCTATATAGAACCTTTAAATATTCTTTCAGGCGCTTGATATGTAGAATTGTCACGATCATGTTTTGTTTAATTTCATTGTCTTGTTCTGTATCCACCTTATTCCTGATGAGCCTACTGCGTTTTGAATTATGGGTTTGGGGAACTTCCATTAAAAAGACTGAAAATAATAATTTCAGATCATAAGTTTGCCCTTCAAATAAAACGTATCCGTCAGTTTGACTGAATGAGTTGTCAATTTTCCTTCATGTTTTATTTTCAGACATCATGAGAATAGCGTAACGCTTGATATTTTAACGTGCCATGGTATAACAAGAATATATAAGGCAAGAGCTCTTTTCAGTCACTGCATTCTTTTCCTCATGATTATTTTCCTTTTTCCCTTTCCATATGAAAAAGGATGACATATACTGCACATTTTTGGTCTGTTCTCACAATTTAATTTGATATATTCCATTAATAATTCTCTGGAATGCACAAAGAATCTCTTGTGTTTTTCCTCGGATCCTCATGTCTCTTTTCAGGTTTGTTTTCACAGGTAAATACAATTCATTATCTGAAAAAATGGCGGAAATCACTTTGAAATAGTATCATGCAATGCTGAAGTTCATGAACATTTTTGATTAAGGCAACGTATGTTACATAATACAGATATATATTACTACAGTGATATTTAACCTGTCCATTATTGCTGTGGAAAGAGTCACACTTTTGAGGTTTTTCACAGTCCTTTTAATGTTTGATGGTTGAAGGGTGAGTAGAATAATGTCATCTCACTGTACCCAGTTCAAAAAAAAATGTATGATTGTGTTCATAGAGCGAGCCTTTCACTGATTGTTTACAGTTTAATGGAAGCTACACCCATGATTCATACAAACCATCATAGGGCGTAGTTTCATTGTCATGATCTGTAGTTTTTAGGTCATGGTTTTCTTTGTTACTGTCTTTGCCTGAGATCCCTTTTGTTTCCATGATTTCTAATTAGTGCACAGCTGTTAATTATTATTTTTATTATTTTTACGAATTAAACAGCTTGAAAACAAAAGTATTATGCAATAATTTAAAAAAAAATTCTCCTTAAATATATATATATATATATATATATATATATATATATATATATATATATATAAATGAGACGGTCACTTCAAGCGGAGTGATACAAACAGTGAAAAGATAGGAGTGCTGTTATCACTGAAATATCGCACGGCTATCAGCCAATCAGATTCGAGAACCAGACAGAACTGTTGTATATATATATATATATATATATATATATATATATATATATATATATATATATATATATACACATGAATAACATTTTTGGAATAAAGGTTCTTTAAAATTAAGTCAAGAATCCTAGGGTTTTATATATTTTGTAACATTATTTTACACTGTTACAAAATATTACAAGGGCAGCCAGTTAATGTCCGGAGCTGCACACAGCCGAATCATCAGACTAGGTAAGCAAGAACAACAGCGAATCTCTCCAACAGTGTTGCAATAGCCGTTAGCCACGGAGGACAGCCTCAAACATTCTCATTCAGAATAAAAATTTTAACATCCAAATAAATACTTTACTCACATAATTCGAAGCATACATGACGAACATCTTGTAAAGATCCATTTGAGGGTTATATTAGCTGTGTGAACTTTGTAAATGCGCTGTAATATACTCGAGAGCTGGTGTGGCAAGGAGCGCGCGATTTAAGGGGGCAGCGCCGAGTGTAAATCAGTGCATTGTTAATGATGCCCCAAAATAGGCAGTTAAAAAAAATTATTTAAAAAAATCTATGGGGTATTTTGAGCTGAAACTTCACAGACACATTCAGGAGACACCTTAGACTTATATTACATCTTGTGAAAGAACGTTCTTGGGCACCTTTAAATTGCGAAGATCTAGAGTTTTCACTGAAGAGATGTCCGTTACGGCCTGACAAAGTTCAATGTTTCGCCATGAAACAGGAAGTTGTTGTAACTCATGGCAAACAATGTCCGAACTGCCCCAAACTTCACGTTTTATTAGAATCCTGGCCTGAAGACATCTATATGCCAATATTCAGTTACAGTCATAGCGCCACCTGTAGGCAACAGGAAATTTCACGTTTTATACTGTGATTAACTCCTCATAGAGATTTAAACTGATCAACATCATATTTGGTCAGTCTAATCTTAAGGCCTTAGCGATGTTAAATTGTGAAGATCTTGAGTTTTCGTTGAAGGGCGTGTCCATGGCGGCCTGACAAATTCTGATGTTTCGCCATTAAACACAAAGCTATTTTAAAAACTTAGCAGGATAAGCTGATTAACCAAGTAAGATTGTTAGTTAAGCTTGTTAAGAAATCCCATGCTGGTCTTTTTGGTAGGGTATTATGCATCCTTTAATCAAAAATACACAAGTTTGACCCCTACAGTGGATTGTCTTTTTCACATCCAAAGCTATTATCATAATAGCTTCAAGATCGAACACAAAATGTACATTTAACAGCGTAACGCCTTCCACATTTCCACGACATCTAAGAACAGGTTAAATCTGTGTTCAACTGCATCCTCTTCATCCCATGCAGCCTCCAGTCCCCAGCCTCTGAAGACACAGGATGTGCACCCAGGAACAAAGAGCATGGGTGGGATCTAGGCAGGTGGGGGTTGACTGGGGGAGGAAGCGGAAAGGATAGATGACAGGCCCTCTCTGTTTAGCACGCTAATCATGACTGCCATGCTTGCTTCTGTCGGTCTTACGCATGCAAGTCTTCATTCTCCTGACTATCTGGACATCAGTATCTATTCCGACAAGGAGGAAAGTGTAGAAAACATTTGAACACCACCCTAACAATACAGACAGACATGGACCATGATTAAACAGAGTAGCATATTTTCAGTTCTAAAGCATGGTTTCACAATATTTTGCACTGTACTGCCTCACTTTACGTTCTTGGCTGTAACCAACAATTAAAATGCCATAATTTTGAAAAACTGATCAACTGATTTCCGTTCCATTACAAACTAGTTTTAATAAACTGATTTATTGATCCAAAATGTAGTGTGACTGTGTCTCACATTTTGATTGTAACCCTGTTGCTGCATGATTTTGTTCCATTGCCAAAAAAACTGAAAATTTGTGATAATAACTCTGGACCCTTTTCACATAATGGGCAGACAGATAAATAATCTATTTTTACAAAGATTTTGTGTATTTGTCAACCATTCAACCATGTTACCAAAAATAATAAGAAGAAAAAGAATGTATATTAAAAAATTATGTTAAACATTTGGGATCAGATCTTTGTGTTTTTGAAAGAAATCACTTATGCTCAGCAAGGCTGCATTTACTTGATCAAAAACAGTAAAATCTGTAATACTGTCACATGTATGTTACCTTTGTTCAGTTTCCCACCACTCCTTTGTTTCCATGGACACTGTCATTATGAGTTTGTTTGTTTCAGCTGTGTTTGATTAATTATCTTGTTTCAGTTTGTTATTTAAGCAGCACCCTTGCCAGCACCCTTTGTCCAGTCACTGTTGTGTTTGCATCTGCCTGTCTTTTGAGTTTGTAATTAAACCGTTTGAGATTTTGGAACCTGATTCATCGGTCTGCTGCGACTGGACCTACCAAAATAAACTGGGCTGAAGATCATCTACTCTCCCTCCAGCAAGATGGTTGTCCTCTGGAGCGTTATGTGGAGGAGTTTATGGAGTTTTCTCATCTTTCCCATCCCAAGTTGGAGCAAAACAAATCGCTCAATGCTTGTTTCCAGATGGGACTGGGTGAGGAAATTATTCAGTTTTTGTCTCCTGGGCATTATTTGTCCTTAGTCAAGTCCGTTAATTTCATCCTCTAGCTTAATGGTTCCGATTTCATTGTTGAAGTTAAGGAAAACAAGAGCAAACCTCATCCAGTCCCATCTTGAAAGAACTTTGGTGCTCCAACTCACCCCAAGCCTGCAACTAAACCTTTCACATCCATGAACGTTGGGACCATCTCATCCACATCAGAGGCTACTCCAGTCACAGAATTCGCTCCAGCATTCAGTCCAGAGACAATGCCCCTTTTGACCAGGAGTCCAGTGATGGCTCCAGCCCTTGAGCATGGTACAGAGTTATGTTCTCCAGAGTCAACTCCAGAATGCAGCAGTGTGGGATCCAGCCCCTGAGCCCACTCCCAGAGTTTGCTCCCATTCTCTACCTCATAACTCCTCCCAATAAATGCTTTTTTTTTTTTTTATGGGGTGGCCCAGCCAAAGTGGCCGAGCCTAGCTCCCATGGCAGAGCCTCCCTGGCCACCTGAACTGCCGGCACCCTGGTCCTCTGAGCTGCCGACGCTGCCCTGGAGGCTTCCTGTTCAGCAGAGCCCTCCCCTCATCAGCCCCCAGGACGACCACCCTTCCACCCCTTGGGACTTGTATGGCTTGTATGCCTTCTGGGCAGGGGAGGTTAATGTTACATGTATGTTCCTTTTGTTCAGTTTCCCACCACTCCTTTGTTTTTATGGTCACTGTCATTATGAGTTTGTTGGTTTCAGCTGTGTTGGATTAATTATCTTCAGTTTTATTTAAGCTGCACCCTTGCCTTTGTCCAGTCACTTGTGTTTGTGTTGGCAACTATCTGTCTGCCTGTCTTTTGAGTTTCACTAAACTTTTGAGATTTTTGGAACCTGCTTCATCTCTTCATCAGTCTGCCTGCATACACCACTACAAATACATTATTTTAAGATAATTGTATAATTTATTCCTGTGATGCAAAGCTAAAAACAGTTCATAACAGTTAATATTTCTGATTTTTATTTATTTTTTTTTTTTATTTTTTTTCAGGATTTGTTGATGAATAGTAAGTTCAAAAGAGCAGCTTTCATTTGAAATGCATCTTTAATAATGTAAAAGATTTTGCAGTCAGTTTTAATAAATTTAACTTGTCCTTGCTAAATAAATTTACTAATATTTTTTCAAATCTTTTTTTACAATTGAATATAAAGGTGCCCAAGAATGCTTTTTCACAAGATGTAATATAAGTCTAAGGTGTCTCCTGAATGTGTCTGTGAAGTTTCAGCTCAAAATACCCCATAGATTTTTTTTTATATAAATTTTTTTTTTAACTGTCTATTTTTGGGCATCATTAACTATACACTGATTTTTCCAGCGCGCCGCCCCTTTAAATGGCGTGCTCCCTACCACACGAGCTCTCGACTATAATACAGTGCATTTACAAAGTTCACACAGCTAATATAACCCTCAAATGGACCTTTACAAGATGTTCGTCATGCATGCTTCGAATTATGTGAGAAAAAGTATTTATTTTGATGTTTACATTTGATTCTGAATGAATTTGAGGCTATGCTCTGTGGCTAACGGCTAATGCTACACTGTTGCAGAGATTTATAAAGAATGAAGTTGTGTTTATGCATTATACAGACTGAACATGGTTAAAAATGAAAATAGCGACGGCTCTTGTCTCCACATTTAACAGTACATTAGCAACATGCTAACGAAACATTTAGAAAGAAAATTTACAAATATCACTAAAAATATCATGATATCATGGATCATGTCAGTTATTATTGCTCCATCTGCCATTTTTCACTATTGTACTTGCTTGCTTACCTAGTCTGATGATTCAGCTGTGCAGATCCAGACGTTAATACTGGCTGCCCTTGTGTAATGCCTTGAACATGAGCTGGCATATGCAAATATTGGGGTCATACATATTAATGATCCCGACTGTTACGCAACAGTCAGTGTTATGTTGAGATCCGCGTGTTTTCCAGAAGTCTTTTAAACAGATGAGATTTATATAAGAAGGAGGAAGCAATGGGGTTTGAAACTCAATGTATGTCTTTTCCATGTACTGAACTCTTGTTATTCAACTATGCTAATATAAATTAAATTTTTGATTCTAGGGCACCTTTAATGAATTTTGTTTGTGTGTGCTTATTTTTTATTTTTTTTATTTTTTTTTAGCAATAAACATTACACAAGGATTTTAAACTATAATTAAGAAATGTCCCACATTTTGGTAACAGGGTTGCAAACCAAAAATTAACTTAATATATAAAACAATGTATAAAATAAAATGTACAATATTTATTCTGATCTCTTTAGATGTATGATTAACATTATCTGAAGGTTAAGCTCTTCACTGACCGCTGCACTGCTGAAAATGACTTTTTAATGCTTTCATACCCTAATTTGTGCCCTATTCATGGAAAGTGCCATTTACATCATCCTTTGTAGGCCATAGTAAACCAAAGCTGCCACAGCTGAGAGAGCGATTAGCAGGTCAAGGCTCTCACTGGATACCTCTGCTGTAGTGAGTTCTGCTCTTTAAGATAACTAATCAGATGTTGAAGAGAAAGCCATTCTCTAGCGGTCCATGAATAAAGAGAACAACAGGACAAAACACATGGGAAGACAACCAGTTTATTGGCAGCTGCTTGAGACTATCTTGCTGTGGCAATAGATTTTGCTCATGGTTATGTCAGAGGCTTTCAGGCTGAATCAATAAATGAAGTCAGTGCTCTTAACAAACAGTGGTCGTGCCCTTTCAGATGGTGGGCTGAGAGCAAAGCCTCTCCCCTCACCACCTCCACTCATTCACTGGCAAACTAAACAGCCATCCTTTACATCAAGCCAACAGAGGTGCTTACGCTAATCATCAAATAAAATGGAAGTGGTATTTATTGTGATTAAAGCATATAAAATCTGCAGTTTAAAGTGAAAATAAACTGTCCCACTCATCTTAAAATGGACTGAAATGATATACGATGTACACTATAAAAACAATGGCAGCTGTGATTGCCAGAACTTCACATAACAAATAGAAAGACTGTGTTTCAGAGATTACGGGATGTGATTGTTGTTTGACAAAATACCATCAAAACACATGCATATTGTAAATTAAGGTGATACTTTTTGCATAAAAATGTTATTTATTTATTTAATTTTCTGGGGTAAGCACATGTTTTTATTGAAATATTAGCTGTAAATTATTTACATTATTATTTATTTAAATTATGAAATTTTCTTTTCTTTCTTTCTTTCTTTCTTTCTTTCTTTCTTTCTTTCTTTCTTTCTTTCTTTCTTTCTTTCTTTCTTTCTTTCTTTCTTTTTTTTTTTTTTTTTTACATGTTTTTAGTTAAGTGTTTTATAGTTCATTTATGTGTATTGCCTTGTTACATATTATACACATTTTAACCATAAATACAACATTTTTTTTGGTAAGTAATTTATGCTTTTTTTTATTTATTTATTTACATATTTTTATTATATACATATTTTTAAACAGTAATTCATATTACATTTATGTGTATTGTTTTGTTAAATATACCAATTTTAACCATATGATAACATATAATACAGCTAATCAATTAACAGGCTGTAGCATTACTTTTTTTCAGATCAAAATATTAACGTTTTACAGTGTACATTAACATTTTGATATAAAAACATGCCTTTTTGCTTATGACTTATGCTTATGTGTATGTTTGTGTCAGCTAGGGGAAAAGCACACAGACCACAAACTTGATGTTCCCTTTCAAGGGAACGCGTGCTGCATCAAAGACGCTGTGGTAATACCTCTGTGTGATTGCATCATGAAGCACATGTGAAATCCAATGGCATGACGGGACATCATAGGCAAGTCGTGACCAGGAAACTATAAAGCGCACCCAAAGTAAACCACGCTAGCTTCTCTGTCTTCAGCAAGCGCTCTATGTTGAAATTGTGTGTCTTATTTGGTGTTGTTTGTCTTTACCACACACACACACACACCCCGCGGCTCAGGTCCCGCTGCTGCTGAGGCACAGTGAAGGCTCGCGTTGTGGGGTTTGCAAATGGATCTTGCAGAGGGTTTAGAGATGGGCGTTGCCCTTTCTCTGCCCTTACCTGCTGGGTCCAGTGCTTCATTTCAGGGGTTGGAAGCACATTCTGTGGTTTCTTCCACCCCTGGTGAAGCACTAGTACTGCATCAATCCAGCTCTGAGGAGTTGGACGTTGTTAGTATCGATCCTGTGGATGCTGAGGATTCGCCACCTCACACACAGGCATATGAGGAGCTTATGGAGGTTCTGATTTGTGCTATAGCCAAGTTAAACATCAACTCACCAACTGAGAAGCAGGAGGTTCGTCATTCAAGTTTATTAGACAAATGCTTCCTGCCGCCAAGATCACAACCTACTTGTCGGGGCTTACCATTTTTTCCCAACCTCCACACTGTGGTATCGAGAGACCATACTCCATTCCAGAGCTCCCTCCACGAGGAGGCTGTATGCCCTGAAGTGGAAAGTTTTCACTTCATGGAGCAGGAGTCACATGCTGGACCCAGATAACTGCCCAGTTGGTACAGTACTGGAGTTCCTGCAGGATCGATTCTCTGCAGGGTTATCCCCATCCATCTTAAAGGTGTATGTGGTGGCCATAGACACCCATGGTAACTCGCTTCCTTCATGGCACTCTGAGGTTGAGGCCTGCGCCACAATCGAGAGTGCCGACTTGGGATTTGGCCATAGTTTTAGAAGGCCTTTCCCTAGCTCCCTTTAAGCCTATTGAGGAGATTCCCGAGAAGTTCCTAACTCTCAAGACTGTGTTCCTTCTCGCTATTTCATCTCTCAAGAGAATTGGAGACTTACAAGCCTTGTCAGTATCCCCTTCCTGCCTTGATTTTGCACAGGGCATGGTAAAAGCCTTCTTATTTCCTAAGCAAGGTTATGTTCCTAAGGTTCCCACTAATGTGGCAAGCCCTGTTATGTTGCAGGCCTTCCTCCTACCTTCATTTCATATCCCAGACCAGGAGAAGTTAAATCTGCTCTGCCCAGTTAGGGCGTTAGATGCTTACATCCACAGAGCTGCCCTGTGGTGTAAAAATGGCCAGCCTTCACCTTTGGTGGTCCGGGCCCACTCAACCAGGAATATGGCTGCTTCTAAAGCTTTGCTTTCGGGAATCTCTCTTCAGGAAGTCTGTGATGCGGCAGGGTGGTCCTCACCACACACATTTGTGAGGATTCTGGCCTCGACCCCAGCTCCTGGGTGCTCTCTTCTTAGTGTGCGCTCACAATATCACACAGACAGGCACTTGTTACTATGGCGGCATGGGTATTGAGGTTCCCACAGCATCTTCGACGCAGCGAGAAAAGGAACGTCTCAGGTTACGTATGTAACCACGGTTGCCTGAGAGGTAATGAGACATTGTGTTGCTCTGCCATACTCCCTGCATGCCTGTGACTGACTTGCTTCAGCCTATCAGAAGCCTATTTGGTTTGGGTGTGTTTTATAGTTTCCTGGTCATGATGTTACACGCCTATGGCATTCTGTCATGCCATTGGACTGATTTCACGTGTTTCATGAAGCAGTCATGCAGAGGTGTTCCCACAGCGTCTTCGACACAGTGTCTCTTTCCCTCTCAGGGAACCATGGTTACATATGTAACCTGAGACATTTTCTGGCATATGACAAATATAATTGCTTTCTCGTGTCATGCAGGAAGGTCAGTTGAATATATCCAGCGATTTGACACACCTAACAATAAATTTGTGTTGTTCATTCTGATGTGTTGTTTCTGAATACTGTTCACAGCCAGTAAGACATTCCCTGCCTGATACTGTTGTGTAACGAAATACTACATTGTGCGTTTTTGTCACATTGTTTATGTGCAACTTTATGACCGACTGAACTGTTATTTTAGTATCACTGATATACTATTATAGTTATTGTTAATATTTTGTATTAGATTGTTTGATATTTTGATTTTAACTTTGTTGTGTGTTTTTATCATTTTTATGTTTCTTTTATGGTTTAGTTTTTGGTTTTAGTTTTAGATATTTTAGTACTTTAAACAAAAATAGAAATGTTGACTTGGCAACACACTGAAATAAGTTTAATTGTTTATGTTTTCTTTTATTTCAGTTAATGTTTATTTTATTTTAAGTAACCCTGAACTGAGACAATAATCAAATATGCTCTCCAAAACTTATTTAATATGCAACATTGAAAAATCTGAGAATTTGTGAATTAGTTTGTTTGTATGGCACATGATCATGAAGTGGTTGAAATGTTCTTGACCTCCACTCATAGAAATGAGGTTCCCTAGGGCCCCGGCTTATCTGAGGGGCCCAACAAGATGGTCAATAATAAATGCAGATCATTACTCCCCATAGGAAGATCATTTAATAACACTGGGGACTATTTTCATTATCACACAAATCCTTAGGCTTGCTCTAGTCATATATTTGCAATTCTTAGCATTCAGCAGCTTGTTGCCAAATTATGAAAATATTTTATTTAAAAAGAAGAGATAAATCAATAATAAATTAAGTATAATTGTTATCCACGTTGAAGAAAAATTTAGTTTGAAAATCTAAAGACACTTATCAGGTGCAGTATAACAACAGCTTTTCTTGTGTAATTGCAATTTTCTTATAAATATATACAAAAAAAAAAAAAAAAAATACACCAAAATCTTTACAGGATTAAAGCATGTGCCTTCTATTATTGGATTTCATATATCTATAATTAATTGATTTGCATCTGCCTCTTAACGGATCACACACAAGAGACAACTCATTCTAGACAATCAAACTGTGATTCAAGTGCTCATATGCATCATGGAAGATTGCGATTGGCAGGAGGATTCAAAAGCTACTGAAGAGTTCTGTGATACTCAAACAGTCCCACACAAAGACACTAAAAGCATAAAAATCATTCAAAGTGAACAATGAATCAGAAAGAATAGTAATTGATTTTAATTGTGGGGAGCACAAATAGGACGCCAGTGCTAAAATCACTGCACAGGCGATCCATAACAGAACAATTCTAGAACTGAAGGCTTTTGAACTAAAAAGCACTTCAAATAACAATAAGCCATTAAGGGCTATAAAATTTTAAACTTGCTTACTGCACCGGAAACTCAGAAATAAACTCTGAATTTTAACGAGTGCATCAGTGCTGATAGCCTGATACAATCCTAAATTAGATTAAGTGCAAAAAATGAAATTTTATCTCGCAAAAAAGCACTTAAGCATGAGTTGCAGAAAATGCAAAACTTTATCTCACAAAACTTCAACTGCCATTCAGCCCTGAACCCTAGTTTCTGGTTCAGAAGTAACACAAGGCTGAAAATGTCCATAGATTTTCAGTTGGTTATATGTTTCTGCAACTTTCAAAGAGCGGAAGCAGAATAGATTCTTTCACGAACATGCTTTCACAAGTTCGCCTGCCCATTCAGTCTGAATGGTTAGTGGTAAAACAAACTTGGCTTGCTGTCCTTGAAGGAGGCTCGAAACCGAGGCTTGGCTCGAGCTCTGAGTTAAACCCCCTATAACAGTACTGCATAGGGGGAGAATGAGAGAAATAGAGGAGGAGATGGGGAGGAGGAGGGATGCTGGAAGAATTGTCGCTGAGATGATGCAGTGACTACTGATTATATACGCTCGTAATGATGATTGACAGGACTGAATGTTTAGGCTCCTCCCGAACCTACGTTTGGAACTACATTTATTTTATGCAGTGTCTGGCTCCAATGGTCAAAGAACTGACATATGTAGGGACATTGGAGACTACATACCTTTCGTTAATGGGTCCCGGGGCTTTCCATTCAAAAATTATATGTGATTAACTCATACGTAGTCTAAGTTTTTTGTCAGTTTTAATCTAAGGACTCTAAACAGGTTATCCTGGTTACTCCAACATATGGCAACTATTGTTAGGATCTTTCGCTTTAGGTGACCTTTTAATGTTAACTCAAACTATATGAGTTATATATCAAGTACTATATGAATGAATATGTGAAAATTAACTTGGGGTTCACAATGATTCATACAGGACATTTTCATTCATTATACAATAACTAACTTATTATTGATATATACAACTTGAAATGTTAAACAGTTTATTAGTATAAACTGTGAAAAAGTGAAATTACCATGTCATTTTATTCAAAGTGCATTTTTATATTGGTTTAACTTAGGGCTGGGCGATATATCGAATGCTTTTGTCAAGCGCATTTCGTCAGTAAAGCCGGTTCCCTGATTGCCGCTAAATCGCCATCACCTGCTTTCAAATGGAGCGGCATTTAATAGACAGAGCCGTAGATCACTGACAAGCCACGCAATATCGCGTTCATATCGCAGATGTATCGCCTTCGATAATGAACGCAATATTGCGTGGCTTATCAGTGAACTACGGCTCTGTCTATTAAATGCCGCTCCATTTGAAAGCAGGTGATGGCGATTTAGCGGTAATCATGGTTTCCAGTTTAAACCTCTTGTTCACTTTGTCTAAAAACAAAAACACTTCACAAGGTCACATGTACATGAAATCAGATGTAGAAAATTCTGCTTATTTGGCGTGCTGTCCAGGATAGGGTCCATATTATCTCGTATTGTCCGACAGGAGCTTTGGGTGAAAATGCTTGTGGTATCGGACTGGTAGGCACTTACATGCATCCAAGGTCAAAAAACATGAATTTTCTTTTAATATACATTGCACATCACCTCTTTTCTCAGAGTCTGAACATGATTCGTTCGAGGATTCGGTCTCTCTGAACTCAGTTGTGATTGGTCGACTCTGCTCTGATTGGTCTACCATTTTGGAGCAAGTTATGTACTTGCTCAAAAATTGATTTTGGATCATTTTTAACCAGAAAAAGTAACGGACTGCAGCTTTAAGTGAAAATTCTACTTTCATATTCTGGCTAAATTAGGTTTTTTATGATGAAATTCAGTTATATTAAGTAACATTTTGAACATAAAGGCCTGTGCTTTTGATTAAATATTTTTTAATATTTTTGGTGATTCTGAATGATGTGGTGTCTTTTGGGGTTCTGTTAGATGAGAGCATGTGAGTAGCAGACTGAATGAAACTTTCATTATGGAACGAGATTAAAAGCGAGTCATCATGCGACCAGAATATACATAAGTGCTTTTGTGCCACTCTGAATTGGAGCCTATCATACTGTTTTTCGCAATCAGGGATTAATGTTTTGACTAAATTTTTTGTCTAATTGCAAATGCAATGTTGTAATGTCACAAATGTTAAGAATGCCATAAGGGTTTGAAATAAAATGAGAGTAAATCATATCAGAATTTTCATTTCCAAGAGAACTGTTCCTTTATGTGAGTGATTATTGACCAAAATAAGCTGTAATGCATACCAGACTTTATGCTGACAGTCAATATTCTGGAGTCTGTTTTTATTTTATTTTATTTATTTATTTATTAACAACACTGATGGCACCTCTAAAAGGTAGAGGTCTGAGTGGAGAGGTAAAATATGTCCTATTGTAATAAGGGGTACTGCCAAAGAATTTGGGTTTAATAAAGCCAGGTTCCAAAAAGTTGGGTTTTTTTGTGACTATTTTGGGTTCCTCAAAGAACCTATCAGTAAACAGTTCTTAAAAGAAGCATTTTTGTCACTGTGAAGAACATTTCAATAGAGAGTATGCACGTGAGGTCACTGTTGGCCGGAGCGACTGCGGTTACGCTCACTGAGTGGCAAAAAGACTGAGTGGCAGCATTGGTTTTCAGCATGAATGCTGTGAAAAACGCACAAAACACATCCAAAGTGGGAAAGAGTTTTGCGATTAACTACAAATAGATTTGACAAAAAAACTGAGGTGTATTTTTACAGACTGCCGAAAAGAAAAGCAAATGGATCACTGCAATTCGTAGATATAACTAGACTCCAGGCACCGAAACGTGGATTTGCAGATATCATTTTATCAATATGTTGAATTTTGAGGTAAAATCATACCTTATATATTGTATTGTTATTGACAACTCATCAATTAAATATTTACCATCTTATTTTCTGCATAATTGGATGTTTTTTTTAAAGAAACACTGACAAAAACTATACAAGTTTTAGGGCTGGATGATACATATAACATTGATATAACTGATGACCTGGATTTAGCAATTATATTGCATTTATATAAAGCATTCACAGGCAAATTTGCTTTATGTATTTGCCGTCGCAATCAGGCACATATAAATGTCAGGAAACATGATTCCTGGCTGCAGGTCAATATCCATGGATCACTGGATCTTTGGTAAGTTGTAAGGAAGACTAAACTGATAATCATTGCAGTTTCCCCTATTAAATCCAGTCATGCGGCAGCTCTTTTGCCACTCAGTCCGGTTGAGGGAGCGCGTTCTGGCGGGAATGCATACCCTCTATAACAACCTTTTTAAGCCATAAAGAACCTTTTGTGCAATGGAAAGGTTCCATGGATGTTAAACGTTCTTCAAGGAACTGCAGACGCCAATAAAGAACCTTTATTTTTAAGCATAGATGACTTTGATGAGTGAACTGTTGATTTATATCATAAAGCTTTAGGCTTTGAACACTGACCTGGCTCACAATCCTGCTGAGAGTTTAGAAACAGTGGGTATGTCCTGGTCAAACGTGTTCTTGTGTGAAATGTCAAATATCAGTGGAAATGCCGCTATGCCAAAACAGTTTGATACCTCCACCAACCTCTAAAGCCTTCCTAGAGAACTGAAGCAACAAATGGGTTACGTTTATGTAGTGGTTATGAAGGGTTGCAGGTCTGTTCCTGCTTGGGTCACAGAGAGGAGGGGATGAAAACGCAACTGACCATATAGCTGTCCATTTAGCATAGCAAATAAGCTTATTTGTAGGGCAGTGCATGTGCTCATGAGGGCAGGTTCAAACGCAGCCGTGTCCCAATCCCAGTCTCTCGCTCCACTTACCTGTCCAGTTTTCAATTGAACAAATAAAACACTGTCTTTTTTTTTTTTATATATATATAAACTGTAAAATGCGAGAAAAAACAGTTAAGAGTAAGTTCCCTTACTATATATGGGGAAAAGCTGTAATAGATCGAGCCTTACATTTCATCCAATTCTTCAGTAAAATACTGTTAAACACACCGTTTTTGCAAGTAAAATAACAAATCATCTTTTAATTTACAATGAAAAGCTGTAAACTGACATATCCAGAATTCATATTTGATGGTTTTTCGTTTTAATAAATATATTTCTTCTTCTTCTTTTTATTTTTTATGTGCATTAGAGTTATGTTGTAAAATTAATGTTGTGTTGCCATGATGGTGTTTTGTTTTGTACAATAGCTACTGACTGCGTAGAGCCACCGTGATGTTAAATGGCCAATTACATCTAAAACATAGAATGAAAAGAAGAAGAGGAAAAAAAACAACAACAACTGAGCAATGGTACAATGTCCTCCAATAGCAGCTGAAACACGCAGCTTACCTTGTGCCTTTATCACCCATCGCGAGGATCTGCGTGCGACACGTTCCACAGAAACTCTTCAGCTCGTGGGAAAAAGATGAGAGGGGTTTGCCGAGAAGGCAGAAGGAGAACAGAAGGATGGAGAGAGAGAGAGACTGAAAGAAAGGGAATTTACTACGCTGCGTTATAGCGCCGCTGTCACTTAAGCAGCTCTCCTTCCAGATGAATCCAATTACAGGAGCATCTCCACTGCCGCTTGCCAACAGAAACCCCGCGTTTCCAAATAAAACAAACAAAAGCCGCTGATTCTTCACTGCCTTCCTGTGACGCTCTGATTTAGGAGTCCTTCAGGTGAGAATGTACTAAAAATAAATGCTGGTTGGAGAATCCTAAAGCTTTAGAAGCTTCCGTTTGATATCCACACTGCCTCCGTCTACCAGAGCTCTCTCACCCTCCCTTCCGCTGCGTCTCTCTCTCTGTCTCACTGATATCCTCGCCGTCTCCCCTCCTCTCTGGATGTGTGAGGGTATGTGTGCAGGAGCTGAGGTGAGTGGGTGATGAGATTCTCAGCTCGCCATCACTGTGAAATGAGCGCGCGCACTGTCGCCGCGGCATTACATCTCGACATTGACATCATTTAAAGTGGTGTCACATTTCAGTTCTAAACTCCATAAGCATTAAATCAATATTGGACAGGATCAAGCATATCAATCAGCCATCGTGTGGGTTTAAGATAGTTTTATTAACTGAAAAAGCATCCCTGATGTTTTTAGTGTTTTATTTATCATGTTGTTGTTTTTTTTAAAGAATGGTTTACAGTATCAGTTCAGATGTAGCTTTAAATTCGTTTCATACAGGCAATGAAATTAAGATTTCTAAAAAAAAAATCACACATATGACATCAGATATTACACAGCAATACCCATGCATTTCATAATTACTTCAGACTGTTATGGCAAAACATGTAACACTCCAAAATACATTAATGTTCTAAAATGAATGCTCAAATCATGTTATATTGGCACTTTCCATGACATTTGGTGTCCCATTACTCTATTATTAGACACAACCCCCATTTTTTAAAACCTAAAATTAAGCAGGAAGCTAGTTTTTAAAACACATCAAATGTCATTTATCAAAGTTTCTGTGCAAAAAATATTAAACAAATATTTTCTTTAAGCTAAACTCTACAAAGTGATACAGTTGCAAGAAAAAGTATGTGAACCACTTGCAGAATCTGTGAAAATGTTAATAATACAAAATGCATGTTATGTTTTATTTAGTACTGTCTTGAGTAAGATATTTTACATAAAATATGTTTTATGTAGAACAGAGCTCAGTTTAACTGCTCAGAATAAACAAGAGACTCATGAACAACCATCACAAAACAAACAAACAGTCGTGGATCATCAGGTGACCACACACAGTATTGAGAATCAATGGTTCACATATGGGTCATTTTAATAAATTCAGCTATGGTTTTTTTGTCTTATGGATTTTATGTAAACATCTTTTATGTAAAATATCTTACTCAGGACAGTACTAAATAAAAAATAACATGCATTTTGAATGATCTCTCTTATTTTGTTAACATTTTGCACATTTTCAAAGTGGTTCACATACTTTTTCTTGCAACTGTAAATCTGCAACCCTGTTTCAGTTAGCTACCTATTATTTTACTATTTAATTTTGATGTTCATTTAATGCAGAAAACATTGGAAAGGGTTTAAACTATGTCATGACAGGAATGTTGATGTTTCAGGACCTATTTTTAACCTATTAATAGAAAGTGCCTATCAGAACAAAGACAAGCATGGACTTATTCTTATTTGCTCTTGCTCTTTTGCTTTCCTATGTACTGTAAACAACAGACTTTATCGTCAAACTCACTTTTGTCCTTGCTCTGTAGTTTTGCTTGGTATAAGAGTTATTTTTTTGGTCACAAAATAATAAATTAAATAAAATATATAACAGTTTGTATATAAACTTTTTTTTTTTTTTTTGTTACAAAAATGAGTGTGTTAACAAATATATGTATGTGGCCGTTCCCTTGATAACTGCACAATCCACATTTGGAAAGGCAGGGTTCAGTAACAATATAATAATAATAACGCTTTACCCAAACATTACAATATCTCTTTTCGGGGGAAAACGAATACAAAAATCCCTGTTTTTGTAATAATTTTGCTGTTCAAACTAATTTAAATGTACAACAGTATTCTCAACAAAAATATCTACCAGATGTTTTCTTATCAACAGATGGTACTTGATCTCATAACGTGGCTTCATCATTTTTGATTTACTTAACCAGAGTATTTCAAATGTTTTCAAGCAGGCCTTGAAAAACATATAAACATATGTAATCAATCAATCAATCAATCAATCAATCTATTTTTGGCATTGCATTGCAACATTATTTTCATGAAAAATTAAGTACATTTCCATCTCAATTCTCATGCATGGCGATAAACCTCATTGCCATATATGTATACATGTAAACTTGTTTTTAAGTAACATTTTAATTATGGTAGGATTGGTTGTACGGCCTTTTATTTATGCTGGTGTTATTTTTAAAACATAATTGTGAAAATATAACTTCTTGTTTTGTTTGATTTTGGGTTGAAATATAATTTTACAATAACTCACATTACAAATCTGTGATTTCTGTGGCACACATTAAATCAATAGCAACTACACTGTAAAAAAGAATTGTTGGTTTAACTTAAAAAAGTAAATTACCTGGCTGCCTTAACATTTTGATTTCATTGAAATTAAAAAATTGAGTTAATACAATGAAGGCGATTGATTTAATCAACAGAAACTCAAAATATTATGTTACCACATTAAGTTGATTTGACAAAAGAAAAAAATGTTGTGATAACAATCAGTTTTTACAGTGTAGCACATATGGCAGTTTAAGGTTAATAAATATTCTAGACTCTGGTCCAACAGCTGACAAGAGTAAGATGGGCATTAGACTTTCCTCACCTATAATTAAGATGAAAATGAACGCAGCAGATTAAATCACATGCCAGTCTGTGCATTACGCTGGACTTGTGTGATCTCTGATGCCAGTAATTTGGGTCTTCAAAGTCAGTCAGAGCAGTGCGGTGTGATTCTCATCAGACAGAAGGCCCTTTTAAATGCTAATCCGAGCGCAGTTTAGCAGTGAGCATACTGGGTCTCTATGGCAGCACTAAAGAGTGTGGCGGAGAGCTAGGCTTCCTCTCATTCATTTTTAAAACACGAGTCCCTTTTTAAAATAAATTACCAGAGTCAATCCAGTGTGACTGAGCACCTCCCTGAGGCAGCGATTAACAACATACAGTGGGGTCTGTGTATGAGATGACTAGTGAAAATGTTTCTATTTTGCTTTTAAATTTCATTACAAATTATATCAGCAGCATAACAATTTGAGTGTAAAAACATATTTGGTGTGTCTCCCTTTTGCTTTGATGACAGCAACACTCAAGCTGCATGAACCTGAAGATCATGTTATTCTGCATGTGATATTAATCATTATCAAATACATAAATCATATTAAATACATCATAATGATTCAGATTTTCATTGTGGTCTAAGACATTTGAAATACATACATTACAGTTCAAAAGTTTGGGTTCTGTTTTTCTGCTCACCAAGGCTGCATTTGTTTGATCAAAAATATAGAAAAACAGTATTATTGTGATATATTATTACAATTTGAAAGAACTGTTTTGTATTTTATTATATATGTTAAATGTAATTTATTCCTATGATGCAAAGCTGAATTTTCAGCATCATTACTCCAGTCTTCAGTGTCACATGATCCTTCAGAAATCATTCTAATATGATGATTTGCTGCTCAAGAAACATTTATAATTATTATCAGGGTTGAAAACAGTTCATATTTTTGAGGAAACCACAATACATTATTTTCAGGATTCTTTGATGAACAGATATTCAAAAGAGCAGCATTTATTTACTTTTTTTTGTAACATTATAAATGTCCTTACTGTCACTTTTGATCAGTTTAATGCGTCCTTAAATTTTTATTTAAAAACGGTAATATATATATATTATAAACTTCTATCTCTTTTTGCATTGCATTCAAGAATCAAAGTCACTGTGTGACAATATACAATGGGCTTTAACCAGGCATTCAAAATTATGTGTCTGTTCTGGGTTTTTGTCTCTAAAAATAGGACCGACATGCGTATGCGCTGGGGTCGAGTTTCCATGTATTCAGAAACGTGCTGTCATGTTCTCGTTGGTTCCACTTTGTTCATGTTTCCCTTTTTCATATCAAATCCCAGAGGCAGAAATATCTGGTGAATGTCAAGAGATCTCAGATTTTTAAGTGGCTTACAATTATAGTAAGAAGTCAAGCAACAGGAAGGCCTACAAATGCTTCGCCACGTCCTGCGTCAGTAATTCATTTGTAACAAGGTTTCAAAACAAAAACCCAGACAGCTCCGCTCGACAGTCGCCAGACCCCTGTAACATTAGCACATCTGTTTGTGCTTTTGAATGACACGGCTTCTTAGCAACAAAGACTGTCACAACACTAAAGGTCTTGCTATTGACGGAGTGCAGAGTGTGAGCTTTTCCCAACAAGGTTGTGTTTTGATGACATCCCTGAGTGCATTTCCAGGAGTGATTTCAGTTGATAAGATGGAAAAAGGGAGCCCATGTCTGGTCTCAGATATCACTCCAGAGCACAGCTCGACGGCTTTTGTCCACGCTTACCACGTATTCGCCCGACAACGACCAGGCCACGGCACTTATTGGAGCACTGCAAAAAGAATTTCATCTTAGAATTCAATTTGAAGGCAAATTTAAAGAGATAATTCACCACATCCCACTAAACAGTGGAATTATTGAAACAAAAAGCACCATAAAAGTGGTCCATACAACTAAACTCTGTATTCCAATTATTCTGAAGTCATACTAAATCCCACTATATATAGCTAAATATGAGGAACAGACAGAAATTTATGTCAGTATTTGCAGAGAATCTTTAAAACTTTTCACACTTAAGGGTTTAATTTAGCAATAATGATTAAAACTTATTTGAGAGAGACTTACAAATAAATAAAAAAGCAAAAACTAATCTAAATCAATTTTGTACAATGGTGTTACTCTCCAAACATTTAGGCACAATTTTGAGCACGTGCACACTTCTCATTCTCTTTAGACTAAAAGACGTAGAATGAAATTTGTATCTACAGTATATAGAATGACATTTGTGACCCGTGCTCGCAAAATCAGTCAGAATGCGCATGGGCTACTTACGAACTACAGGCAAACAAGTGAAAAATAATGATTTTGGTCAAATTTGAGGTTTTCACAAAAACGAGTTCATTAAAGGCCCCAATATACTTCAAACAAAGTTCTTTTTCGTTCTTCGTGTAGGAGAAAAACGAAGTTCGAAAAGCGTGATCAGCGATATACTGTAATCAAACATCTGACGCCACCCTCACATGAATATAAAAAATACGTGCTGTACACTTTCTTCTCAGTAATAAAATAAAAAAAGAAAACTACCAGCATTTTTATAGAAAGCATAAGAAAAGCGTCTGATGTTAGCACGAGCTCCGCAAATTATGCACTCCAATCACGTCACATCTTCATATAGCACTTTATTCAATAGATTGCTTAAAATCAAGCAGCTTTACAGTATCAAACATGAAAAACAGTGTTAGTGCCTCATAGGGTTGTGCCAATGAACGATATCATCGTCCATCGTGATGGCTGACCGACACGATTGTCAAATATGTGAAAGTGGATGTGTTTTGCTGTTTAAACAACTTTATAATGATTGCGTTAGTTGAGCTATTCACGTTATGGGCGTCGCCATGTTAGTTTGTGCCGCAGGTTCTGTTGGATTCACAACATCTTATATGTATTTAAACATCCGAAACCTAAAATAAACATTATGTGGTTGAAAACATATTTGTGATATATGAAAAGTGCTGTGCGCGTCCATCTCTATTTGAATTTGGCAATTGATCACGTGATGCACTGCACTGAACGTTCTAATCACACCGGTGTGATCGTACGCGTCAAAGGGATAAATAAAATAATAAAGTAAAATAATGAATAATAATTATATAATAACGAAAAATTTAAATACACCCCCCACCCCCGACGATATCATCGTCTATCACGATGTTTTACTGATTATTTTACTTTACGTTATCGTCACTGACCAATGGTAGTACGAAGGTGTACTGCAGCAGGAGCGAAGAGTTCGCTTTGGCAAGCCGTTTCGAACATCCAAAACGAAGTTTGTTTTGGCCTGATTTTGTTCGAAATGACATCACATCAGTCCGTTCTTCGATTTCGTTTGAAGTATATATACCTTAAGTCCTCATATCTAGGCGGCGCGAGTCAAGCGAATTGAGCGTCTGACGCCCAAACGCCCGAGTTGAAAAATCTGAACTTGGCATAACCGAGTTAAATTGCCATTATAATCGAGACAGGAATAAAAAGGACCTTGCCTTGAAGAGAATATGCGAAGAAATCAGACAATCTGGTTAGTTGTAAAACTTTTTGCATGATTTTAGCCGTTGATATTAGCCCACCTTCTAGCTAGCAAAAGTCGGCCGGCATAACAGAGTTAAATTGCCGTTACAGGTTTCCAACTGACAAGATTATGTGTTTATTCAGAGGATCTGTGCAGAAAGAGACTTTGTTTAGACGCGCAAATTGAGTGAATTTTACGCGCGTCTGAAGCGTGTGACTTCAAAATGTTCAAGCATCCAACTAGACGCGTCTGGCGCGAATTTGACGCATTCGGTGTGAACGCAGCATAAGACCTTCGTTCATCTTCAGAACACAGTTTAAAATATTTTAGATTTAGTTCGAGAGCTTTCTGTCCCTCCATTGAAAATGTATGTACGGTATACTGTCCATGTCCAGAAAGGTAATAAAAACATCATCAAAGTAGTCCATGTGACATCAGTGGGTTAGTTAGTAGTTTTGAAGCATTGAAAATACATTTTGGTCCAAAAATAACAAAAACTACGACTTTATTCAGCATTGTATTCTCTTCCAGGTCTGTTGTCCATCCGCGTTCACGACTCCGCAGTGATGCTAATGACATGTTATCTGGTGTGCCCGAGCTTCGCTTACAGTCTGAGGGAGACGCACGCTGTAAACAAAACAACCTTCGCACACGTGTCTAAGGATTTTGACACAGAGGAAGACTTGCATTTTTTTGCTCAGCCATATTTATTTAAACCCAAATACACGGACGAAGAACTAAGAGCGATGGAAGAAGCTCCTACACAGCAGAACCGCTGTCACAAGCAGCGTCACTGCGGAGTCGTGAACGCGGATTGACAACAGACCCGGAAGAGAAGACAATGATGAATAAAGTCGTAGTTTTTGTTATTTTTGGACCAAAATGTATTTTTGATGCTTCAAAAACTTCTAACTAATCCACTGATGTCACATGGACTACTTTGATGATGTTTTTATTACCTTTCTGGACATGGACAGTATACCGTACATACATTTTCAATGGAGGGACAGAAAGCTCTCGGACTAAATCTAAAATATCTTAAACTGTGTTCTGAAGATTAACGAAGGTCTTACGGGTTTGGAACGACATGAGGGTGAGTCATTAATGACATCATTTTCATTTTTGGGTGAACTAACCCTTTAAGGTATGGTTGCTAGTGATTTTGTTTTGGAACCTTCAGAAAACTTGACTTTGTTGATTCTATCCACTTCAAACAGGTCAGTAACTTTGTCAGATTCCAACAAATCATACATCATTTTGAAGGTTCTTTAATAGAGATTGTGAAAATAACAATAACTCATTTTTGAAAATTTGCTCATTGCGACTCATTTTGCCAGCACGGGTCACATATAGAGATTGTACCTCATGTTAGCTTGCTTATTTTACTCAAAAGCATGATCTACAGTAAGTCCATATGTCATACCAACAAGAAACTTTGCTTCTAATCACAGGTCAAGCACTGTAGTTCCAACCACACAATTTTGCAATGCTGTTTGTAAATGTTCATTGGAACTATGGTTTCAGGAAACTTTGGTTTCTGACTCATTGTTGGTGAACTATGTTGGTAATGTAAAGACCAAAGTTTCCCAACAATGCTTTTTCAAGCATTGTTGATTAGTTGACCGCGGTGACTCATCTTTGACTTACCTGTGCATTTCTGGAAGCCTTTTTTCTAGGTTTCCTGTGTTGACATTCCATATGTACACGGCACCGTCAGCAGAGCCAGCTGCTAGGAAACTGCCATCCGGACTGAAATAGAGAGTAAACCTACAATTGTGACTGATGACTACAGACTGACACACATTACTCTGGAACTGATTCTTTCTTGCCGTATAGATCCCTCAGGCAAGTGATCTGATATCAAATTCACTGAAATATCAAAAACCTACACAAGACATATCCAAAATCTGTTCCTAGACCAAGTGAAAGACCTTCCAAGACTGCACTTTAAGGCATAGAAGCTTTTTTATTTTATGCTGAAATTATGCTGCCTTCAAAGATAGTAGATTTTGGGCAAATTAGATATGGTATTGAACATGTGCCTCACAGAGTGTGTGCTCGCAATGAAGAAAGAAAATAAGATGGTGGACAAAGTCTATGAGAATTAGTTGAGTCCAATGTGGAGTGTTTCAAAACAGTTGAGGCTCCATTTCTGACAGGATGCTGTCTTAGAAGATAGCTGCCTATGTAAGAGCCATAAACTGTAGCCAATAGCCATCTGGACACAATTTTCCAGATTTTTGCTTTATTCCACAACACTGCATCTGAAATGAATCAATGGACTTTAAAAGTTACTGTAAGCGATTTCAGCTTAGCTAACTTCTGCTAGACTGCATTAGACCACGTTCTCTCCAAAACCCCGCCCTCAAAAGACATGTCAGCCAACCGGTGCCAGCCAATCCCAAAAACCCAAAAAGACTAACAAGCAACGAGCATTTCTGATCCTTTTATTTAGCAACAATGCATTAAATGAATCACGATTAATCATTTGCAAAATAAAAGTCTGTGTTTATGTAATAAATGTGTGTGTTCTGTGTATAATAATTATGTATATATAAATACACACACATACATGTATAAATTTAAGAAATATATGCATGTATAAATAAATATATATTTAAATATATTTTATATTATATATAAATATAAATATTTTATATATAAATATAACATTTTTCTTAAATATACATATGTATGTGTGTGTATTTATATATACATAATTATTATACACAGAACACACACATTTATTACATAAACAAAGACTTCATTGAATGAGATTAATCGTTGTGCGGCCCTAATTAAATTAATCAAACGTGGCAGTAAAAACTTTTACGTTTTTACAAAGGATTTCTATTTTAAATAAATGCTGGTCTTTTAAAATGTCAACTCATTAAAGAATCCTGAAAAAAACCAATCACAGTTTCCAAAAAATATTAAGAAGCACAACTGCTTTCAACATTGTTAATAATAAAATGTTTTGTTTTTTTTCTTTCAAAATCCACATATTAGAATGTTTCCTGAAGGATTATGTGACATTGAAGACTAAAGTAAAGTAGTACACTAAAGTGTTGCCATCAAGGGAATAAATGATAATTTTAAAATATATTAAAATAGTTACTTTAAATTGTAACAGTATTTTACAATATTACTGTTTTTACTGTATTTTGATCAGATAAATGTAGCCTTGGTAAGCATAAGAGACTTTTTTCAAAAACATAAATAAATTGCACAGACCCCAAACCATTTAATGGTTGTGCATGATCATATTTAACAGATTTTTCAATCTTCGCACACTGCAAAATATTTTGCCAGACAACAAAATTACCTCATAGTGAATGTGTTTTAAGTCAAGTCATGACTGAATGAAACTGACTAAATCAGGTTATACAAAACAAAAGTCATCTTTAAGTGTCAGAATAGTTAGAAATATTGCCTAAAGATATCTGTAAATTTTTTTCAGTATAGTAGATACGCTTTGTGCAACAATTAGTTTGAGTGACATACACTATTTCCTAATGGCAGTGGGCTGTTTCTACTCAGCCAGCCTAAAAGAAAAGTGTTGGCCAGTGGTGAAGATTCTGAGTTATGTGCCTGGCACAAGGGGAAAATTTTGCAGGGTGAAGGTTTTGATGAATGATGAAGCGACCATTAGGTTCCTACTTATGGCTCTCGCTCCCATTTCAAATGCTTGTGCCAGATCTAGCCGTACAGAAAGTCACAGTGCGTTTTGGCCTTACTGTCTCCATGGAAACAGTGTGTATATATGTCTATGCAGGGAGGTGATAAAAAGACTTATCTGTAAGACTCGTTTCTCATCTCACATCATATGGAGTGTGTTGCATTTACTTTCTAACAACGCTGAGAAAATTGCAGGGTCAGACTGTGCATATAGAAGCTGCCAACGCTCTAGGATCATTGAAAATACATCTGTAGTAAAGCGTGCAATTTTTAGGCTAGAAGAAGACAACAACAAACAATTTTGGCAAGGAAACCAAATCTAAAGAGCAAAATAAGGATTCATACTTTGCATAAAGAATGTGAATGTGAAATATAAACAGTTAGGTTCCAGATGTAATTTTTTTTCCCCAAGAAAAAAATATTTGTAGCTTCTGGAGGAGATGCAAGCCAGTGTGATTTCACCTTTGCATAATTGAAGAACTACACTAGCCATAATTCTGAAGACAGATCTACCAATCAGAGAAGTCGCTGTTACCATGGATATGGAATTCAGGATAAAAATGCTCCATTGAGTCCACTTCTAAAGCACTGCAGTGTAACTGAGTCTCCCAACACTCTAAAACAACATGTATTTGTGTACTTTTCAATATTTTGCAATAAACTTCAAATATATTGAATTTTGTATAAAAATATATATAAATATATAGTGCTCTTTTTTTTATTAATTATTATTTTATTAATTAATTATTTTAATCCCTATAAAAAATTAATTGGAAAAATACTTATGGAAAAAAAGTGTCTATTGACCAGTGTCATTTTAGTATAACTGATACACAATTATAGTTTTTATTTATATTTTGAATTACATTTTATTTTTATATTTTCTGTTTTCATTTTCATTTTAAATTTTTTGTGTGGTTTTGTCGTTTTATTAGCCATGCTAAGGAAAATACCAGACCCATAAGGTTCTGAGGTATGCATAATCACAAACCCTTTGGTCTAAAAAAACTGAATAACCCAGAGGATTCAAGTCTGGGGTCAAATCAATTCAATAGCAACATCATGAATGTGTGTGGAATAGTCCAGCCTGCCACAACAAAACCAACAATAAAACAAAGTCACAAAAGATGCACACTCGTTTCTGCTGAGTGGGTCCTGTTACCCGGGGACAAAGCCACTGTGTGTCACACAGACATAGAGACACATAATTTAGAACACCAAGAGGTAGAACTCTTGGCCTCCACAGCAGACCAGTAACTGATCAGATTTACACCACAAATCTGAGCAGTCAATGTAAATCCTCAAAGCCCTGACTGGAAAAGAAATTAAGGTTTTTGATAAAAACATTCCAGGATTTTTCTCCATCAATGGACACCAAACGGTTAAAGGTCAAAATTAGTTTCAGTGCAGCTTCAAAGCGTTCTACACGATCCCAGACAAGAAATAAGGGTCTTATCTAGAGAAACCATTGCTCATTTTATTAAAAAAAAAAAAGTATACATTTTAACCATAAATGCTCATCTTAAACTAGCTCTTTTCTTCTTCTTCTTCTTCTTCTTCTTCTTCTCGATTAGAATTCCAGCAGTGTAGACACTGCTAAGTTTATTACTGCCCTCCCCAGGTCAAAGTTTGAACTAATTGTTATATACTTGCACTAGCATATTGTATATGACAACTTAGTTCAAACTTTGACCTAATTTCTTCAAACTTTGACCTTAATTTCTTTTCGACTGAAGAAAGAAAGACATGAACATCTTGGATGACATGGGGGTGAGTAAATTATCTGGAAATTTAAATTTGAAAGTGAACTAATCCTCTAACCATAGTAACAGAGCTACCTTGAGAGTCAGAAACTTTTCTGAGGCCGACTCTAAGGGCTCAAAGGGGGTCTCTGGCAAGCATTCAGGGAACTCGCTGCCTCAATTGTCTGGCACCACAAAGGAAATGAGACCTTTGCCTCCCAACAAAGGCTCCATCTATGTGGTCGTGGCAAGCAGGAATAGCATCCACGTACGCCTTAAATGTAGAAGGGGATAACCCTGCTGAGAGGTGCTCCTGCAAGAACTCCAGCACTGAACTGGAGTGGACTGGCTCTTTAAGGTGCTGCACACCATGACTCATAGAGACACCACTTCAGGGCATACAGTTTACTAGTGGAGGGAGCTCTAGCATTTAGGATGGTCTCAACAACTCCTCAGGGGCCAAACCCACAGCATTCACACCTCGGGCCTAGGGTGAAATATTATATTCAGGAGAGAATATTCCTCCTGTTTGGAATCTCCCAAGGTGAAGCCATGTCTGCACCAAGGCATCGAGCCCTAACAGAGCTGGAGGTGTGGAGGCGAACCAGAGGGGACAGTAGGTTGACTCCTCTGAGGCTTCCTCTCTGTCGAACCTCTGCCAAATTAACTCCACTA
Organism: Chanodichthys erythropterus; assembly: GCF_024489055.1. Lineage (NCBI taxonomy): Eukaryota > Metazoa > Chordata > Actinopteri > Cypriniformes > Xenocyprididae > Chanodichthys > Chanodichthys erythropterus. Next base: position 38,136,929 of record NC_090237.1, read on the forward strand.
CCTCGGGAAGGAGAGCAGTCTGCCTTGAGCCCAGAGCAGGAGCTGCTGCACTAACCTAAACACCAACTTAAACGCAGTCCATCCTGGTGATTTATGTAAGAGCCTACTGATGTGATGTTTATCCGTACCAACACGTAGTAGCCCCTCAGGTCTGGGAAATACAGCCTTCATCTCCAGGCAATTTATGTGCCAAAAGATATGTCTGCCTTGGGGGTGAGTAAATTATCAGGAAAATTTTATTTGAAAGTAAAGTGGAGTAATCCTTTAAGGTTGAACCACTGTAGTCACATGAACTGTTTTAAATAGCTTTCTAGGCATCTGAAAGTGTTAATTATCTTGCTGGCAATGGAGGCCTCACTGAGCCATTGGATTTTGTCAGAAACATCTTAATTTGTGTTCGGAGATGAACGAAGGTCTTATGTGTGTGGAACAACATGAGGGTGAGTAATTATTGACAGAATTTTCATTTTTGGGTGAACTAACCCTTTAAGCGAAGTAATTGCCAGAATAAATGCCATCTTTAGACTGAGGAACTTCTCTGAAAACAAGTCCAAGGGCTCAAAGAGTGCCAGAGATAACTCTTCTAGAACCATGGCCAGAACCCAGGCCATAACTCTTACATAAACTGCAGGCCTTAATCTCAAAATGCCACAAAGGAAATAAGTTATTCAGTGGTGTCTCCCCAAAGACCCATGGCCTAATGGTGCGTGGAAGGCAGCAATAGCCATCACATAGTTCTTAAGCATGGAAGGGGAAAGACCAGCATAAAAACAATCCTGGAGGAACTCCAGCATAGAAGCCGCTTGGGCAGTTTACTGGTGTTCTCTGCACCATAAAGTGAATACTCCCCACTTTAAGGTGTAAAGTTACCTTGTAGAGGGAGTTCTAGAGTTTAGGATGATCTCGTCAACCTCAGTTTAAAGACCATATTTTAAGAGTTGATCTCTCTCAAATGCCAAACTCACAGTTTCCACATCTCTGGTCAAGGGTGATAGATTGTGTCCCCGGCCTGTGACAGAAGGTCCCCCCTGATGGGAATATCCCAAGGAGAGCCATCCAGGAGATATTAGTTCTATAAACCACACTCGTACCTGCCAGAGGAGGCTACTAGGAGTAGATGGACCCCGTCCTGGTGAACCTTCTCAAAAACTCAGAGAGTAGAGAGCAGAGCAATCAGGGGAAATGCGTACAGATATAGCTTTGGCCATGTCTGCACCATGGCACCCAGCCCTAGCAGGAAAATCCAGCCATCATCTCCAGGCAATTTATGAGCCATGACAGATGATGACCTCTTCAGAGACTCTGAGTCGAGCAGCCATCTAGGACCGCACCCCAGCCTGTGAGGGAAGCGCCTGTCGCAAGTGTAACAAGAGCACAACTGTTTTCAACACTGAAAATAACAAGAAATGTTTACTGAGCAGCAAATCTATCTATCTATCTAAAAATAGCTATCTTTACTTAGAGGGTCAGAGTCTTTTCCCATTCATTACACGAGCAGGATTGGATTTTCCATCTACATGTAAATCCACATGACCTCTCCAAAGACTAAGAAAAAAAGTCAGGGTTGGTGTAGATGCCATAAGTACTCAACAACACAGCAATACGCTTCAGAGGTTGTAAGCATCACAATGCATGCCATCTCGAATAAGACACAGCACAGACATGTCCTATTACTGTGCAGACACTGGTCTGTGTAGCGTCTGGACCAATCAGCCACACAATTATTCATGGTATTTAATGAATTACCCATAAACTCACTCTCACTATCAAAGTTCTCTGAACTCATCCCCCTAAAACTGCAACCAACATCCCAAGTGTAGCTAGCACACAGGCACAACTAGGTGTCCTGTTACAGTTATATGGTACTTTTATGATCCATAAGAATGCTGTAGAGACTAGTGACTCATCCTTCCTGAGAAGGACAAATAAACTCTCTTAATCCTACGTATTCTCTATATAACCACTTGGGAAATGTATAAACATGTATCCAAGTTTCCCATCTCATGACTTTCCTTTTATAGGCTTTATTCTATGTATTAATTCTCTCTTTTGAACTATTTTGGTATTAATGTTCCATAGTTGCAAATGTATAGTTAACTGAGATCACATTGGCAGCATGCTTGGTATCTACGGACTCCAACTTTCATTTCCTATTTGGTAATTTATGTTACATGTTACTAACTCTGTGACACATTAGTATTATAAGAATCTAGAGGGTTCTTCTCTCAAACATCCAATCCAGTGTCTTATGCTAATATCTTGCTACAGAACAAAGACTCGTAAAACTTCCCTCCGAGGGGGCAACTCCTTATTGGCTCAGACACCTTAAGAGGGTGTGATGTCTCCACCCCTTATATTCATGGATCACAAGATAAAACCTTCTCTTCCTGCTCTTCCTCCTTTTCTTCTCTTTTACTGATGAATGCTGACGTCAAGATGATGCTTTAAGAAGCTAGAAGCTTCTAAGGAACCCCAAGCTTGTGCCAGGCCTCGGCCTAGACCTTCCATTCACCAAAGATCCTCTGAATCCAGCCGGTTCTCTTTCGTCAAGAAAATATCAGCAAAGATTCAACAGGAGCCTCCACAAATTGCATCAGGACAGTTTTAATTCAACTTGGAGAGACATGCAAGTATCAAACTTAGTCTCATTATCGGATACATTGAGTATCCTTACCCCTTTTAAAGAAGGGCCTGTTAAAACTAAACTGATGGTTTGCTCAAGGCTGTTGATCTGCTGAATGTCCAACAATGCTGTAACTTCTTGCTTCCTGTACTCTGCTTTCTCTCTCTCTCTTGGTAAACTGTATGCATGTATGTGTGTGAATGTTAGAGTAGTTTAAGTGTTTAGTCTAGTTAATAAAGTCTTGTTCATGTCACACGTAAGGTTGTCCGTGTTTTGCGCTCATGTACGGGAGTCCCTATTCATGTCGGTCCTGACTACAGGCTTTTAGTAGAATAAGATTATTTCCCATAACCTGGAAATGAACATTTCTTAGTTAATAAACAATTAACACTGTGTGTTCATTGAACAACAGGTTAATTGATTGTAATATTAATTTTATTACATTAAGTTAATTTTATTAACTGATTAAAATATTAATAATTAATTATAACTAGTTATGATTAATTATTCATATTTATTTTGAGCTAATTTGCTACAAATGGTGGAGAATGCGGGCATGAATAAACAAAGGTTATGAGCTTAAACCACTGTCAATTTAAAAGTGTGCATTTGATAATTCCAGTCAGAATATGTCAGACGATGCGCATTTTGGTCACTAATTGCTGGTTTGTTGGATGCTGATAAAGTGATGGCTTGAATTGACATCTCTACTGTAACTGAAAGAGTCTACTCTTGACACATTTTAGCATATGTTCAAATGGTATCAGTGTAAAGTTAATCTGATTTTAGCGAAGAAATCCTAATCTCAGTATTAGAGCGTAAGCCTGTGTTGACGAAGGAATCTCAGCTCAGCGGCATGTAAACTGTACCAGAATTGATTATTCTGCTTTGGTTGGAGAAATACCAATTGCAGTATTGCTTAACCTGTTTCTGATGAATGAATCTCAGTACAGTGTTATATAAATGTAGATTTGGGTAATGCTCCCCTGTTATAGTTAAGATTGATGTCATTCATCTAAACTTTGCCTGCACCTACAAGCATAGCTACCTTTTGACCAAAACTGTGTTTCACTCGCTGAAAGGAACATCAGTATTCATGCACAAGACGGACTTAACTATATATGCTTAAACAAGCTTTGACTTACAGCAAACTGTGTAATTACCCTTTAAACAAGTACAAGACGTTGTTTAAAGTAGAGAGAAGAGTTTACATGAGTAAAATTTGCAAATGCCAAAACATATTTGCATTTTACTGAATGTAATATCAAGTTTTTGAAAATCTGAAAGTATAAGCGTCACATTTTAACTCTATACGTAACTTGTTTGAAATGAGCAGACAGTCTCAATAAACTGTTTGAAGTGCCCAAATGTGCATTGGTTCCCATGACAACGACTTGTCACAGGAAGTGCTAACTCATCACCCTGTGATGCCATATTGTAAACAAACCAAGCTAGGTGGCTAAGCTAACCTCACCTAGCAGCCCTGCACCTCAGGCTAAGCTAACTAATAGCTTCTACAGTTAGTGGTTAGCATCATTTACGTGAAGCCTTTAACTATAGCTTGTGTGTATGCAGTGTGAACTGATCTAAACCAATTTCCCTTAACCATATTCCTGGTTTTCTGATTTCTCTCTTTCCTTACCTTTAATTCGTCTCAGCTAATTTCACCTGCACTTAGGTGCATTTCTCTCTGAACACTGTTCAGCTAAATCTGCAGTTACTAGGGTAATTAAATCTAAATTTAATTACATGTAAACTGTTTAACTAAAGAAGAATTCTAGGATTTATTGAGATTTTTCAATAGCACGTTGACTAAACTTCTGGGAGGGACACACACATGGTGTGGTCCTGAACACGCTGCAGCTGTGACCAACTATAGAGTGATTTCCAAAGCTAATCTAATTGTTAATCACTAGTGCTATTGACTATTCCCAATACCAGGTCATTCTGCTGTTTTAATCACTTCTTTAAATATTTTATTGGTTTTAATTATAATAGCAGTCAGCTATTTGTTTTTACTAGAATTATTTCTTTCATCTATGTGATTTATTTACATTTTCCTGTTTAGTCTTGTGTGGTTTAATTTCCCAATATAACCACAAGCAACTAGACATACTCTCCTTCTTGATTTTGTTTATTTACAACAGTTGCTTCAATTTTATGAGCCAGTTACAAAGGAATCTGAATGATTGCTATGGCATAATTTTGAGCACCACTAATAAGCACAATCTAATAGGAAAGCTCTCCTCTTCCTCTCTCTTTCTCTTTTCCATTTGTTCAGAGGTCAAGCCTGTTGTGAGCCATCAGTAAGAAATACTAAGAAATAATTTGACCACAAGAACCATCTTAAGTCATTTATTAAACCTAGCTGTATTTTATACACCTGGCTGCTCACTGTGCCTTTAGCCCTAAATTCTGTTTGATCTTGCAGTAGTCTCTTGCCCTTACTCTCACCACAAGCGTGCCTAAATGTTGCAGATGCTCAGCCTAACTGCCCAGATGGCAGACCAAAAGGACTGGCTATGTGTCGTGAGGAACACCCTCCTAACCAGTGCTGCTGAGCAATTACGGCACCAGAGCCAAAAGCAACTGGACAAAGATGGAAGAGAAGTAAAGGCAGACGACTCAAACCAGAGGTGTGATCACAATGATCTGACTGAAGTCAACTTCTTCCTGGCCCACATCCTCGCTGTTTTGAAACAGGAGGTGAACAACCTCAAACTCCAGATCACAGAGACTCACAAGGAGCTGATGCATGCTAAAAGCCACATAGACCAGCTAGAGATGGAGGCTTGGGACAGACGCAAGGACCCTGACAAAATAGAGACACAGAAGAAAAGAGAACTGAGACTCTCTTACCTGCAGCAAACAGAACCATTGCAGGAGAAACGTCTCACTTCACCGCATGGAGTCAGCAGAAGAACCTCCCCCAGCCAAGCACAGAGGTACAGAGGGGGAGGCCAAAGCCTTCTGCTTGACACCTTATCAGCCATTTTCCTGAAATCCTCTGCAGCTGCAGAAGGAGAAGGATTAATTCAGACAGACCCAGGTACCAGACCTACCACAGGGAGAAGCCAGGGATGGGAGCATCCTCTCCCTGCAGACACAGCAGGATCTCCAACAGCAGGCAGCCCAAGGACGACTGGACACGCCTGCATCGGACCTGCAGGAGCTTCTAACGCTAGTAAGATAGCTCCTTGAACAGTTCTTACCTGAGGAGTACTCAGCAGTACAAGCTTCTGACCACTCACACAACACCAGCTCAGAGACCTGAGCTTGTCTACTGTCTACATCAACCGCAATGGAACGACCACCACTCCAGGAGACACATACAACCAGAGCCCATCACAGCCTTCCAGCCTTGTGTGCCAGTGGTGTGTCTGATCTCTCTACACCTTCAACGTCGTTCGCTGTTGTCCATAGAAAGAACAACAACGATCGAAAGGGGGGATGTAGCGTCTGGACCAATCAGCCACACAATTATTCATGGTATTTAATGAATTACCCATAAACTCACTCTCACTATCAAAGTTCTCTGAACTCATCCCCCTAAAACTGCAACCAACATCCCAAGTGTAGCTAGCACACAGGCACAACTAGGTGTCCTGTTACAGTTATATGGTACTTTTATGATCCATAAGAATGCTGTAGAGACTAGTGACTCATCCTTCCTGAGAAGGACAAATAAACTCTCTTAATCCTACGTATTCTCTATATAACCACTTGGGAAATGTATAAACATGTATCCAAGTTTCCCATCTCATGACTTTCCTTTTATAGGCTTTATTCTATGTATTAATTCTCTCTTTTGAACTATTTTGGTATTAATGTTCCATAGTTGCAAATGTATAGTTAACTGAGATCACATTGGCAGCATGCTTGGTATCTACGGACTCCAACTTTCATTTCCTATTTGGTAATTTATGTTACATGTTACTAACTCTGTGACACATTAGTATTATAAGAATCTAGAGGGTTCTTCTCTCAAACATCCAATCCAGTGTCTTATGCTAATATCTTGCTACAGAACAAAGACTCGTAAAACTTCCCTCCGAGGGGGCAACTCCTTATTGGCTCAGACACCTTAAGAGGGTGTGATGTCTCCACCCCTTATATTCATGGATCACAAGATAAAACCTTCTCTTCCTGCTCTTCCTCCTTTTCTTCTCTTTTACTGATGAATGCTGACGTCAAGATGATGCTTTAAGAAGCTAGAAGCTTCTAAGGAACCCCAAGCTTGTGCCAGGCCTCGGCCTAGACCTTCCATTCACCAAAGATCCTCTGAATCCAGCCGGTTCTCTTTCGTCAAGAAAATATCAGCAAAGATTCAACAGGAGCCTCCACAAATTGCATCAGGACAGTTTTAATTCAACTTGGAGAGACATGCAAGTATCAAACTTAGTCTCATTATCGGATACATTGAGTATCCTTACCCCTTTTAAAGAAGGGCCTGTTAAAACTAAACTGATGGTTTGCTCAAGGCTGTTGATCTGCTGAATGTCCAACAATGCTGTAACTTCTTGCTTCCTGTACTCTGCTTTCTCTCTCTCTCTTGGTAAACTGTATGCATGTATGTGTGTGAATGTTAGAGTAGTTTAAGTGTTTAGTCTAGTTAATAAAGTCTTGTTCATGTCACACGTAAGGTTGTCCGTGTTTTGCGCTCATGTACGGGAGTCCCTATTCATGTCGGTCCTGACTACAGGCTTTTAGTAGAATAAGATTATTTCCCATAACCTGGAAATGAACATTTCTTAGTTAATAAACAATTAACACTGTGTGTTCATTGAACAACAGGTTAATTGATTGTAATATTAATTTTATTACATTAAGTTAATTTTATTAACTGATTAAAATATTAATAATTAATTATAACTAGTTATGATTAATTATTCATATTTATTTTGAGCTAATTTGCTACATCTGCAAACTCCATATTGATAGATGACTGGCGACAACTCATAGCGTCCTGTTTGATTTCACTCACCTGAAGATGGCCTTGGTGCTGTCACTTCCACATTTGAAGCCCTCTGCTCTGAAACAACAAAGACAAGCAAACAAAAAGAAATTCAGTGTTCTGTAAATTGAACAACAAAACGAATCATGAATTAAGCTCATTCAGCTTTATATAATGCTTCGGGCCATGTTCTGTATAAATAGTATCCTTGTAATTGCATTCTGACTTGCTTTAAAACAATGGATAATGCTGAAAAGACTGTGGCAGCCACAGTTGTATCAGGGTATTGAATATGCATGGCTGATGCTTTAAATAACCAATTCATTTTCTTCTCTCTCGTGACTTTATAAACATTGTCAGTCAATTTTCAAAGTTTATTGCAGTCATTGCATTCTCATTGTAATTCATTACAAAATCAGAATTTGTATCTGTATTTAGAAGTCATCTGTTATGAATATATAATATATACCATTGAAAAGATTTTTTGATAAAAAACTGTAATTTTATGAAATATTACAATTTAAAATTACTGTTCTCTATTTTAATATATTTTAAAATGTAATTTATTCCTGTAATTAACAGCTGAATTTTTAGCATTATTACTCTAGTCTGTCACATGATCCTTCAGAAATCAATCTATCTTGGTGCTTAGCTATGTTGGTTTGGTAACACCATGATCTACAGTTGAACTACAGGAACTCTTCATCACTGAGACTCAGACATTGTTCTTAGATTTTCCTAATTCACTAATGCCCCGTCCACACGGAGACACGTTTCTGTGTATATGCACAAAGTTTGTATTGGATAGGCATTTCGTCCTCACAGATCCGGCGTTTTCAGAAGGTGAAACCGCTATTTTCTGAACCTGGTCCCAGAGTGGAAAAATCTGAAAACGCCGTCTTTGTACCTTTGTGGCAGAATTACAGTGCCACATACTGGTCTGGTATGTATACCACATTGTTTTGAGTCGTTTCAGTGGTTTCGTGTGGACGCAGATATTTCTTGAGATGAGGAAAAAAAAAAGATCGGATAGGGTAAGATCTGGCTTCATGTGGACGGGGCCTAATTCAGTTTCTAATTCACTTACTGGCCAACTGGTGGGATTTTTATTTGCTCACCACAGGCAGGTATTACTCATATTAGCAAGTGTTTATCCTGAATAAAATATATTTTAGTTCTGTGTATGGTACGCAGTTAAAAAAAATACACCGCCACCTGTGCGTAACCTTGTCTCAGATGTGCATTTCTACCTGAAGGCCACCCTGTCGTTACTCTTTCTCAGGTCAACCAGCTGCAGGATGTCGTCCCTGGAGCAGCTGAGCAACTGCCTGTGGTTAGGGCAGAGGTCCAATGACGTCCCTCTGCCCTGAAGAGGCACTTCCTGTGTGCAGGTCGCTGCCCTAAGGAATACAGACATGGACTCATCAACCAAATTTCATTTTACCAGCATATTTTAGTGTAACTTATAATTAAAACAGGTGAACATAACAATTAAATCAAGCATTCTGCGTTAGTTCAGGCAGGCTTCGCAGTCAAGCTCCGCTATCAGCTGATTCGCAAATTCCAACCCCACCCATATCAGCTGATCCGATATCTATGGACTCAATTGGTAACTCTCAAATAATGCGCATTACTTAAACGCAGCTTCCGTCTCTCTGCTTGCTTGACTGCTTGCAACCCACCTCCTCCCCAGCTCCTCCTTAAACTTGTGTCTAACTTAATCAGTGTCATTCTATTGTCATTGATGCATGCTCTGTTCTCAATAGGGGGATTTTCTGCTGCTCTCCCAGTTTAAAAAATGGGAGGTTGTCCCCAGAAGCTGCTGCTGTTCCCGGTCTTGGCTTTCATGGAGCTCATGAAAAGGACGGGGAATTTAGAACAGAGCCATACCGCCAAATGTAACTTGTGCAAAATATGCCAATAAAAAAAAAAAAATGACTAAAAAGTTTGTCTCTGGTAATTTTTTTAGTGTGAGAGGACCTTCATAGACAAATCCAAATTAAACCCTTTGGATCGTGACGACACATTGATGTCCTAAGACACGAAACGATCGGTTTGTGCGATAAAACGAACAGTATTTATATCATTTTTTAACTCTAATACACCACTATGTCCAACCGTGTTCAGCATTCACTTAGTGAGGTCTGATCGCGCTCCCATCCACTCGCATTATTTGACTAACAGACGGCAACGGTTGGAGTTAAAAATCATCTTTTGTGTTCGACTGAAGAAACAAAGTCATCTACATCTTGGATGCGCTGGGGGTAAGCAGATAAACATCAAATTTTCATTTTTGGGTGAACTATCCCTTTAAGTAGTCCTGACTGAAATACTTGTTTTCTAAGTGCTCATAAGTTTACATGCCACTTGCAGAATATGCAAGATCATAGGGATCCTAAAAATGGCATGTTAATTAAGTAGCTTAGGTCTTCAATTAAATTTTTTTATATTTTTAATGTTTTGTAAGTGTTACGGCTGGTGGTGTAGAGATGAGGCAGATAACAGATTTCCACAAACATAAGACTTTAATATAAACAAAGGCAGCGTACACCAAACTAGCGTCTAACATACAACGAGAACGGACCAGGAGTGAATGGGAACACAGGGTATAAATACAGATGACTAACAAAGGGAGCTAAACAAGGTGATGGGATGATTAACAAGACGCAGGTGGATCAAATGAACTAATCAACAGAACGGGGAAACTAGGTCACAGGGGAAGACAAACATGGGGCTCTGTAACAGTTCGCCCCCTCCCGAATAGGCGCATCCTCGCGCCGTAAGAGTCCAGAGGAGGGAGGGAGGGGGTTCTGGAGGAGGGCGGAGTACAAAAAAAAAAAAAAAAGAGTCCATAGAAAACAAAGACAGTCCAAGGGGGAGTGGAGGGTGGGAGGAGCCAGGGGGAAGCCAGGAGCAGGAGGAGCCAGATGTTACCCCAGAAGCCAGCCAGGACGAGGCCCCAGGGTAGAGTCGCAGGTGGGAGGAGCCATGGTGGAGTCGGCTTGGGGGCAGACGACACCCTGGGGACGACCAACGGAGATGCAGCTGGAGACCCAGTGTAACTGAAGAGCCGACGAGCCCACGCGCAGCCGATGGTCCTGGAGACCGAGGAGGAGCCATGGCGACGAGCGTCCGAGGAGGAGGCGGACATCCAGAGGGCAGAGGCTGAGCCGGTGGGACCGAGGATGTAGGCGGAGCTGGAGGGAAGGAGGAGCCAGACGGAGCCGTAGGTGCAGGCAGGTGGACGACTGACCAAGGCGGAGCCGGAAAGACGAGGGAGCCCGGAGAAGCCGTATGGCCGATGGTGTCCGGTGGAGCCGAGGGAGGGAGGAGCCAGGGTGACGCCTAAGTGTCGACGGGCCGAGGTGGAGCAGGGGGCGTGGAGGCAGGGGATCCTCTTGAGTGGATGTAGTGGAGGACCTGAAGATGCTCGACATCCCCACCTGGCATGTGGGAGATGTCAAGTGGCTGAAGGGCAGAAATGATGGTGGGGCTGAGGAACTGGCGGTGAGACTGGGTGACGGAGGAGGCGGGAGATGGAGGCTGGGTGGGCAGACAGGGAACTCAGGAGACGGAGATCTGGAGAACACTGGAGATTGGTCCTCTGGAGGCTCAGGAGAATCATTAAAAACAGGAGAATCAGGGGAATGGGAAGTCACCTCTCCGAAAAAATCAATTAAATCAGCTGTAAAAATGTCTTTCAGTTCCTCAGCATATTTGCCAGTGTCAGTCATAGTTTCCATTGTGGTGGTGTTGTGGGCGGAGCTTTCCTCCCAGCCCTCGAGCTCCACAAGCACTCCCACGACGTCAGATGATGTTACCGGCTCACGCACCTGGTCAGAACCTCGCTGTGAGGTTGGCTCCGGGGCGATGGTACGGTCCGATCCTTTCCTCGGTCCTGGCTCATCCATCGCGGTGGGCTGGCCTCCTCGGTCTGCGGTGGGCTCGTGAAACATCTCCGTTGTGACGTTCGTCGATGGTGACTGACTGGCTTCTGGCAGTGGAGTGGGGCTGGCGGCGAAGTCATCCTCCGCGGGGCAGATGGTAAACGGAGAGTTGTTGTTTACCAGCACCCACTCCACGAGTGCGGCGAAGTCCTTCTGAGGACCGCTCCCTGGGAGGCGTGCCCGGGACCGCTCACTAAGGCTGGAGATGTAGAACACGCAGAGCAAGCGGTCTGGATAGTGTGTGAGGCACGCCAACTCCAAAAAATCCAGGGTGTGTGATTCCAGGGAGCGGTCCCTCTGCTCCAGGCACAAAAGGGCAACGGCAGGGTCCATGGTGACGGAGAAAAGGGAAAAAACAAACAAAAAGAAAATCGCCGCAAAAACTGTATTGGTCAGTTCTTCTGTTACGGCTGGTGGTGTAGAGATGAGGCAGATAACAGATTTCCACAAACATATAAGACTTTAATATAAACAAAGGCAGCGTACACCAAACTAGCGTCTAACATACAACGAGAACGGACCAGGAGTGAATGGGAACACAGGGTATAAATACAGATGACTAACAAAGGGAGCTAAACAAGGTGATGGGATGATTAACAAGACGCAGGTGGATCAAATGAACTAATCAACAGAACGGGGAAACTAGGTCACAGGGGAAGACAAACATGGGGCTCTGTAACAGTAAGAGGCAGACACTTTTTTTATAGGGCTGGAAAAAACAGCGCAATAATTTCTGTGATTACGATTTGCTGTTTAACACATTAAAAACGCAAATGACACAGCTTACTTTTTTTCCAATTCGTAAAGTTTATTTTCACTTATATTAAAAATCGTTATGATACTTTTAATGTTCTGTAATTATTAATTAGTAAAAATAAAAACAATCTGATCATTTGCAGTTTAAGCCTGGCTTTCAACTATACTGTAATATATTATATATATATATATATATATATATATATATATATATATATATATATAGTTATAATTACTCATTTTATCTCCAAAAAAGTTAATTACAGAAACTTTTTACAGGTCCTTGTAAAGACGTGTTTAAAACAACCTACTTTTCATTGCTTTTATTATACTAATATTTCAAACAGCTAATATTAAAAAATATTTGAAAGGAATCAACACAAAAACATGGGATTGGTGTCTTTTAAAAGCTTTTAAAAAATGTAACGGGACACCACACTTTTCCCTGTTTGGGAAAAGTGCCACTAGTTGTCATTATTGCCATCTGGCCTCATATTATTTGCGTATCGAGTATTAGGACAGATCAAGCTGCATGATGCTGAAGGCGCGTCTGAAAGTCTGAAATCTGTCAACTGCGGCTCTCCATTGAGTTTTAGCAGACTGATGTCATGAAAGTGTGTCTCATTACACTATGAATGATGGACTTAATAAGACAAGAAAGCCGACTGCAGATGTGCAGCCCGAGGTCATAGTCTGCTCCTTCCTTTTATATTCTAACAAGTTATCATCTTGGCAAGGACAAGGAGAAAGATTTGGAATCTCAAGGCATTTAACATATAAGATGTCTGGGGTGTCACTCTGTAAACCAGAGGAGCCTCGTCTGACAATGATTTGAATTTCAGTCACAGAGACAGGCTTGAGTATTTATTGCCTCTTAAAGCGGCATGTGATCTTGTAAAGCCCACATGTGTGCATGCATTTTATACAAGAGATGTTTAGTGATCATGTCTGTCATTAAATTGCCACTTGAAAGTAACTCTTCTCTCCAAAAGAATAAAAAAGGGCCAAAGTATTGCATGGAGAAAAACACAAATGTCATAATATAGCACAAATCCCATTACGACAAGATGAGAGGAGAGACAATTATGTGGGCTGACGGTTGCTAGGAGACAAGCGAGCCGTCAGCTCCTTGGCAGCTGAAAGCTGTGGTTGCTGGGAGTGAATGAGAGATGTCAAGGACTGCAACATGGTGTAAATAATGGCTCTTCTACCTCTGTGGCGTCATCTATATTGTGAGTTTCGTGCTTTAAGTTTCGTGAATTACGCTCGCCGTGAGGCTTTGTGAGAGCAGAACTTTGCTGGGCTAACATCCTTGGTGCTATTATTTTACATCTCTTATCCAATCAGAGCAATCGAAACCCACTGAGACGCTGAATAACGAGGGTTACACAACAAATGCGCTGTATTATTACAGGGTCGCTTCGACTGCTACGAGGTGGTTTTCAAAGCAGCCTTATTCAAGAAAACCCGACCAGCTCCAGTGTGACATAAGATTTATGCAACGACATTAATATTTAGTAGCGAATGATGTAAGCTGTTGTTACGACATCACTGTAATGAATCAAAGACACATGTTCGCTGTTCTTGTTTAAGGCAAGACACAAAAGGTAAAGAGGGTCATGTTGTAACTAATAAATATCAACTTACCCAGCTGAATAATCACAGTACATTAAGACTGTTTTGTCTTAAAAATTTTCTGAAATGTTATGTTTAAATGTGCAAATGAGGCATTATCTCATTAAAAATGCGCTAATTTGCATTCTTTTCCAGAACAGAAATCTGAACATTGGCTAAAGCCAGGTTCAAAATCCTTATTGACATTTAGGACTTAAAGGTTAGGGATTATGGATATCTCATTTCATTATACAAATAATATGGTATATAAATCAAAAACAAATAATATATGAAGAAACCCCTATGTAAAACCTTCAGAATACTGATATGAATAAAACTGGAATGTCTGGTGTATGTAAGTGCAACAGAAGTGGAGATTTTTGGCTTAGTGCAGGAATAAAAAACTTCTTTTGAGAAAACGGCCTTTAAAGATATGTATCGAAATAGAAATACAGATGCATATTGATAAAGTGTAATAAAAAAAATGCTTAAATATGCATTTTGGATCTTTTCTTTCCACTTGTCTGACAATGACATGCTATGGAAGCCAAATAGCCCAAAATCTCAGTGTATGAAAAAACATTTTGCGATACTTTTCCGCATAGTCAATTACTCTTCCAAAACGGTAGCTCTATTCTCGGCTTGCATGGGTTTTTGTCATTCAAAGTAACAATTGTTGTTGTGGATAAGTTTGTCTCCTGTCATGTTTTGCATATAATGTCTATGTTATGACTAGACGTCACGTCAGTTTCAGAGTAGGCCACTGATTATAAAGAGCAATGTGGTTTTGTCATGTTGAGTCACATAGTGCCGCTCAATTGCAGTGTTGATGTGCTTTTGGAGTCACACTATTATGGCTTTATGAGAAAAGGAGAGTGTATTTGTCAGCAAACAAGTTAAATAAACAATGGGTCTCATGAAATGAAATGAAATCTGCATTCAAACGTTTTTACGAACAAATCATGATTTACCAAAAACATTCATACTAAAATTCATTCTAAATTTACAAAAAATGTAGGAACAACTGAAACCACAACTATGCAAAAAGCAATTTCTCTGTACGGCCTTATAATCATGTTAAGAAGTTGTAACATTAGGAGTGAGCAGGGACAGGTGAGGATCTAAGTGAAAAAAAGTATTTTTAATGAACAAACTGAAGCAAGACCAAAACAAGAAAAACAAAACACAAGAACATCCAAACCCATGAAACTCCAAACATCGGCCGACAAGAAAGCACAGATTTTTTTCTGTGATTAATCACGATTAATCGCAATCAAAACACTTACGTTTTTATAAGTTTTTAATATATTTTATAATGTAATAATTTCACAGGTAATCTCCGAATTAAAACAACATAAAGAAACAACATAAAGACAGTATATTTTAAATACTTGTTTAATGGCATCTTTTTATGAATGAAAGCCAGTATCACTGATACTATTAGCCAACAGCTACTGATGTCCTGATAAACATATTTTTTCCCCCCAATTTTAAACATGAATTATAGCCATTCAATATTAAAGTGTAATTGAAAGCTATACAAAATTTGTTTACATTTATTAGGCTTCAAAAACATAACTTTTAATTTAAGTCAACTTAAACCAATCCTCACATAAACCCATAATAAATGTCATATTTACCTGTGCCTTTCCTACCTGTCTAACAGATTTCTAACAGAAATTGAATAAAGTTACCAAACAGTGTGCACTGCATAATTTACAGCCTAAATTAAATATAGATTAATCATTATTAAAGCTACAAAATTTCTTTAGTCAAGAGCAGTGAGTAATTTTCTGTTACCTTTGTCCTTTCACTATCTTCAATGACTTAAGTCACTGTCACTTTAAGAGCTGCCGCTGCTGCACATGACGCGGATCTCACACGCATCCCACTTTCTCACAACTCTTTACTTTCGGTATTGTTCGTTGAAGCGTGACAGAGAATTTCGATTCTGGCACGTGTCTTTCTGTGCGTTGTGTGTGTGACAGGACATTCACAGACAGCGCGTTTTCTTTTTCTCTTTTGCCGCGCTTAAATGGTTTAAAAGCATTTGCATGAATAGGAGCGTGATCAAATATTGTAATGCTAGACAAAGGATGACAGAAAAAACGGATGCTGCGTTAATTGCACTAAATATTTTTAACGCGTTAAACTGGAAAAAATTTACAATTAAGGTTGACAGCACTAATTATATTATAAATAATACAGTTTGATTTAATCTTAAAGGTCCCGTTCTTCGTGATCCCATGTTTCAAACTTTAGTGTGTAATGTTGTTGTTAGAGTGTAAATAAAATCTGTTAAATTTTAAAGCTCAAAGTTCAATGCCAAACGAGATATTTTATTTAACAGAAGTCGCCTACATCGAACGGCCAGTTTGGACTACATCCCTCTACTTCCTTCTTTAATGACGTCACTAAAACAGTTTTTTGACTAACCTCCGCCCACAGGAATACACAAGAGTTGCGTTTGTAGAGTGTGTTTGTCGCCATGTCGTCGAAACGCTGTTATTTTCATCCCGCAGTCCAATCACCTTTGTTTGGCCTTCCCAGGGACGCTGTACTTAGAGATCAATGGTTACAATTTATGTTTAACTCGGTTTCCGAAAATTATAATTGTGGTATCCTTACTGCAATAGTTAATGTTGGACTGCAGTGCACATAATGGCCACAAGAGGGGACTATGTTTATGTATATGGCCGTTTTCCGTATGAGGTACTCTTCTGAGTGAGTGCTAACGTTGTACATTTTCTGTCGCTGCTTGTGGAGATTAAAGAGTTCAGTCTCTCGGGAATTATTGTCTTTTGTGTTCATTCGGCACACCACAATAATCCACATGTAAAACTATGTGCAGCACACGTTATGGTAAGAGGTGTGACCTTTCCGGGCAAGGAGCGCTAAGCTGCTGTCGAATCACAACACAGGAACCGCTGGCACAATCAGAACTCGTTACGTATTTCTGCAGGAGGGACTTCATAGAACAAGGAAGTCATCAGCCCGTTTTTATGACAGTGGAAACAGCGGTATACAGATAATAAATTATGTGAAAAATACTGGTTTTTTTTACACGCGAAACATGAACACATGTTATATTGTACACTATAAACACAATCAAAGCTTCAAAAAAACACGAAAAACGGGACCTTTAAATATATTTTATCATGTACAGTGAAACTGAGCTTCAGCTGTAAGGTTTCTCTGAATAACACAGATTTATGTATGTACAGATGGCTAAAGAGAGGTCTGGATTTTTAATTTGGGTCTGTATAAAAGATGTTTATTGTGTTTGAACTGGTTTTGGGAATGACTTGGCATTGCTAGAGGATCTGGCGAGCGCGCATCTGCAGAGAGCAATGAAAGGCTGCAAAGGAAAGGTTGTGCGGAAAGTCCTTATATGGAGATGGTTTGGGCGTGTTTTATGCAAACGACTGACCTCGTGCACGCGGCTGCTCATTTAAAATACATCTTTAGCACAACATGATAAGTACTGGGTCTGATCACACTGAAAGCAAAAGTTCTGCACAACACAATCACAGTCATTCAGAAAATACCTAATTTTTTACAGCTATGTGGAGTGGGATTTTGGATCAATGAGATTTCAATATGAACTATCAAGCAGGGTGCAACTGAAAAGGTGATTGTGGCTGGTTTGGAAATGGTGCAACTTTCTTTATTAAAAGAAAATTATTATTCCAAAATGTACATGTAAGGGTAATTACTTGCAATTAATACATTTCAAACTTTGGTTCATGTTAACGTGTCACGAAACAGTAATGTAAACAGTACGAAGATTAAGGAGAATAGGAATAATCGTATTTAATGACAAAACTCAGGAGATAAGACAGGAAACTCAAACTAACACAACTTAACATTGACGAGAAGGGACAGAGGATGAGGAA
The DNA here is from genome assembly GCF_024489055.1 of Chanodichthys erythropterus. Taxonomy (NCBI): domain Eukaryota; kingdom Metazoa; phylum Chordata; class Actinopteri; order Cypriniformes; family Xenocyprididae; genus Chanodichthys; species Chanodichthys erythropterus. The sequence continues at coordinate 38,154,719 of NC_090237.1, forward strand.
GAACACAGGGTATAATTACATGGAGCAAACAAAGGGAACTAATGAGTAAATTAACAAGGCACAGGTGAATGATGACTAAATAACAACAGAGAGAAACTAGATCACAGGGAAACACAAGACATGTTACAGTACGCCCTCTCCTGAAAAGACACGTCCTCACAGCGTAAATAGTACAACTAAGGAGGGAAGGGGCTCTGGAGGAGGATGTGGAAAAAACAAACAGCAAAAATAGTGCAGGGCACTGAAACCAGTCCATGGGGGAGTGGATGGTGGGAGAATCCAGAGGAAAGCCAGGAAGAGAAGGAGTCTGGTGGAATTCCAGAGTCCAGCCAGGATTCCCCACAGCGGAGTTGAGGGAGGGAGGAGCCATGGTGTAAATCTCCTTAAGGAGGCCATGGGGATGGAGATGGAGCCAGTGGAGCCCCGAGCACAGACGGAGAGCTGATGGTCAGGCACGACACCAAAGGCTTCGGTGGCTGTGACGGAGCTGTGGCAACGATCCCCCGAGGTGGAACCAGGGTACCGGAGGTCTGAGGTAGAGATGGAGAGACTGAGGTCTGAGGCAGAGCTGGAGGGAAGGCATAGCCAGACGGAGCCGTAGGGGTAGAGAGATGGCGCGCAGCAGATGGCTTGCAAGTCCGTGGCCATGCCTGACCGAGGTGGAGCCGTAAGGCTGATGGCCCCAGGTGAAGCCAAAGGAGGGAGGAACCAGGTTGGTGGAGTCTGGAGGCTGGGCCAAGGTGGAGTGACTGGATTAGTGTCTGGATGCTGAGCCAAGATATCTGAACATCCAGACAGCGCTATAAAACAGCAGACCCAAGGTGCATCCACACCACAGAGGGCTGGTGGAGGAGGAACCGAGGGGCAGACAGGAGACAGCAGCAACTGGGCAAAGGAACTGGCAGGGATCTGAAGAGGAGGTGGGAGAGGGAGGCTGGGAAGGCATACTGGAAGCAAAGGATAATTATAGCTGGGCAAAACCAATGTAGACATAGGACAAATTTTGATGGACGGAACTCACGGAAACACAGGAGAAATTTTGCTGGATGGAACCATAGACTAACAAAAGATGGACGCGGCGACGCCACTTCCTTCCATTGTATTGAACTGAAGCCAAAACGGACACCAATGGGCGCTGACATTACACAAAAACGTCAAAAAAACAAAAAAAAAAGTTTGGAGCCTGGGCATGTGCAGAAAGAATCGTCATTGGAGCCTGGAGGCAGAGTCGCGGTATCAAACCTCCGCCCAGACAACTGCGTCATCATTGATGTATTTTAAATAGGCTATATAAATTATAAACAATTTAAAATTCTACCTATAAAACAATAGGCCATTCTGTTTCTACAGCAATATTCAGCAAATTCAGTAGATAAACTCAATATAATATGCCACAAGAAACAACTCTAAAATGTCAGAAACGGTCCTGCCATTTTAAATAAAGGGTTAAACTAACGTTACAGGAGATCTATTGCTGTAGACAGTGCTATAGAATTAATTAGAGTAGGCTATCATTAGTTTTATCCTGCTAATTATTATTTTATACCCATAAAAATAATTAGTAACTGCCAGATAACGATCACCTGCTTTTTTCCGTCATGGCTAACGTTAGGCATGTTATCTTAACTAATAACATTTATTAATTAGCTTATAAAGCCCACATTTAAGATTACCGAAGAAAGTTAAGTGATCCGTCAGATCCTGTAGGTCAGTTAGTACAGTTTATTGCTGAACAGCTCATTTTGTCAGTGTAAAATAACACAGAAATTGAAAATTAAGTTATTTAATTTTCTTCAATGTCCCCTCGAATCCCCGACAGTCCTCAGAGAAGCTGTCAATCAACTGTGAGTCACGATGACACGCCCCGTTTCTATAGCACCAAATTTCTTAGCTTGAATATAAATCAGTGTGATAACAACTACCTTAAATGACCAAAACCATCTTTCGGAAAATTTAATTTGAAGCATAATTTATTTTTATGTTTTAACTTAAGTCTCATTCGTCTGCATTGAGAGGGTGGGGTTTATGACCTGTACTGCATCCAGCCTCCAGGGGGCGATCAAAGAGCCTGCAGCTTCACTTTTCAGGAGCCAACGAAGACTCAGGAGAACTATAGCTGGGTGGGATCAGCGACGGCAGGGGATCATCTTCTTCAAAATAGTCATTAAACCAACAAAAACTGTGGTGGGAGTGTGGGCAACTCAGATGTGTTGCCGGCTCACACATCTGGTCAGACAATCATCGATGCTCAGGCTCTGAGGCGTTGTTACAAAACCCCTGCTCTTTCTTTTGTTTCTTTTTTTTTTTTTTTTTCCTTTCTGAGCATAGTTGCCACTTGGATGGGGGCGGAGCCCGATTATCTCCAACACCTGTGGCTTCTGCCTATTTAAGAGCTGCTGATGGCACTCCACTTGGGCCTACCTCAGGAAACCTGTTGTTGGTGGTTTTGGAGTTTGTTTTTCTCTTTGTTTTTGTACAGGATGGTGAGATCTGTTTGTTTAGTTGTATTAGAATAGTGGGAAAGCATACGTAAGTAAGCTGACCCAGAAGATTCTTTTGTGTTTGTTATTTTTCCTCGGGAGTGAAGAAAGTTTAACTCTGAGTTGTAGCTTAGATTAGTTAGCTCACCAGGCCTGATTTGAGTTTTGTATGTTCATTTGTTGCTTTGTTTTCTTTTTTTGTTATAGTTTTGATACTTTTACTGCCAATACATTTGATCTTTTTTGCCCTGGCAATTGTGAATCTTGTTTATAACTTCTTTTGAATGGCTTCTTATGTTGGTCCCTAATCTGGGTCGTAACAGGCGATGTGAAGCTCAGTCCTTCTTGTTGGCTCCAGCTCGTTCCCTGCGGCAGGCAGAATTCCTCTGTCTGCAGTGGGCTCTGGCTTATTGTCCGTGCAACTGGATGATGGTAGGATGGGCTCTGTATTAGGAGCGGGCTGGTGATTTCCTCCTCAGTGAGGCCGATGGTCAGAGGCGAATCGCAGTACACCAGCATCCACTCCACGTACTCGCCAAAATTCCTCAGAGGAACCACACCGGGCAGGCGTGCCTTTATTTCTGCGCTGAGGCTTGTATGGTAAAAGACACTCAGCGCTTCATCCAGGAAGTTAGCATAACAACTGTGCTGCCGGTAAGTCCAGGTTCGGTATGGGTCCATTCTTCTGTCACAAAACAGTCGTGTAAACAGCACAAAGACGAAATGAATAGGAATAATGGTATTCAATGACAAAACTCATCAGACAGCAGACTCACACTAACTCAACTTAACATTGATGAGAACGAACAGAGATTGAGGGAAAACACGGGGTATAAATACATGGTGCAAACAAGGGAAACTAATGAGTAAATTAACTCAGGATGAAATGACTAATTAACAACTCAGAGAAATTAAGGGCCCGTCCACACAGAGATGCGTTTAGGTGTATACACAAAAAAATTTGTATCGTATCGGCGTTTCATCCAGACAGATCTGGCGTTTTCAGAACGTGAATCCGATATTTTTTGAAACCGGGTCCCAGAGTGGATGAATCTGAAAACGACGCCCTTGCATTTTTGTGTGTACAGCCAATCCATATATTTTGTGAAACAATGAAGTCATCACCCCATGTGTCGACCCTAGTCAGACGCTGCTAACAGCACAAAACAGCAACAACAACAACAACAATAGCGGACTACATGCTTGTGTTTGTGCAGCAGAAGCTAGCGAGTCTATTAGCTTTACTAAAATAAAGCTTTATTACTAAGCTTTACTAAAGTTTGTATACAGCGTGCAAGATTTATGCGCATGCTCCAAGTCTTATTCTCCATTTTTAGTGTATCCCTGTGCCAGAATTACAGTGTCACATACTGATTGGCATGTATAGTACATCGTTTTGACCATCTCAACCATCGTGTGAACATGCATATGACAGTTGGCCGAAAGTAATGGTTTAATGGTTTGTAGTCAAAAAAGTTTAAAACATTAATACCTATCGTTTGGCTTCAGAAAGCACTGATTCATCCTCTAGGGTCGTTTGCATGACTGTCTTAATGGCTGTATGTGCTTTTAGGATCATGAACATTTACAATAACCCATTCACATGTATTATACAACCTGGTCTCATGGAAAGACGTACCTGTGGGAACGTTTTCGCGAGTCGCATAAATACGTACAAATACATATATATCGCTGCAGTTTCAAACAGAAATGAACACTAGAGGCATAAAACAGCAAGTGCTTTTAATTGTTTTCATACACAGTTACGATTACAGGGACTTTGCATCGCGTAACCAGCTCCATATGTTTTGCACTTCAGACATAAGCTTGCTCGGTAGCTCAGCAAATATGGAGTTGTACTTAGGATGAGGGAAACCTTGGTTACAAATCCGGGGAAGAACGAGTCACGGTAAAAGAGCTCAAAGAGGAGAGATTAAAACAAGCTAAAATGGCACGATTACAGCACAATGCTTTTTATGTCACAATTGCTTTTGTTAACTCTATCGGGTAGGTTTAAGTGTAGTGTTGGTGGTACGCTATTTTAAAACATACCATATTCACATTTATTTGTTCAGGCAAAAAAATAAAAAAAGAACACTCTTTTAGCACCACTCAGTGGACATTTCACATTGAAACTGCAGTGATATGTACGTATTGATACGTATTTTGCGGCTCACAAAAATGTTCCCACAGGTATGTTTTTTTTAATGAGACCAGGTTGGTATTATATGGACTCACAGAGCTGCATTATTTTTCTAAAAAACTTCTTTTGTGTTCTTCTGAAGAAAGAATGTCATATACATCTGGGATGCCATGGTGACGAGTACATGATGAGAGAATTTTTGGATGAACCATGCCTTGAAAGGACTATCATGTTTATTACTGAACCAAAAACATCAAAGCATTTAGCCTAAAGAGAAAATCACATCTGGAAAATGAATTCCATGCAGATCAGCACAAATGCCTTTGAGCATCAACTGTCAACATGTGTGGAAGACGTTCTGTCCGTATGACTGAGTCTGTGGAGAAACCAATCTCACACATTACCACCAAAGCGTTAACAAGCCGTCTCTCGCCAGTGATGACACCACACACACCTGAGGCGACACTCTTTTAGGTCATCACACTAGCCAGACATGTGGTGATGGACAGCGAGCAGTGCAGTTCGAACACTGCCAGCTGGGTTCATTATTCAAGTTTAATTGTGCCAACTACTCCAGTCAGACCTGGAAACCTGTATGGTTGCTGTAAAAAGCACTATAGTGATCAACACATTTATGGTGTGAAATTTGCATGGTTTTACATTGCTACAAAGCCATCAAACCATCGCTTGTTTAACAAATCCACCAACAACGATGAATTTCAAGGCTATTACTCTTGGACCAGAAAAAATTTTAATAGCTGTACACAAGCAGACACAGGCTCTCTTTATACATGGCATCAATATCCGTCTCAGGTGATCTGATAACAAGTGCTTATAACAGAATAATAACAAATGATAACAGTGTTTACACCACAGATGCTATGTTGTCACATGCTTTACCTCCAAATGTAGTTTGAGTGATCCAAACACATGTATTAAAAGGATCTAATACCAGATGTACTTTAACCGGGTGGAAAGTAAATTAGAAATTCTAGAGAACACTTGTTTATTCTGCTTTGCGCTCAAGGATACATCCAATTTCTATGGAAGGTTCCACTATGGAATAAAAGTATAAAAAGGTAATTACTCACAATTTTTACTTTTTTTCTTGAAATTTTTCTTTAGTTTATATCTCACAGATCTGACGTTTTTGCCCAGAATTGTGAGTTTATAACTTGCAAATGTTAAATTAAACATCATATAAATTTTAAAATCCTGCTAATTACTTACAAAGCACTAAATGGTTTGCTCCCCAGTCCTTAAGAAAGCTCTTAACACATTATAGCCCCTCACATTTATTACGATCTCAAAATTCTGGCCAGTTTATCTGCAGGCGGATGATCCTTTTCCTATTTAGAATCGAAATTTTGGAACAGTCTTCCTTGCATTGTTCGGGAAGCAGACACACTCTTTTTAAATCTCACAGTTTAAATCTAGACTAAAAAACACATCTCTTTAACCTGGCATACACATAACACATTATTTACTTCTATAATTCAAATCATGTAAATTGTTAGGCTGCCTAAATTAGGTCAGCTGGAACTGGGAACACTTCCCATAACACCTGATGTACTCGCTACATCATAAGATGAATGGGATCTACACTAATATTCATCTCTCTCTGTTTATCCTGAAGTTTACCAGAGTCTGCCAGATCCAGGCCATATCCAGATGAGATGAAGGAACTGCACCTAGACACGACGACAACGCAGCCCTGAACTAAACTATTGCCTGTGAAGGCCAAACTGATTCCAGTTTGCATGGATCCACAAAAAAGATTAATAATTCTGTATTATGACAAGTAATTTGGCGATGTCACTTTGTAAAGAAAGACACATTCAAATGTGCATACGTATTGACTAAACACACATAAACAAATGGCAAGAATGCATTAAAAGTCTTTTGTTTTCAAATAAAAAGGTGTCATTTAAGCAGCCCCTAAGTTAATAAATTAAATGTTTTTTTTTTTTAATGATTTCTTAATTAATGATTTTTACAACGGAAGTGATTCAATCAAAAACTTACTTTAGCTCTAGCTTTAAACTATGGTTATAGTCATAACCTGAGACGTTCCCTTTCGAGGGAACTCGCGCTGCGTCGATGATGCTTTGGGAATGCCTCTGTGTGATTGTGTCTGAAGCACTTGTGTCAACTAGTCCAATGGCAAGAAGGAACATCACGGGCGGGTGATGTCACGACCAGGAAAGCATAAAAACACATCCAGAATGACTGGCGTTAGCTTTAATTAGCCGAAGCAAGTCGATCACAGGGATGAAGGAAGTATGGCAGGGCGACGCAGTGTCTTGTTCCCTTCTCAGGGAACTATGGTTACAGTTGTAACCTGAGATGTTCCCTTTTGAGGGAATGTAGACGACGCTTTGGAAACGATAATACCTAAACGCCATGCTTACAAGTGCCTGTCAGTGTGTATACTGAAAAAAAAAACAACTAAGACATGAGCACCTGTGAACCTGGAGCAGCATCAAGGTCTAGGTTGTAAAACCTTACAAAAGTGAGCGGAGAGGACCAGCCTGCTGCAAACCACATCCTGTAGGGATTCCGCCTTATATAATAAGGCTTTCTAAACTGCCATACTCCTGTCCTGGCCTAAAAGCACCACAGAGGAAACGTCACCAACTGGTTTCTCCCCAAGGATACACCACCCAAAGGGACATGGTAGGCAGCTAAGGCCGCCATGTACACCTTCAGTGTGGAAGGTGATAACCCTGAGGAAAAACAAACCTACAGTAACTCCAGCACTGTACCAATGGGGCAATTACCTGGGTCCCACAGTTGATATCCACACCATGAAGTGAAACACTTCAATGCATACCGTTACCGAGCTCTGGAGTGAAGTATGATCTTCACAACCTCGTTTGAGAGATCAAAGTCTATGAGTTGGGCCCCCTCAGAGGCCAAACCCACAGGTTCCATATCTCTGGGTGAGGGTAAAAGGTCACACCTCCAACTTGAGACAGATGGACCTGCTGACTGGAATCTCCAAGGGAGAGCCATCGAGTCGGCTCGGCCAGTACTGCCAGACCTTCTCCAGAACTCCTGGAAGCAGAGCAATTGGGGAAAAAAAGCGTACAGACGTAGCCTTGTCCATGTCTGTACCATAACACCCAGGCCCAAGGGACCTGGGTGTGTGAGGGAGAACCAAAGTGGACAGTTTGTATATCCTGAGACACAGACAGATCCACTTCTGCTCAGCCGAAAAAACTCTCATATACGCTTCACCACCTCTGGGTGAAGTTTCCATTTTCTGGGTCTCAGCCCCTGCCTCAACAGGAAGTCTCCTCCTAAATTTTGGTACCCTGGAATGAATACTGCTCTCAGGGAGAGCTGTTTTCCTTGGTACCACAGGAGGATCTGGTGTGCCAAAGAACAAAATGGCAGACATCATTTCCAGGCAATTTATGAGCCATGAGATGATGACTCCATGGACCCTGAGCTGAGCGGCATTCCATAACCTCTCCCCAGCGTATGAGGAAAGCATCTGTTGTAATGCAATGACAATGGGCTCCTAACATAGGACCTTGGGACAATTACCAAGGCTTCCACCATACTATCAAGGTGCAAAGACCTTGATTATGTGGAGTGGGTTCCCTCTTGGGGAAAACCCCCTTGGTCTTGAGTGTCTGGCCTAGCTTTATCTTGTTTACGACTGCAAGAATCAAATCGATACGAGCAGGAGACAGATGCGCCTGCATCGTCATTGAGTCCCACACCATGCCTAAAAAAGTGGTTCTCTATGCTGTTCTTGGCATTCAGCCTTAACCCCAACTCTTACATATTGGTGAGGATGACATCTCGATGCCGAACCACCATCTGTTCAGACTGTGCTAAGATAGCCGATCGTCGACATAGTTTAACACGTGGATGCTCCAGAGCTGCAGCGGAGCCAGTACTGCATCCACACATTTCGTGAAAGTGCAGTGTGTGATAGAGCTTGATCGAAGGGAGAAAGCAGATATTGGTATGCTTTGACAATTTTTTAGCTGAAAGCTAACCTGTGGAAGGATGGATACGTGTAAGTATGTGTCCTGAGATCTACAGTGACAAATCAATCCTCAAATCTGATCTGAGTTACAATCTACCTGAGCAATTTATGTGGTGCAGATCTAAGATGGGACGCAACCCCCCCCCCCCATCCTTCTTTGGAGCGATGAAGTAAAATTTCCGATAGTGCATATCTTGCACACGTCAGGAAATTTTATGAATGAACACAGCCCACCCCTTTTTAAACATACAGTATCTCACAAAAGTGAGTACACCCCTCACATTTCAGCAACCATTTCATTATAGGTTCTCAAGGGACAATACTATAGAAATGAAAATTGGATATACTTTAGAGTTTGTGCAGCTTGTAAAGCAGTAAAGGTTTACTGTCCTCTAAAAATAACTCAATGTACAGCCATTACTGTCTAAATAACTGGCGACAAACGTGAGTACACCCTAAGTGAATATGTCAAAATATTGTCCAAAGTATCAATATTTTGTGTGAGCACCATTGTTATCTAGCACTGCCTTAATCCTCCTGGGTATGGAATTCACCAGAGTTGCACAGGTTGTTTCTGGGATACTCTTCCACTCCTCCATAATGACATCACGGAGCTGCTGGATGTTAGACATGTGGCGCTTCTCCACCTTCTGCTTGAGGATGCCCCACAGGTGCTCAATAGGGTTCAGGTCTGGAGACATACTTGGCCACACCATCACCTTCACCTTCAGCTTCCTCAACAAGGCAGTTGTCATCTAGGCAATGTGTTTGGGGTTGTTATCATGTTGGAAAACTGCTGTTTGGCCCAGTTTCTGAAGGGAGGGCATCATGTTCTGCTTCAGAATGTCACAGTACATGATGCTACCACCACCATGCTTGACTGTAGGCAAGACACTGTTTTCTTGGTACTCCTCGCCAGGGCGTCGCCACACATGCTGGACACCATCTGAGCCAAACAAGTTTATCTTAGTCTCATCAGACAACAGGACATCGTTCCAGAAATGCATGCTCTTGAACAGGTTGTCTTCAGCAAACTGTTTTTGGGATTTCTTGTGAGCCATTCAGAAGAGGCTTCCTTCTAGGACGACGGCCACGCAAACTGACTTGTTGCAGTGTCCGGCGTATGGTCTGAGCACTGACAAGCTGACCTTTCGCTTCTGCAACCTTTAAAGCAATGCTAGCAGCACTCATGCATATGTTTTTTGAAGCCTGCTTCTGCACCTGACGCACAGCACAAGGACTCAACTTCTTTGATTGACCATTGCGAGGCCTGTTGCGAGGCCATGTATGAGCCTGGCCACTGTACTGTAACTCAGTTTCAGGGTGCTACTGATCTTATTATAGCCTAGGCCATCTTTGTGGAGAGCAACAATTCTAATTCTCAAATCCTCAGAGAGTTCTTTGCCATGAGGTGCCATGTTGAACATCCAGTGATCAGTATAAGATAACTATACTCGAAGCACCAAATTTTAACTGCTGTAATACAAGATACAGAAAAATGTATGGTCATGTCAAGCAGACAAAAACATGAACATGATGAATAGGACATGTGGCTTTGCATGGTTAAATGATGTACAGCTTTTACATCACATCAAGGGTGTACTCACTTTTGTTGCCAGCTATTTTGACAATAATGGCTGTATGTTGAGTTATTTTCAGAGGACAGTAAATTTATACTGCTATACAAGCTACACATTGACTACTCTAAAATATATCCAATTTTCATTTCTATAGTATTCTCCCTTGAGAACATATACTAAAATGGTTGCTGAAATGTGAGGGGTGTACTGAGATACTATATATATATATATATATATATATATAGAGAGAGAGAGAGAGAGAGAGAGAGAGCTGACTGTGCATGCTCCTATACGCATGCTTCTTACGCAGGAGATGAGGGTGGCAAGTTCTCAATTCCCCCGTATCGACACTCAGCACATCAGAGTTAGACTGCTGAAGCACCGGCTCTCTAGTGGGGCAGAAGAAGCCACGGCGCGGGCTTCCGATCCCAGAGAGAAAGTGCTGGATCCTCAGGGTGAAGGCAGAGAAAAGGAGCCACCCATCTCTAACCCCTCCATGAGATCCATCTCAACGAGAGACAGGTGGGTTATGAGCATGCAAAGCAATAGTATCTTGCAGTGCTCACAGTCAGCGCTCTTGAGCACTGACAGAGTATGCTACTGAATTTTTGCCTGTGAAAATTCACCAAAAAACAGTAAACTTCACCTTTTTACTGCTGTCTGTGACAAATGTGTTCAGATTTGAATATTGCCTTTGTGAAAAACAACATAAATGGCAAAACATCCATTGCTACCACATGGTGAGCCTACTTAAGTTTGTGTCATTATTATAACACCTAATGTGGCGGTTGCCATGATTTTGCCAAGTAAGAACCTTTTGTTGATCCTGGAACAACATTCCTGTCTAAAAACATAGTCCTAACCCAATCCTTACCCCTAAACCTAAACCTAACCATAACTTATCCCTTAAATCAGAGTGAGATGACAGGTGAATAAGAATGGCGTAGAATCCCCTAACCCTGGTAGTAAGTCTAAATATTTTGAACAAGTGTGAACAAAGCCTTAGACTGCAAAAGCCACAATGTGAACCACACTTTACACCCATAGTCAAAAGTCTGGCTACATCAGCCTAAATAGATATTAACATTTCATAAGCATGTATTAAGATTTTTTTTTTATGTTGTCAGAAAGATGTCAGAAGTGTAGACAATGGGTGGTGTTGTAATTGCCCTGTTCTTACCTGCTGTCCCAAAACCGTATTTTTCTGTCATAGTGGCTACTGATGATAAGGTACTCGGAACACACAACATCACTACAGAAAGACAAAACCTCAATGGTTTGTATGCCTGTGAGTGGTACAGAGAGAAATATGAAATTACTGATCTGAGTTAATATGTTGAGCAATTTATTGCAGACAGATGCGAAAAGAGAGATTTGTTGCATATTTTTACATACACGCTGCTCGTTGGAGGTCCCATATCTTCACGGTCCTGTCCGCACTGCCCGTGACCACCTGCTTCTGACTGTATTTAAATTTGGCTGCTGTCACTTTACGAGAATGACCCGTCAATGTAACCTACAGCAACATCAAACATATTTATTAATGTGAGGCTGAACAGAATCTCTCTAAACCTGTCAAGAACATGTCCATGGCCAAAACTAAAAGAACTAAATAAGAAATTATATTATTTTTTGCATTAACAAAATGAAGAATTTTGATTAGTAATCGTTTTTTGCGTTTATTTTTTATAAATTAATGACAATTTAATTACTGATTAATGTGACACTGAAGACTTAAGTAATGGGAATAAATTACAATGTATAAATTACAATAAGTTACAATTTAAATATTTAGATTTGTGGGTGAAATGTGACCCAGACATATGGCACACATGTACTCAAAGAGATTCACCCAAACATTTCTTTCTCTTTCTCTCTCTCTCTAGCTCTATATCTCTCTTACAAACACACACACACAAACATAGGGATGAAATATTCAATAAATTTTACAGCATTTGTAGGCAATTTTGTCTTGTTAAAATAGTCTCCTCTGATATTCAGCATGACAAATTGGTTTTGAGGGGGAAAATGTAGTTTTTTATCTGTATGCTAAGAAAATAGGAGCAATTTCATGAAGGATATGCTGTTTCTCTTTGATCTATCAATACTCCAGATTTTGTGTGTATTAAAATTAGTGAAAATTAAAACATTAAATTAAAAAACATTATTATGGCCATATCTGATCCACTTTTTTATCTGCGCTCTTTATTGTCTACATTTCTGTCACGCCGTTTTTTAATATATGACATATGAGTCATTCCTGTTATGGAGTACATTTTGAACTTTGTACCTTATAAAAATATAATTCAAGTAAACATTTCTATAAAAGAGTAAAACAGATTCCCTGGCATTTTTTTAAATTCACCTCTATGTTCACATAATTGTTATATTTCCTTAAAAGAACTAATTCAATTTCCACCTTTAAAAATTGTGAGATTAATATTTTATACAATATGTCATATACACATATGGGCCATAAAAATAGTAAGAATGACCCTTGCCTGGACTGTTTGCCTCAAAAATCATGTGAGAAGCTGTTTCCTCCCCATAAAACTCTCCCACGCCTCACAGTCATGTAAAACACATTGGAATCTAAGCAGGCACAGCAATACACATCTTTAACATGGTTCATACTGGTCTGTCTCATCTGATGATGCTCTAGAGTAATTCAGAGAGACAGACTAACACACGCAAGGTTTGGGTGGGTGAGAGGTAAGTTCTGTTACCTTGGGAACGCTGTCCTCCAGCCTCCAAAATAGAGCTGACTTGTCATATGACGCAGCTAAAATCCGAGTGCCCTGATGGAAAAGCACAGTGACACATCCCACAATGCATTACAGCAGTAACCACAGCATAATCAACTCAACAGCCTTACAGGAACAGTATCCTTATATTGCTAATAAAGATCGCTCTTCAGATCATCAAAAGCAGAGGTTTTCTCTTCAGAGTAGCTGAGTGGTTCTCCCAAGCTGGCAGCGCAGCCAATCGATCTATCTTTACTATAAGCAACCTTATTTTTTCCCATCCCGACCTAGTCCCAGACCCTCCTCCTCCCCAGCACCACCTGTCTAGATCTGTTGCAGGATTCTCCTCACTTTACGGCAGCAGAAGTGTAGCAGATACAGCCCACCAATCAAAGAAGTAAAATAATATCTATTTTGAGAGCTGTTTTGATTGAAATATGATTAACACAATAATTTTAAAATATATTCATTTGATATTATTAGTGTTTCATTTTCATTCTGCATTCTAAAGACTAATTTGAACACATTCAAATTATTTGTGATTTTTTATTTTTTTTATTTCTATTAACAGTCACTCATAACACTAAGAAGTCACTAAGAAATCACATATAGTTATGGAAAAAATATGTACATATTTCTGTGCCTTCCTATGAAGTTTTACCTTACTACCATCACATTTAGCTAGTTTAGGGCGGTTGTAAGGCAAGATACAGAAGAGTGTCTATAATATTTATGGATTTATATGTTATATATATATAAATTTGAATATATAAAATTCATTTAATTGAAAATTTTTCTCTTCAGATCTGTACATCTAGTTGTACTCTAATAGCAGGTCGAAAAAGATACACTGTCACTTTATACTCTTTATACAAATTAAATATTTTCCAGATCATAGCCTATTATTTAAATAATTTGATGTGGCTGTATTACTTTGACAATATAAAGTCAAATTATTTAATTTAAAAAATAACATGTTATTTACTAGGAAATATGTTCTCTTTATAGTATCAAGCATACTATTGTTCAGACACATTATAATAAGTCTTTACACATGAACAATAAATAGCTGCTCTTATATTTCAGAAAGGGTATCATCATACTTTGGGGTCCTTGATATTGAAAACTCCTGATCTAAAGTCTAATAAACATCATCCGCAAGGAACAACAACAAGCGAGGGGTGAATTCGGTGAACAGTTGCACTACTTTTGTGCATGATATAGCAGAGCAAAAAGCTGCATCGTATCACAAACTACTTGTAATCAAGTTAAACCAGGCGCTAATTAGACATTACATATATTAAATTTAGGTGTACTCTTATTGAGTCTTATTAAGTTTTCAATTGATTCGTGTGTTTTGTAGCAGTTCAGCATCGCATTCAATCTCAGACATGTCCGTTTTGCACATGAAAGCAGGCGAAAGAGCGAAATATGAAGCCGCCTGATGCACAGATCCGTGTTTTTATTTTACAAGGAAATGACTGCTACAAAAACTAAAGCAAAATTTATTGTAATGTATAATGAAACGCCCCATATATACTACAAGCGAGCGACGTGGCAGACTAGAATGCTAACATTATAATCAACAAAGCGTAGAGAATTTGTAAGCTTGTTCTGAACAGCAGGGTTTATACTGGAAACTGTGTAAACATGCAGGGAGTGAGCTTCAGTGATTGTAAAGGGGGCGCTCTAGTACTGTGTCTTGTTAAGCCCAAAGTATACTTACCTACACATTCATACTATATAATACATACTTTTTTTTAACGGTCGCAAAGTAAGTTAAAGTTCAAATGTAGTACCAGGGTTGGGGAGTAACGGAATACATGTAATGGCGTTACATAATCATCCAAACAGTTATGTGAAAAAAAAACCATAGTAATCAAATTACAGTTACATTTTGAAAAAAGGGGGAATACTATCAGGATTACGGTACTGAATACTTTTTTTATGAAGTAATTTGTAACTGTAACGGAATACATTATTGAAGTAACCCTCCTAAGCCTGTGTAGTACCTACTCAGACAGTACACAGTTTTTTATGAGTACGCTAGCATATACGTAGGGGAGAGCGGGGTAAGTTGTCACACTCTTCTTAACTCCAAAACTAGAGGCAAAAATCAAATAGCCACTGAGCAAATTACGTCCAGAAGACGTCTTTTTGAGGTCTTGTCTCAGGTTGAAAAGACGTCCACTGAGGGGCCAGAATGAAAGTTTTTATGACGTCTTTTTTTCACGTCTTCTGAACATCCGATATAGACGAACACGCAGAATCACCAAAGGAGAAAAATCACAATTTTTAAGCCACCATCGTGGAGATGAGTGTTTGCTTTAGTTGGGCTCTTGTCCCCTGACTTCTTAATATTAGTTTTTGTTTGGGCTGTTTTAACTGAGTCATAACAGCCAGACAAGTAAAGAAAGTGATCAGGTGTTGATTATGTTTTCACTTAATCATTATTTGATCTGAATCACTGAACTCATTTAGAGCCCAATCTCTGAGTTAGATTTACATTATTGATTACAGCAGAACTGTGATTCTACAGCAGAAGATCAGCTTTATCAATATCATCTGAAAGATTTCACATGATAAAAAAAAAAAAAATCTTTCTCTTAGGCACACACAGACATCAAGAATCAGCCTGTGAATCTCAAGGACGGTGACAAGCAACATATTCTGATCAACTCATCAACTCTGAACATTAGAAAACAAAATACTAAAAAGTCACAGAAAAACAGAAACATTTAAATAGTGAGAATAAAGAAAATTACTAAGACAATTCAGCTCATAATTTATTCATGAAGCAGTGCACGATGGGATCCATGGGTGAATTTTGATTGGTGGCTCCCAGAATGCACGGCAACATGGTTTATTATTCTCACCGTCGTTAAGATTCACAGGCTGATTCTTGATGTCTGTGTGTGCCTAAGAGATAGATTTTTTTTTTTTTTTTTTTTTCAGCACACCTTTTCTGAAATCATTTGAATCATATTGTTAAAGCTGATCTTCTGCTGTAGAATCACAGTTCTGCTGTAATCAATAATGTAAATCTAACTCACAGATTGGGCTCTAAAAGAGTTCAGTGATTCAGATCAAATAATGATTAAGTGAAAACATAATCAACACCTGATCACTTTCTTTACTTGTCTGGCTGTTATGACTCAGTTAAAACAGCCCAAACAAAAACTAATATTAAGAAGTCAGGGGACAAGAGCCCAACTAAAGCAAACACTCATCTCCACGATGGTGGCTTAAAAATTGTGATTTTTCTCCTTTGGTGATTCTGCATGTTCGTCTATATCGGATGTTCAGAAGACGTCAAAAAAAGACGTCGTAAAAACTTTCATTCTGGCCCCTCAGTGGACGTCTTTTCAACCTGAGACAAGACCTCAAAAAGATCTTCTGGACGTTATTTGCTCAGTATGACTTCTTATTCCATAGTCAACTTCCTGGTCACATGTGGTCAAGATCGCTCTAATCTGAGGTTAGCACAATTTTTTGTCTTAAAAAGTAAAAAAAATGCACTTTAAATTTTATGCAATACAACTTTGTTAGGTATGAATCTTAAAAATTATTATTTTGCACAACATAGAGGAGTTCAATAACGTGTCTTTTCATACTTTAGCTGACGTTCTATGTTGAGCGCACCTTGAGATTTAGCCAACATTAGCACACATGTCAGTTTGGGGCAATTTGTCACATGTGACAACTTGCCCCAGTACAAATAAACACATACAACATGCTCAAAAAAGAGGTTCAACATGTTAAGTCAGTTATGTTCAGAGATTAAACATGTTAAGTTAAGCGAGTTATCTGCAGTATTCAGTTATCATGGATCTATGTGCAAGCCAGAGAAAGTTGGAGTTTAAAGTTCAAAGTAAAGTGGTCTTGCCACTTAATGTGTTTTGATTGAAATGTTTATTGTTTGGATTGAAATAATTGTTTTTCCAAATTCTCTAGGCATGATTGTTTATATTTCCAGTTCTGGTTTGAATTTAAAAATTAAAATCAGTAATAAAAATTAAGTAGTTGTGTTCTTATTTTTAGATAATCTAGTGTGACAACGATGGGGCAAATTGTCACAAGTGCACATTCTCTATTCAACAGTCTACAACTCCATAATGAGATAAGATATTAAAATGTAATGAATACAACATATGTGCCCAAGACTTCCTTCTTTCATTTGGTATGACATTTATACCATTGTGATGTATGGTGCTCAGTAAATGTTAGACAGTGTGAAAAGTGTCACATCTTACCCCGCTCTCTCCTACAGTTGAACACTTAGCCTTTTAAAGTATTTTCCATTTGATAGCTTGCATGAACGCAGGCAGTCGACACATGCACTCAACACATGCGCTCTAGAAAGTTTCATCTTTGTCCAGTGTCTGGACAAACTTTTTTCTCCAGAAGTTATGAGAGATAAAAATGTCTTTGTATTCTTTTAAACTAAAATTGCGTCTATCTCATAACCCCCTCACACAAGCACTTGTCAAAGTGGGCGTCTGTTGTTTTTGCAGTCTCTAGTATTTTGTTGTTTTTGTTGTTGTTCCGTCTCGTTAGTTTAGATTTCTATTGTAAATACAACGGCCTGGCCAGTGTTGCCACCTTGTGGAACAACTGATTAGTGCAAAACAAATTCAATGCGCATGTGCCACCTGTATGTACAAACATCGAGTATTCTTGGGATGAGATTTGCAAAGTGAACTTTGGGCTTTACATTGCTTGCTTTCTGTATACAATTTATTCAAACTAAATGATGTGTGTGTGTTTGTACCGTAGGGTCAAACTCAATGCTGGTGATGCCCTCGTTACTTCCATCTAATGTCCCTCTGTTCTGGAGAGTTCCTGTGAGGACAAAACGCAGCAGTATGTTAGATCAAGCCTGGGAATATTCACTAAATCCTGTTGTGTGTCTATTGACTTCATAATAGAGCACATCACATGAGATCACAATTTATCTACACACAGTGATGCTTTGCCCATGCAAAATGTGCTGACATGACGTGGGGTATTCTGGGTGTTTGCCAGGGCATTGCTTTGCTACAGTGTTTGGAGTGTTTGCATTGTGACATTCTGCTCTCCACAAAAAGTGATTTTCTTACTCAGCATTTGTTTTTTTCCCCAATGCAAATATAGAAAAACAATAACTTCATTCAAAGGAAAAATTTCTTAACCCACTGGCAGATATTTTTCTTGTTATAAGAATAATTGTCACTTAACTTTGATACATTTCTCAGAAAACAAGACTTCTTATCTTCTGCATTTTGCATCTCAAGTTAATGTATGTTTAGATATTAGAGTACTGCCATCTGCTGGTGGTCACAGGCAGTCACATGTACTGACAAAATCATTTTGTATCACTCGACGTGGCTCTTTATTATCTATCTGAACCCTGTCTATGTGTATAAAGCTGACAATGAAACAGAAGATGACTTTTTCAGATTAGTTTTGTGATGTACCTGCTTCAATGTCCCACAGTTTGATGACTCTGTCGGTCCCTCCTGTAGCCAACAGGTTTGAACTGGTACTGAATCGAACAGTGTTGATTCCCAGCTCGTGAGCATCCTGAAACCACAAAACATACACTCATTTGTAATTCCTTACATGTATGTATTATACATTTACATGCATTAGACATTTTTTAATCCAAATTAACATTCAGATATATACAGGTGCTGGTCATATAATTAGAATATCATCAAAAAGTTGATTTATTTCACTAATTCCATTCAAAAAGTGAAACTTGTATATTATATTCAATCATTACACAGAGACTGATATATTTCAGATGTTTATTTCTTTTCATTTTGATGATTATAACTGACAACTAAGGAAAATCCCAAATTCAGTATCTCAGAAAATTAGAATATTACTTAAGACCAATACAAAGAAAGGATTTTTAGAAATCTTGGCCAACTGAAAAGTATGAACATGAAAAGTATGAACATGTACAGCACTCAGTACTTAGTTGGGGCTCCTTTTGCCTGAATTACTGCAGCAATGCAGCGTGGCATGGAGTCGATCAGTCTGTGGCACTGCTCAGGTGCTATGAGGGCCCAGGTTGCTCTGATAGTGGCCTTCAGCTCTTCTGCATTGTTGGGTCTGGCATATCGCATCTTCCTTTTCACAATACCCCATAGATTTTCTATGGGGTTAAGGTCAGGTGAGTTTGCTGGCCAATTAAGAACAGGGATATCCTGGTCCTTAAACCAGGTACTGGTAGCTTTGGCACTGTGTGCAGGTGCCAAGTCTCGTTGGAAAATGAAATCTGCATCTCCATAAAGTTGGTCAGCAGCAGGAAGCATGAAGTGCTCTAAAACTTCCTGGTATATGGCTGTGTTGACCTTGGACCTCAGAAAACACAGTGGACCAACACCAGCAGATGACATGGCACTTCAAACCATCACTGACTGTGGAAACTTTACACTGGACCTCAAGCAACGTGGATTGTGTGCCTCTCCTATGTTCCTCCAGACTCTGGGACCCTGATTTCCAAAGGAAATGCAAAATTTACTTTCATCAGAGAACATAACTTTGGACCACTCAGCAGCAGTCCAGTCCTTTTTGTCTTTAGACGCTTCTGATGCTGTCTGTTGTTCAAGAGTGGCTTGACACAAGGAATGCGACAGCTGAAACCCATGTCTTGCATACGTCTGTGCGTAGTGGTTCTTGAAGCACTGACTCCAGCTGCAGTCCACTCTTTGTGAATCTTCCCCACATTTTTGAATGGGTTTTGTTTCACAATCCTCTCCAGGGTGCGGTTATCCCTATTGCTTGTACACTTTTTTCCCTACCGCATCTTTTCCTTCCCTTCGCCTCTCTAGTAATGTGCTTGGACACAGAGCTCTGTGAACAGCCAGCCTCTTTTCCTTAGTTGTCAGTTATAATCATCAAAATTAAAAGAAGTAAACATTTGAAATATATCAGTCTGTGTGTAATGAATGAATATAATATACACTTTCACTTTTTGAATGGAATTAGTGAAATAAATCAACTTTTTCTAATTATATGACCAGCACCTGTACATTTAGGTATAAATGTAATCAGTTCATGCACTGAATGTTATGATCCTTTAAACACCCCTGGCAAATACCAAAAACAGCCTAGCAACCAAGTGACCACCCAGAATACCCTGTTCTGTCATGCAATCAAAGCCATGACCTTGGATTTGCAAGCACTATATTCTACTTTTTGAGCTACCAGAACACTTTTATGGCGCTTATTATTATTACAATTTAAAATAACTGTTTTCTATGTGAATATATATTAAACTGTAATTTATTCCTGTGATCAAAGCTGAATTTTCAGCATCATTACTCCAGTCTTCAGTGTCACATGATCCTTCAGAAATCATTCTAATATGCTGCTTTGATGATCAAGAAACATTTATTATAATTACCAATGTTGAAAACAGTTGAGCTGCTTAATATTTTTGTAGAAACTCTGATACACTACCATTCAAAAGTTAAGAATAAATAAATGAATAATAAAAAAAATACTTTTATTCAGCAAGGATATATTAAATTGCTTAAAAGTGACAGTAAAGACATTTATAATGTTATAAAAGATTTCTATTTCAAATAAGTATTATCAAGATGTCCACAAAAATTAAGCAGCAAAAACATTGATAATAATAAGAACCATTATTGATATCTGAACTGAAATAATAATTGATAATAATCGAGCATCAAATCAGCATATTAGAATATCTGAAGGATCATGTGACACTGAAGACTAAATATTAAATATTTTATACATTAAAATAAATAAATAAATATATATAAATTTATATATATATATATATATTCATACAGTACACTAATGTGAAACTAAAGAAGGGGAAGAAACTTTACTAAGGTGTGAAAATGATAAAAACAAGCAGCATATTAATTTACACTCAAGGGGAAATGAAAGCTGCATGCGATAAGCACTGCAATATTTTAACATCAAAAATACAGCAATTTAAAAAAAAAAAAAAAAAATATATATATATATATATATATATATATATATATATATATATATATATATATATGAAATGACCGGAAGTAGTATTTAAATCCTGACATGACAGCATGTAAAAGATCAACAGGAAATGCAAATCGGTAATTGTGACACATGTCCATTTAAGGAAGTGGCAACTCCTCTCCATACCACAAATAGGGCTGTTTCCTGCTGTCAGCTATTCAAATGAAAATGGGTGGCTGCACATGACAGAGCTGCAGTGTACTACAGAAAGACACTGTTTCTCAGCGACACACAGACGCTTTGTTCCACAGCCACATCATCCACAGACCACCAGCCACCACCATAGCGGATGAGCTTGTAAAATATCATTAAGATAAATATTGTTGTCCATTTAGCCTATCACGCCATTTACTAGTCCATCTGCACAGCTGTTTCCTCATCATTTTAACTAAGTTATATAGGTTTCTATAATATAACATCGCAAAATATGATTTGCTGTTGATCATGTTGTAAACAGTAACACGCACCAGTGTAAAAATTGCCTTGGTTGGGACTCGGGCAACCAGACAGACTCCTAATGGTATAAAGAGATCTTCTTCTGACCTGCACACTGATTTACCTCTAATCTTCCTCCTAGACACACAAACAACAGAAGAACGATCAATAATACTTATGGGTAGTACATCTTACAGTATATATACAGTACAAACTGAGTTACAGTGCTGGGGGTAACGCATTACAAATAGCATGTGTTATGTAATCACCCTTTGTTTTGGAAGTAACAGGTAGTGAATTTGTTTTTTAAAGCATAAAGTGAAATCAAAGAACAAACTGGTGTGACACCATTTTGAACTAAGGGTGCTTTCACACTTGTTTCAAATGCCTGGACCAAACCCGAGCTTGATAGCTCCCACCAGACCCCCCTTTTAAAGCGGACTCGAGTACGGTTTGCGGATGCACACCCGAGTTCAGAAGACAGCGTTCACATTATCCAAACGTACCGAACAATGCCGTCAATCGAACCCGGGTACGCACCAAAAGTGCTAATGTGAAAGCACCCTAAATCAGGCCGAAAAATTAATTTGGAGTTCATTTCGGGAGTTTGAAAAGCTGGCAAACACCTCTGAACTATCATTGGTCCGTGGCAATTATGTAATAGGTAGGTGTGGCTCAGAGGATCCGCCCTCTTTTAGGTGGAAATCTTAAAGGGATTGTTCACCCTAAAATGACCCTTTTGCATTTTGACTTTGGCAGATTGATACACGCTTCAAACTAAATTCGAAACAAAAGTGTTGTAAAGCATTGAAGCTTCATGAAGCAGTGTTTTGAAATCACCCATCACTAGATATTGTTGAACAAAGTCATTATTTTGTTTTTTTGGCGCACAAAAAGTATTCTCATCGCTTTATAATATTAAGATAGAACCACTGTAGTCACATGAACTGATTTAAATATGTCCTTAGTAGCTTTCTGGGCATCTCAAAGTGTTACTTATCTTGATGTCAATGCAGGCCTCACTGAGCCATCAGTTTTCATCAAAAATATCTTAATGTGTGTTCTGAAGATGAAGTCTTAGGGGTGTAGAATGACATGAGGGTGAGTAATTATTGACATAATTTTCATTTTTGGGTGAACTAACCCTTTAAGTTCAATCTAACTTTCATTTATTTTGTATGTGTGTGTGTGTGTGTGTGTGTGTGTGTGCTTTTTATGCTATTCATTATAAAAAGTTTTTCATGCTATGGAATATCCTTTTGGCAAAATTGAATGTATGTTTATTGTGTATTGTACTGATCTGAATTTCATTTGTTTCTGTTTATAATAAAGAATTACTGCTACTTCTATTACTTCTATTTTTAGTATTTATCTTTATTTAGTATTTGTGTGTTGTAAGTGTATATGTTTCTGTGTCAGGAGACACTTGTCTGAAGCCAAAAAACAGAATTAGCAAAACAGCAACTTTCTTAGTTTGTTTCCTGAGTAATGAAATATGTTCATTTTAAAAGTAGCATTCCCCAACTCATGCAGCACAATGATACATCAGCGCTTTTAGAGCTTTTACTGAAAACTTACTCAAAGAGTCCTCTGATGGAGCTGATGATGCGGGGGGACGTAGCTGAAGCAGACCTGAGGAAAAATCACAAGCTGACATTGAGGAAAACTATCTGAACAATTTGAAGAACTCTGAGATGGAAGATCAAAAATCACCATAATAATTATGCATAAACACCACTACTGTTACCTGAAAAGTGGACCATGGGATCTCTCGACTCTCTCCGCAGTTACACATTTGGGGGATGATGGTTTGGAGGGTGACACATTTCCAGAATCTCTGACAGGTGAAAGCAAAACCATTAATGAAATCCCTCAGAATTAGGGTTGCAAAATTCAAAGCTGGAAACTTTCCATGGGAATTAATGGGAATATATGGGAATTAATGGGAATAAACAGGGAATTTGCAAAATTGCAGGTTAGCCTATAACAGGGTACTTAAATGTAGTTGAAAAAAAACATCTTACAGCATAATTTTGGTTAAAACAACCAGATTTAATGCAATTTCAGTTGAATTTTTACCCTGCATATTCCTCAGTCACATTCACACAGCACACTACTGACTGCAGGGCTATTGAGGACACACCCCCTGCATGCACTGTGCATTCCCCCAGTCCATAACATGCACATTTGATCAAAAATACAGAAAAAAAACTGTAATATTGTAAAATATAACTACAATTTAAAATAAACTACATTAAAATATAATTTATTCCTGTGATTTTCAGCATCATTTCTCTCAGTCTTCAGTGTCACTTGATCCTTCAGAAATCAGAAATTCTAACATGCTTGGATAATCTTTTTCAGGATTTGTTGATGAATAAAAATTTAAAGAACAGCATTTATTTAAAATTACGGAAGAGGATTAGGGCCAAGCAATAATAATAAAAAAAAAAACATCTTGAGATAAAAAGTTGTTAAATTACGAGAAAAAACTTGTTAAATTTCGAAAAAAAAGTGGAGATAAAATGTTGAGAATAATCTCGTTAAATTATGAGAAAAAAGTTGTTAAATTACGAGAAGAAATTCGTTAAATTACAAATTTGTTCTCATAATTTAATGAGTTTATTCTCAACATTTATCTCGACTTTTTTCTCGAAATTTAACAAGTTTTTTCTTGAAATTTAACAACTTTAATCTCGAGATGGTTTTATTTTATTATTATTGCTTTGCCCTAATCCTCTTCCATATAAAACAGAAATATACACTACCGTTCAAAATTGTGTAATTGGTAGTATTTTTTTTCTTTCTTTTTTGAAAGAAATTAATACTTTTATTCAGCAACTATGTGTGAAATTGACAAAAAGTGATATTAAAGTGATATTGTTAGAAAATATTTCTATTTTGAATAACTTCTGTAACTTTTTATTCATCAATGAATCCTGAAAATAGTGGTACAGGTTCCAAAAAATATGAAGCAGCACAACTGTTTCCAACACTGATAATAACTGAGTATCAAATCAGCATATTAGAATGATTTCTGAAGCATCATGTGACACAGAAATAAATAACACATAACAATTGCTGCAATAAAAATATATTTATTTTACATATTTACTAAATTAAAATTAATTGAATGCGAAAAAGAAATAACTGTTATTTCATGTTATGAACAAACAAAATGTTTATATTTATGTTTGTATATGATACATTTTATATAAACATTATACAATTATATAAATTTCCAATTAATTCCCATAAAATCTCAAATCCAAATTGGAATGTTTCCAAAATTCCCCAGGTTAAGTTCCCGTGGAAATTTACCGGAAACTTTCGGCCCCTTTGCAACCCTACTCAGAATAAAAAAAACACATTCATGATGATCGATATGTTGACTTCATAAGTGTTGCTTATGCTGCCCTCATATTCTGATTAAAGGAACAGTTCACCTAAAAATCACTTACCCTCATGTCATTCAAAACCGACATGACTTTCTCACTTTTGTGAAACACAAATACATACATGACAGTGCATTCTTTAACATGTCTCCTTTTGTGCTTCACAGAAGAAAAATGTTATAAGCGTTTGGATCGACATGTGGTCAGATTTACGCTGTCGTGTCACTTTATACAGTTGTTACTTACTCATTAATATCCACATTCTTACTGGCAGCCATCTGAAGCTCTTTGTGAAGACTGGCCGCTCTGGCTCTAAGAAAGAAGAGGAAATGTGATCAAGAAGGATGTGGTGTTTATGGAATTGGCTCTTAAGATTTAGGAAAAAGGAACCTACGAATTAGCTGCCAGCAGAAAAGCAAAGCAGTGGAGAGAATGTGCTCAGTGAACTTTGAAATATGGCCTTTGTTTAACGAAACACCAATTCATTAACTACATTAACCATGTTCTAAGCCACTGAATTTTAACAAATGTTTCTACTGTTGTATAACATGTCCCAATCCTCACTGACAGATGGTGCGTACAGTATAATGACCTCAAAATGAATTTAAACATTTTTATTAAGGATGTAGTACTTTTAGCTCCCACATTGTAACATATATAAAAAATCTCAATCTTATGCTTTTTTGGATATAACATTTCATGTAGCTAGCTGTTTTTGAGTGTAAAAGTGTTGCAAAGATCAAAGTGCAGATAAATGGAGTTGTTGAGTTATTAGAAGACACTGTTTTCCGCTTTACATGCACTTCCAAAGGATGAGGACTCGGCCTGGAATTGATACAGTATACAAGCACTGAGGAAGATCGGGAGATGAAATTCAGATATGGTAATGGGCATTTCATTATGACACGCACTGTAAATGGTAGACCACTGACAACAGACTGAGCTATCGGACCAATCAGCAGCAATGTATATTATGAGAAAATGTGTTTTTCGACCTTGGATGCATGTAAATGTATTAAAATTATGTCATCATTTACTCACACTCAGGTCCTTTCAAACCTGTATGACTTCTTTTGCCAAACACAAAAACATTTTTTTGCCCATCCAATAAACGTTAATGGGGTTCAGAATACCGCAGCACTAGACCATATTGCCATTTTAAAGCAGTAAAACATTTTTTAAAAATATCTGTTGCGCAGAAGAAAGTCATACAGGTTTGATGATTTTCATTTCAGGAATGAACAATCCCTTTAAATGTACAACCAATGGCTTGAATTAGAAGATTTTTTTGAGAGGCGCAGTAATCACACATTTCACTTTTAAGAGATTATTACTATGTACAATTCTTGTGTGTAACCCTTTTACATGCATCCCATGACCCCACTGACCTCACTCTCTTCTCATTACGATGGTTCATGCGGGCAGCTGCCTGCTGTTTTAGTTGGATCATGTTCTCCAGGATCTCGGAGCTGTGGAGTTTCTCTTGTCGGTACGTCCTCTCCATGTTCTGGTGCTGCTCCAGCAGAGAATCATACTTTTGTTTCAGGAGTTGGTTCCCAGTCTGCACCTCAGCCACGCGATCCTGAAGCACCCTGTGCTCTGACGCCAGAACACTGAGATGCTTTTGGACCTCATACAGCCTTATTAAAAAAAACAAAAAACTAAATTATTTTAGATTATTCAAGATCTATGATAAAATGGTCCCACTTTCCAATACTTCAGGAATTAAATTAGAGATATATGGCAGAATGTCCATCGTCTTTTTTTCTGTACAATGAAAGTGCTAACTTCCACCTGAAGCCATATGTTAGCTTTGTGACCCAAATTTAGGACATTATTCACTGATAATCACTGAAGAGTCAACAGCTTGAGGGTGAATAAATGGCACTTGCCACGCATAGGATACAAAATATGGTTTAAAACCATCGTCTTTTTCCCCTATTTTTCAACAAAGTGTCAGTAAAAGGAGGCTTAATCTTATGAAAATGTTGACTGTAAACATTGGGAGGTCAAGCTAAATAATAAATGAAATGCCTGATTTGTGTATAAATAAATAAACAGCTATAAACTGTGTATGTTTGTAGCAGCAGATCTATTCCACCGAGACCAAATACATTAACATTGTCATATCCATTACTATATATATATATATTAGGGCTGTCAAATGATTAATCATGATTAATCGCATACAAAATAAAAGTTTGAGTTTGTATAATATATGCGTGAGTAATGTGTGTAATTAATATGTATATATAAATACACACAAATTAATGTATATATTTAAGAGAAATATGTTATTTATGTACAAAAAATGTATTTATATATAATATAAATTATATAAAAATATAAATAAATACATATGCTTGTAAATATTTCTCAAATATATACATGGATGTGTTTGTATTTATATATACATAATAATTACACACAGTACACCCACATATATTAGGCAAACTCAAACTTTTATTTTGTATGCGATTAATCGTTTGACAGCCCTAATATATATATATGTATGTACATACATGCAACGTTTATATATATGTGTATATACTCAGTAGTGGCAAGCAGGGTTGAGGCCAAATGTTGATTTGCAGTTATTTCATGATATATAATAGCACAGTAAGTTCATATAAATCAAATAAAAACATTTGTTTAATATATTTGTTTGTTATATTACAATAAAAAAGATAATAGGGATGAATGGTGTGAAAATGGTGTGTGAAAATTACATAGTTCCGGCATGAAACTCTAGATGGCGCAGGCTGATAGGTCTAACTCAATTGGTAGCGATCATGTTATTATCTACATCACACAGCTGATTAATTGTTGTATCAGCAGCCAATGAGCTGCAGCTCAGCATTCAAACACCGGTAGTGTTGCTGTTAGCAGTCTTTCAGGAACCCTCCACTTCCCCAACTCCACCTGTATAGATCTGCTACGGGGTTATTCACATATGTGCAGCAGCAGCATGTCTTGCATGCTCATAGCAATGTTTGTGAATGTATTAGCAGTAGCAAGTCTCAGTTCTTGCTCTGCAGCAGCAGTCTAACAGATCTCTTCCACCGAGACCAAATACAATAAAGGTGCCCTCGAATGAAAAATTGAATTTATCTTGGCATAACTGAATAACAAGAGTTCAGTACATGGAAATGACATACAGAGAGTCTCAAACTCCATTGTTTCCTCCTTCTTATATACATCTCATTTGTTTAAAAGACTTCCGAAGAACAGGCGAATCTCAACATAACACCGACTGTTACGTAACAGTCGGGATCATTAATATGTACGCCCCCAATATTTGCATATGCCAGCCCATGTTCAAGGCATTAGACAAGGGCAGCCAGTATTAACGTCTGGATCTGTGCACAGCTGAATCATCAGACTAGGTAAGCAAGCAAGAACAATAGCGAAAAATGGCAGATGGAGCAATAATAACTGACATGATCCATGATATCATGATATTTTTAGTGATATTTGTAAATTGTCTTTCTAAATGTTTCGTTAGCATGTTGCTAATGTACTGTTAAATGTGGTTAAAGTTACCATCGTTTCTTACTGTATTCACAGAGACAAGAGCCGCCGCTATTTTCATTTTTAAACACTTGCAGTCTGTATAATTCATAAACACAACTTCATTCTTTATAAATCTCTCCAACAGTGTAGCATTAGCCATTAGCCACAGAGCATAGCCTCAAACTCATTCAGAATCAAATGTAAACATCCAAATAAATAAAATACTCACATAATCCGACGCATACATGCAGTATAACGAACATTTTGTAAAGATGTTATATTAGCTATGTGAACTTTGTTTATGCACTGTATTATAGTTGAGAGCTCGCGAGGGCAGGGAGCGAGAGATTTAAAGGGGCCGCAGCCTGAATCAGTGCATAGTTAATGATGCACCAAAATAGGCAGTTAAAAAAATTAATTAAAAAAAAATCTATGGCATATTTTGAGCTGAAACTTCACAGACACATTCAGGGGACACCTTAGACTTATATTACATCTTGTGAAAGAACGTTCTAGGGAAACTTTAACATTGCCATATCCATTACCACGCCAATCTCAAGTATCATACCAATCTCTCCGAGGGTTGTCATGACAGAATTGTGTTTTTTTACTACAATCAATTTTATATAAATGTGTCAAAATTATGACACTGTCAAAAATGAGGATAAAGACCTGTTCACACCAAGAACGATAACTATAAATTTAACTATCCACCTTATTCCCAACTTCTGTTAAGCTGTAAACAGTCAGTGAAAGGCTCGCTCTATGAACGCAGTACTACGTTATTGTTTTTTTTTAAACTGGGTACAGTGAGATGACATTATTCTACTCACCCTTCAACCAACGAACATTAAAAGGACATTTAAAAGCATCAACAAGGTACTTTCAACAGGCCATGAAAAAGCGTAAATCTTTCCACAGCAATAACAGACGGGTTAAATATAACTATAGTGATATATATCTGTATTACGTAATATATGTTCCTTAATAAAGGAAATAAAATGTTCATGAACTTCAGCATTGCGTGATACTATTTCAAAGTGATTTCCATCATTTTTATAGATAATAAATTTTATTTACCTGTGAAAACAAACCTGGAAAGAGACTTTGAGGAGAAAAACGAGAGATTCTTTGTGTATTCCAGTGAATTATTAATGGGATATATCGTAAATTATACCGGGAGAACAGACCACAAATGTGCACTATATGTTGTCCTTTTTCATACTATTACAGTGGTATGCAAAGGGACAAAAGAAAATAATCACAAGGATAGAAAGCAGTGACTGAAAAGAGCTCTTGCCTTAGATATTGCAAGACAAATTATGTTAAAATACCAAGTGATATGTTATTCTCATGATGTCTGAAAATAAAACATGAAGGAAAATTGACAACTCATTCAGTCAAACTGACAGATAAGCTTTATTTGTAGGGCAACCTTATGATTTGAAACAATTCATTTCAGTCTTTATAAATGGAAGTTCCCCAAAACGGAAATGCAACCCATAATTCGAAACGCAGTAGGCTCGTCAGGAATAAGGTGGATAACGATAACTATATTTGCATCCACACCAACGAACGATAACGGTCTGTTAATTGTAAGCTCACGCGCTGCAGTTTCAAAGTGTGTACGACATGTTTTTGCTGTTCTTGTTGCATTTACAGGCTTTAACCAGCAGATGTCCTCAGCATGCTATGTTTCGAGTGAATAGCTAGTGTAACCGATCTAATCTAACAGTGAATTTAGCTGATGAAGTCAATATACTGGAATAAAAACACCTAGTCTTTTTCACTGCAACTTCAAAGGAAGAAAGACAATGTTGTTGAGACTAGTGCTTGATACCTGAGGTCATTTTATTACACTGTTTGCTAGCCTGGCATAATGATCTCATCGTTAATACTTATGACCATTTATTCAGAGGGTATGACTGATTGTTTTCCATATATCATTTTCTTGAAAAGGGCGTTTGATTTTTCTGGAGCTCAGCGTTTAACTTCTCCGCAATGTCGTCAGCGATTTTAAATGCGCGAGCCCTTAAATTAGAACGGATTCTGATTGGCTGTCAGTGTTTTATCGTTCAACAGCTGGAAAAAAAAACTGTTCTGAAAGTAACGATATTGTTTCTCTATATCATTATATCTGTGGTGTGGACAGTGCTATTCTTTTATATTTCGATTTTTAGAACTGTATCTTTATCATTATCATTCTTGGTGTGAACCGGCCTTCAGGCATTTTACTTCTATGTTAATTTCATCTTAGATAATAATTTATCAATCATATCTAATCATTTCAAGATTCGTGCCTCTAACCCTTTAAAGTCATGAGTCAGCAAATTGTACCCTATTTGTGGAAAGTGACGAAATTAAAGTGTGGTAAGAATGATGTACATTTTGTGTGTCTTTTCCTGTTTTTGTGCCATAAAAGAATAAGGAGGTTTACTTGGTATGTTGTTCATCCAGTGTCACTTCCTTTATCTGGAGTCGCTGCTGCAGTTCCACCACTTGGTATGCGAGCTGCAAGAACAAAAACAAATGGAAAGCCAAAAAAAAGAGCATATTTCAAAAAAGACAAATTCAGACAGCGTAGCTGCTCACCTCTTTATAATATTAATACATATGTTTAAAGAAGTTTCAATAGCTAGATATAGAGGAGAGGACTTGTGTGTTGATAATGCAAAGATATGCAGCAGGTTTTATCACATGCTTTAGCACAAAAATGCTTCAATGTGAGATTAGGACTGGTTATGCTCGATACTCAGACATTTACGTTAGACTAATATGCTTTGCTTGTACAGGTGAAAAGCCTGTATCAGTTCAGGTGCTTGTAGCTTTGATGGCTGACTGTCAGCTAACAGGAAGAGATAACAGCAGGCAAACTTGTAAACCTGTTTAGTGAAACAGGTCACAACTTGTGCCATAAAATTCAGTTTGTTCTATAAATGTTCACTTGTAATCCAATCATCAAAGTGCTTTCTTATGGGAGAGGCTGATTCTGCTTTTCCCACATATACCATCATATCCTACCTCACCGGTGGTCGTCTTAAGAGACGTCAACGAGTCTTCAGATGAGACTGACGGCCTGCAGGGGCCAAAAATAAACAGCATTTAGAAACAAGAGCAGAAATTCAGAGATTTGTCATGCCTGAATATGATTGAAACTGTTATTTATATGGTACTCCAATGTACTCCATGCTATTACTATGTTGGTAAAACGTTACATTTGATTCTGGATTTTTATTTAATATGAATGCATCAAAGGTTCTCCAACAAATGTCATTTTCTAGGGTCAGTCACGTTTTTACAGTGTAACATCAAAGCATATTATGATTACCTTGACCCTGATCCCAGAATGCCTTTGGTTATGAGGGCTCTTTGCTTGGACTTCTCCAGCAAACTGTGATCTAGAAGCAGACAAACTACTCGTGAACATATATCCAGAGCATCATCTTAATATTCGATTTAAAAGAGGCCAGCTGATGTTTACATGCACTCCAACTGAGTTTGTTAATGAGATTTTCCATTTGCACCCAAGTGTCAAGATTCACAGAATGAGTGAGAACTCGCACAACTCTGTATATCAGTCCAGATTATACTCAAGATATGCAAATTAGACCTTCTGTTGGTCACATTTTCATATTCTGTTACTAGAAGCATTCATAAAAATGGCACATGAATACATTTCATTAATTGCATTATAATTATGTTATAACACCAAATAATTTATAAAATAATAAAAAATATGAAACTATTTAAAATTACATATTATGTTATGTAATATAATATATATAATAATATTATGTAATATAATAACATATAAACAAATTATTATATAGGCTTATAACTAAATTACAATGTAATTAATGCATATTGTATTTTAACTACTTCATATTTTGTGTAATTGTATCTTTAAGGCTATTAAATCAATGTAATCAACCATAAACACTAGATAGACAGGCTATAAACTTCTACTTTCTTCATTTTCATAGCACTGCACTGATGGTTTAATAAGTGAAATGATCTGAACAGCTTACATGACTCTATAATATCCTGGAAGACGCTCGTCTGTGTCCTGTTGCGATTTTTCAGCTGTCTGATAATGTGACGCTTCCATGTTTCGCTCTGTTTGAGTTCAGAGTTTCTCGCGCGCTGCGACGCAGCCATGATGATAAATAATAACAATAGAATAACAATAATCTACTTTCTTAGACATAGTACATATGTTTACGCGCCGTCGTCTGTAACTTATGAGTATGTTTTCCGTTCTTATGAAGCGAATTCACTGGAAAGCGGCAGAAAGCGGCGCAGCTGTGCGCGCTAAGGCGCGACGCGTCATGTCAGTGGCTGTAAACACATGGAGGGACCCGCCTGCTTCTGTCGCTGATGAGTAATGACAAATCTGTGAATGCGTTTACAGCGTAGAAACGGAGCGGGCAGAGCGGACACTAGAGATATAGAGCGAAATATAAAGTGGGAGTGGCCTATCGGCGCAGGCGTTTCTCTGATTGGTCAGATATGCGATGGATCAACATTTTCTGTTTTAGTTCTTGTGTATTTTTAATTCAACATCTGTTGAGTGAATAATTTATGTATATATATTCTTAATGCACATAATAAAAAAAACAAACAAACAAAAAAACTGTTTAAAATTATGGTTAAGAATTTGCATTTATGGATTTAGTTTTAAAAATAAACTTAAGTGGGGTGTTGCTTTTCTTTCTGACTCGCATAGAGACCCAACAACACATCTTTCATCGATAACTTTTCATTAGTATTTTCAATTAAAAAGTCAAATACATTTTGAATAAAAAAAGTAACCCAGAAGAAAATGAATAGCCGTCTCTTGATACAAGTTGCAAAAACTACTCAAATTTTTAAGTCGCACAATAATGTTTAGCAGGGTATATTATAAATGAACTTATTTGAACTTGTTTGTTATAAAAAAATAACGATAACTTTTTACAAACGTGCGATATCATGTGACAAACATTACTTTTCTACATAGAGAAAAATAAAATGGGAGTGGCCTATCAGCACAGGCGTTTCTCTGATTGGTCAGATATGCGATGGATAAAGTTATAATTTTTTTATTTTATTTCTTTACTGTGTATTTTTAATTCAGTGTCTGCTGAATGAATTATTTATATTCTTCTTATACTTTTTATTGAATAAAAAGCACAAAAGCAATATAAACAAGTAACGTTATAAATATAAAATAACAACAAAAAACTGCCAACTTGCTAGGGAATTTTACACAAAGACATGCAAAGAAATATCTATACTTTGTTTTTTTGAGGGCGAGACTGATTCAACATACTGTATTCGTCTTTAAACGCTAAAACACGGTTAAGAATTTGCATTTGGATTAAGTCAAAAAATAAACTTAAGTGTGATCTCGCTTTTCTTTCTGACTCGCAGAGACATCTTTCATCGATAATTTTTCATCAGCATTTTCAATTAAAAAGTCAAGTAGCCTACATTTTGAATAAAAAGTTGGCTACAGTTGCAAAAACGGCCGTTCAAGTCTATAACTTTTAAGTCACAAGATAATGTTTAGCAGGGTATATTCTAAATTAACTTATTTGATCTTGTTTGTTATAAAAATAACGATAACTTTTTCCAAACGTGCTATATCACGTGACATACATTACTTTTCTCAGCGATTAGTCATGATGGATTAATCACAGTCGTCGTGATTAGAAGATGTGGTTCTTTTTAACTATTATCATGGGGAGCATTTTGGTTTCTATGTCTGGCAACAATCCGTATAATTAAAATATTTAACATGTTTATGGGTCCAAAAAAAAAAAAAAAAACGTCTTGAAATGTGATTGCTGCTCATGGTGAAATGGCTTTCTGAGCCGCAAAGCGCCTCCTGTCGTACATAACTTTTATGTTTTATAGAAAGAGTTAAATTTGCAAGTAACATCGCCACCCAATGCGACGAAGTGGTGCAGCTGTACAAACACTTCCCTCAAACACCCCGGGCTTCTTTATTTAACACCTCAGCTCAGAAACCTGTGATTAATGTACATGACTGACAGCCAGTCACGCTTCAATGATGTATGACAAATACCGTGGGAACCACAAAAAAGTTAAAAATATTAAATGTTTCTGTTAGTGAAAAATATTGGGTACCACTTTATATGACACTGACCATTACAAATATGTGATTTCTGCCAAAATACAGGCTATTACTTTGATACCATTTCAAACTGGTGTGCAGTGTTGCTACTACTTTTCAGGGGTTGCAAAAAGCAGGTCGATTTGTTGGTTAAAGTTGCTAAACGACGTTTATTATTATTATTATTATTGAGAACATTATATAAACAAAGAAGCAGTCACAATACTGTATATGACGTTTTGATGTCATTGTGCGATAAAGTCTTTACGTAACCACGACGCAAAACTGCGTCATTGCGTGGAGATTATATCTAATATACATATTTTATGATCATATATTTTTTAATTTTAAATACAGCATTGAATTTTTGAACAATTACATCACAGCTCTCCCCCGCTTTTAAAATGGCTAACTTATACCCCTGAAATCTAATATTATAGCCTACTATTATATTATTTGTAAAAGTAATATAAACATAACACATTTTTATGATTTTATTTTTAAATACAATATTGAATTATTAAACAGTTAAACATTTTTTGTAGTTTCTTATTACAGTTTTTCTCGATTGCTTAAACACATTTCTTGAAATTATGCCTCCTTTTCTCAAAACTCTAAACACAAATCCATAACTTCTCACCAAATTCCCAAACTTCCATGTTTTCAAGTCAAAATGAAGCTCTCGACTCTGCACATACATGAATAATCTGCGTAGCAGATCTATACAGGTGGAGCTGGGGAGGTGGAGGGTTCCTCTCAACTCTAAAACTATTGAATCTTGCTGGAAAACCAAACTTTGCCCTCAGAAATGACACACACACTACAACATAGTCTTACACAACACACACTGGTGAGATAAATTCAAAACAATGCTACAAAAACCGGTACTAAGTTATGTTGCTTTTGGTTCTCCCTCTCAAGAAACTTTTCACATGATGAACACAACAAAAACAACAAATGTACATTTGCACATTTTTCATTCCTTAATGTACTGTACTGTACAATACACCAAACAACAACAACAAAATTACTATATTATCCTTTTGCATGCCTGATCCACCCCTAGCACACATCAACTGAAATGTCTAGGCTTCTTCCATGGCCTGGAGGAGGTGAACACGGATGTGAAGTTCTCAGTCATACACTTTCCACTGCCAAGCCGAAAAACTCAGGGAGAGGGAGAGTATGCAGGTAGAAAGATGTTGGAAAGCCTCTGGATATTGGTAAACCAGTCAGAAACCAGAGCAGAGCGATGTAAGCTGATGTTATCCCAAACAACGTGGCGAGGCTGCTCTGGTTGTGCTGGAACACACGCTCTCTTAGATCATCAAGGAAACCATGGAGGAGCAACGTGTTATAGGGTCCAAGAATGGCATGGTGGTGGAGTACCCCTCGTTTCCTCCTCACTGGCTAGGGACATTCACAATAGCCTGATGGCCAGTTATGTTCCTCCCCCTTCTCCTTCTTTTGGTCATTAAATCCATCCTCATCCACAAAGATAATCTCATGAGGAACAGACCGGCCTTCAATCTCAAAGATCTCTGCAAAACACATGAAACACAGTAGAGTAAATGACTACCCTGCTACAGTATATACTGCTGTACTGCTACACTGTGATGGTACGCAATACTTCATACAATATAAAAACACATACTTGAACATATTCCAGACGTTGGTCTTTCACTGTCAGGGATGTGGTAGGCCTGTTTCACCCGGAACCTGTGCTTTCAGAGAATGTAGTCAATTGTAAAGAGGCTGATGGCATTTGTCCCTCAAAATTGGTGATGGTCTTCCATTACTCTCCTTGGAATTTCTCACAGGTGAATTACATTGTTGGAAATGACCATATTTACCAGCTCCCTCTCTTGCTCCCCCGACAAAAACCTCCTGCCTCCACTAGGTGCTCGTCTCTGTATCCTACAAAAATAGAAGTACTGATTACCGAAACATCCTTTTTACAAAATGCAAGCATACAGAATCTCTCTCTGTATGTAAGGCAATTTGATGCATCCATTTTCATTACAGAAGTGCAACAGCTACAGTACAGAGTACAGCAGTCTGAACTCTGAAGTACACCTACCTGTTTTCTTCCCTGAAGGTTCTTATGATAGAGGCGACGGTGAAGTGATGCAAGTTTGGCTATAATCGAGTGCCACAAATTTCATCCGAGACTGCTTGTCTCCTTGCCCTTGATCATCTTTTTTCTAGTCGTCATCCTCCACCACCTCTTCTCCCTACTCCTCCATCACCTCTTCTCCCTACTCCTCCATCACCTCTCCCTACTCCTCTACCTCCATCACTTCTTCTCCCAACTCCTACTCCCCCCTCATCCTACTCCACCTCCTCATCTTTCCCCTCCTCCTCCCCCTACTCCACCACCTTTCCCACCCTACCGCTCTTCCACCTCCTCTCCCTACTCCTCCTTCCCCACTCCTCCACCTCCTCTCCTTACCCCTACTCCTCCTCTGTCTCCCCCTACTCCACCTCCTTTCCCACCCTACCTCTCCCTACTCCTCCATCCACACTCCTCTTCTTACCCCTACTCCTCCTCTACCTCGTCCTCTTTCCCCTCCCCTCCTCTCCCTACCCCTCCTCCTCCTCTGTCTCCCCCACTCCACCTCCTCTCCCTACCCCTCCTCCTCCTCTGTCTCTCCCTACTCCACCACCTTTCCCACCCTACCGCTCTTCCACCTCCTCTCCCTACTCCTCCTTCCCCACTCCTCCACCTCCTCTCCTTACCCCTACTCCTCTCCCTACTCCTCCTCTGTCTCCCCCTACTCCACCTCCTTTCCCACCCTACCTCTCCCTACTCCTCCATCCACACTCTTCTTACCCCTACTCCTCCTCTACCTCGTCCTCTTTCCCCTCCTCTCCCTACCCCTCCTCCTCCTGTCTCCCCCTACTCCACCTCCTTTCCCACCCTACCTCTCCCTACTCCTCCTTCCCCACTCCTCCACCTCCTCTCCTTACCCCTACTCCTCCTCTGTCTCCCCCTACTCCACCTCCTTTCCCACCCTACCTCTCCCTACTCCTCCAGCCACACTCTTCTTACCCCTACTCCTCCTCTACCTCGTCCTCTTTCCCCTCCCCTCCTCTCCCTACCCCTCCTCCTCCTCTGTCTCCCCCACTCCACCTCCTCTCCCTACCCCTCCTCCTCCTCTGTCTCCCCCTACTCCACCACCTTTCCCACCCTACCGCTCTTCCACCTCCTCTCCCTACTCCTCCTTCCCCACTCCTCCACCTCCTCTCCTTACCCCTACTCCTCCCCCTACTCCACCTCCTTTCCCACCCTACCTCTCCCTACTCCTCCATCCACACTCCTCTTCTTACCCCTACTCCTCCTCTACCTCGTCCTCTTTCCCCTCCCCTCCTCTCCCTACCCCTACCCTCCCTACCCCTCCTCCTCCTGTCTCCCCCACTCCACCTCCTCTCCCTACCCCTCCTCCTCCTCTGTCTCCCCCTACTCCACCTCCTTTCCCACCCTACCCCTCTTCCACCTCCTCTCCCTACCCCTACTCCTCCTCATCCTACCCGACCTCTTCCTACTCCTCTTCTTCCCCCTACTTATATAAGTTGCCAAATAAATTTTAAAATTGTGAATTATGATGTGTAAATTCATAACTGAATGAACTACAGTAAAGGTCATTTATATATTACATATTTAAATATGAAACTCTCAAAAAGGAAAGTTACTGTGTATTGTTTCATTAATTAAAAATATAAATATTAGATATGAAAATGTTTCATTTGATGTATTGAAATTACTAAAACAGATTTATAAATGTAAAAATAAATGCTAAAAAATAAGACAAAATAAAATAAAACTCCATCTAACAGTTTTAATGGTAATAACT
The DNA here is from genome assembly GCF_024489055.1 of Chanodichthys erythropterus. Lineage (NCBI taxonomy): Eukaryota > Metazoa > Chordata > Actinopteri > Cypriniformes > Xenocyprididae > Chanodichthys > Chanodichthys erythropterus. The sequence continues at coordinate 38,193,009 of NC_090237.1, forward strand.
TGTGAACAGATATTTTCACCAAACTCCGCACATGTAAGAGCTCATTCTGTGGTCGTGTGAAAAAAGCAGCAACTGGCCACTTGGTGGTTCTAGAACAGGGAGAAAAAGAAAAAAAAAAAACACATGAAAAGGGCTATAACTACCTCACCGTTAGTCCGACAGAAATGGCTAAGGTTAACAGAGGCCGATCAGAATGAAACTCGCTGCGCCTCTGAGAAATTAAGAAGAAATCGGTCACTGGGGTGTGCCTTTGCGGTTTTTTCATGTGCGTAAAGGATTGTGTATCATGCGATTTTTGGCACACGGCCTCGACATTCATACCACATGGTAGAACTCCTCATTCTGAGCAACTTTACCTCTAGGACCGCCGCTGTCCATCAAATCATTTCGTTAAATATTGGAGATTATTTCAAAAACCAACTTTGGCAAACTAGTCCTAGGCTTTTGTCTCAACTTCAATAGCTAAAACAGGAATTTAGAAAAGGGGCATAGCGAAGTGCTCACAAAAGCCTATAACTCCTAAACAAACAAAAAAAACTAAAAAAAAAAAAAAAAAAAAAAAAATGCGGGACATGAGCCTAAACAAACATGCAAACTCTAATGGAGATTGGACTATAGGCGTTGCTGTAACTTAAAAAGTTTTAAAAACAAAAAAACGCATATTCCCAATGGTAAATTGCCTGTATTTGATGTAAACAGTCTTTTCCTTCTATGATTTAAGTGGTTACATGCTTGCTAAATAAAACAATATTTTTTTACACATGTGCTTAAAGACCTTAAAGAGTTTGAACCCTGATAATTGCAGCTCACAGCTATATTTTATGGTAAAAACAGTCTTTCAAAATTGTAAGGAACCACAAAAACATTTAAACGTTTTAATATTAAAATAGTATAAATGACTGATTAAAACATTTACAAAGCTTTTCTAAAAAGTCAACTATACATTTTCAGTGAAAAGGAGAAGAAAAAAAAAAAAAAGATTGCACATCAACATGACAAAGCATAATCATCACACCAGTGGAAAGCAAATTGTGAGTCACAGCCTGATGCTTTGGGAAACATCTACACGTCACCATCCAAAACATGACAACGGAACACCTCGTCGTTAGTCTGCGTGAAATGGTGGAAAACTACAAAAGCATCAAACATCAACACAAACTCAGTACATAATTCAACTGTTTGTATTCCAAAAGTAACAGTTTCAAAACTGTACATGAAATGTGGAAAAGAAACAATTTGAAGGGAAAAAAAGGTCCTGAAGAGTTTGCCTTGATAAATCTTTAAAGGATAAAAAGAATTAAAGTCTAAGTGACTAAATACACTGTGGTATTGAAATGTAGTGTAAAAAAAAAAAAAAAAAAAAAAAAAAAATTGTATAAAGACAAACTGCCAGTTTTACAAAAAGTTTCAAATATGCATTTACAGGTTTATTTAAAAGCATAAAACAAATGCAAGACATTAAATTTAAAGGTGCTTAAGGGGGTGTGGCGTTACAAGTTCATTTTGTGACCCGTTACTCCAGAGTAGCCTGTGCTCCTTTTTCAGTCATTCGCATTAAGAGCATCTCGGAGTATTTCTCCAGGAGGGCCACGGTCCTGTCGTCCCGAAGCTGACGGCCGGGAGAGTCTTCTGGTATGGGACGGGCGCTCTGGGCCGAGGGGCGTGTCTCCTGTGGGCACAGCGAGTGTAGCTCACTCTGTACACCCACAAACACCTCCTGCAAAATACCCTTCATCTGTTCCTGCTGCTCCGACAACTCGGGGATGGAGCACAACTACAGAGAGAGGGAACAGAAATATTTTTACCATTAGAGGGATTTTTCACTTTGAAGAATGCTATAGAACCGGGGTCTGAAAAGGACAATGGGTCTCATTCACTAATGATTGCATGGATTATTTCGAACAAAACTACGCAATGATTAAAAAATCTTTAACAAAATGAATAATATTTCACTAAAGGGTGTCAATATGTCAATGTTCCTAGACCAGACGTCACTTTTGGCCACTACTGTATATTACACACACGATCAGTATTTTCCAGAACCAAAAGGTCCATTACAAATTACATATTTAAATTTTAAACTCTTTAATGGAAAATTATTAACTAAAATGTGTATTAATCTTTTTCATTAATTAAAAAAATAAATAAAATAATCTATTTTATTTATTTTCAATATTTTATTTATGCCTTGACAACTGAAAATACATTTAATTTGAAGTACTGAAATTACTAAAAAACTGAAATAAAAATAAAACAATAGAAAAGAAAAAAAATCCCAAATGTGTCAAATTGATAAATATTATAATAGTATATAATTAACAGCAAAATTGCACTGAAGGAATATAATTTTAAGGATCAGAAAGAGGGTGAAAAATAACCATGAAAAACTAAAAGAGGAATTAAATCACTTGTTATTCCTGATGGAGACAAATCACCTTGCTATAAAAGCCAGTTGCTTTATGGATGGTGTGCCAGAGTTCATTCACCATCTCCTTACACATCTGGACACTGAACGACCCTGCAGAAAGACCTGAAGACAAAAACATACATTACCATCAGTAACTGCGCTTACATGCGCAAAAAAAAAATGTAATAAAAATTCAGTCATACTCCTATAAGCATATTATGTAAAGAGATTTACCTAATGTCAAAAACATGATTAGGGTTAGTTCACTCAAAAATGAAATTTCTGTCATTAATTACTCACCCTCATGTCATTCCACACCTGTAAGACCTTCGTTCATCTTCAGAACACAAATGAAGATATTTTTGATGAAATCCAATGGCTCAGAACCAGTGGTTCAGAGCGTGTATCAAACTGCCAAAGTAATGTAATGAAGCCTCGTTTACGGTAATCATGTGACTTTGGCAGTTTGATACATGCTCTGAACCACTGATTCAAAACAAAAGATTCGTAAAGCTTCATGAAGCAATGTTTTGAAATCGCCCATCACTAAATATTGTTGAACAAAGTCGTTATTTTGTATTCTTGTCGCTTCATAACATTAAGGCTGAACCACTGTAGTCACATAAACTGTTTTAAATATGTCTTTAGTAGCTTTATGGGCAATGAAAGAGTTAATTAACTTGCTGGTAATGCAGGCCTCATTGAGCCATCAGATTTCAACAATATCTTCATTTGTGTTCTGAAGATGAACAAAGGTCTTACGGTTGTGGAACGACATGAGGGTAAGAAATTAATGACAGAAATTTCATTTTTTGGGTGAACTAACCCTTTAAGCCAATATTCTGGTTAGTAGAAATGTGAATCAGACAGGAGCCATATTAATCTGAATCTTGAGCAATGTAAACAATTTCGGATCTGTGCACACCTATATGGAAATATTTATTTCTATGTATTAAGGAATAGTTCAGCATCAATGGAGCACCTCTTTCAGAATAAAGACTTTACCAGAATATTGACTCAATACTGAAACAACTTGCTCAATATGGTCAATAACTTCCTTACTTTTTAAAATGCATTATAGTATGTCGCAGGACTGCACAATTCCACAATTTGGAGGGAGAAATATAGCAAATTAATGCAATTAGCCTGGCAATTCCAGGTTTGCTGTGCTTGTATGGCGTAGGGCTGGGTATCGATAAGATCTCAATTCAAATTTCACTGGCCTCACCACAAAAACAAGTAATAAATGAATAAAAGAGTTATTGTTTTTGAGCCATGTATCCTTGTACTGTAATAAATAAGGTTATGACACCAAAATGTAACATATCAGGTGACATTTAACAATTCTCAATTCCAATATATCACAGCTAAAACTAAAGCAATAAACAAATAAATACAAAAAGTTTTGCTTTTCAGGTAAATCTAACATCAGTTTTCAGGAACAGAAGTTGTCTGAGACATGCAACTTTATATTTGCGACCACATTTTTAAAAACAATTGTGCCTTTTTTCCCCCCTGGCCCAACTTTGCCAACTTTGGACAGAACGCTACCAAATGCGCATTATAAGCAACCCAACTCAGAGCCGGAGTTACTAATTACCTGTGTCCTCATCAAGGCAGTGGTTTTCTGTAGAATCCTCTCGGTCTAGAGTTACTGAAATCTGACCCGGGGTTTGTGTATTCTCACATGACCCCGTAAACTGCAGGTCTTCAACCACCGTATGACTGGTTTCTGACACTGTGGGCTTCCTGGCAAACATTTCAGAGCCTGTTGAGAACCTGCTTGAAGTCTTAGGAGTTAAACTCTGCTCAATATTAATGATCTGCTTCCGACACTCTTTCCCCAGTGACCGCATCTCCGTGGGCGTCACCAAAGCCTGTCGACGTGGAGACCCGGGACGTTCAACTTTCCCAAGACGGCTCTTGAGCGAAACAGGCGACAGACTGGCACGATTGGGGCCAACAAGGTCTAATCGAAGCGCTGCCCGGGCACTGTGGTTTCCCAAGGCAGGTGTCGGATGAGCCTGTCCCGAGGAAAGAACCGAAGAGGAAGGTGGAATAATGTTCTCTTTGCTTTGCTCTACAGTTGGGTCCAGTGACGAGGATGGGGCGTTCAGCTGCGTTTCCTCTGACGCACACACGTTCAGACTCTCCACAGAGTTGCTCTGCGCTATCTTAGCGCGGGAGCTTGCGGTGGGACCCATGTAGCTTTGGCGGGAACGTGTAACGGATGCATCAATTGCGTTGCTGGCAGATTTGGTGGCAAGAATTGCTGTAGCGTTGACAATATTATGAGCTTTAGAATGAATGGTCTTGTTTGAGATTTCTGAAAAGAACAAAAGACATTTAAATTTGTTTTCATTTAAAGTGATTGGTCATCCAAAAATGAAAATCATCACATGATTTACTCACCCTCTCAAGTGTATAGGACTTTCTACTCTCAGTCGGAGTTACATTGAAAAAAATAATTCTTCCATCATAAGAGATATCCACACGACTCCAAGGAGTTGATAAAGGCATTCTGAAGTGAAGCGATGCGTTTTTACAAAACAAATATCCATATTTAAATCTTTATAAACTAAAATAACTAGCTTTCAGCAGACGACTGGTGCAAGTCGATTTGTGCAATATGCGTACAAACGAGTAACCCGACGCCATGTATGATGTAGGATATAGGGAGTATCGTAAGCTTAGACGCCTCTTGAGTCCAAACAAATAGGGCTGTGCTCTTATCGAAATTTGTCTTTAAAAATTCTCATTTTAGACTTCTAACCTTAATTTGTGACCGGTGTTTGGTTTCGCTCTATCCTTTGCACTTCCACATTCATCAATGTGTCAGGTCAGGGGTTACTTTTCCACCGTGACTCGATTTACGTAGGCCGACTGCCGAAAGCTAGTTATTTTAGGTTATAAAGATTTAAACATGGATATTATTCTTACAAAACCCACTGCTTCGCTTCAGAAGGCCTTTATTATCACCCTGGTTCCATGTGGATTACTTTTATGATGGATGGATGCACTTTTTTTGGGCTTTAAAATAAGGAGCGCCATTCACTCCCATTATAAAGCTTGGAAAAGCGAGGCTTTTTTAATGTAACTGTTTGTCTGAAAGAAGATAGTCATATACACCTAGGATGGCTTGAGGGCAAGTAAAGCTTGGGAAAATTCTTTTTTGGGTGAACTAACACTTTAATAACTTTTAAAGCTGGTAGTTCAAACCCCAGTTACATAAGGGAAACCAAGAAACAAGAACCAAGAGGTGTACAAACTAAAAGAGATAAACTGAGCATGAAAACACCAAGGCTGCATCCAAAATCACACTCTCTGGAGTAGGTACTTCTTTTAAATAACTAATTTGTGTCCGTTAAGAAAAGTATGTTCGGTCCCACTTTATATTAAGTGGCCTTAACTACTATTTACTTACATCAAAAAATAAGTACAATGTACTTATTGGGTTCATACTGAATTGCAAAACACATTTGCAGCTATTGAGGTGGATACGGGTAAGGTTAGAGAGAGATTTGGTGGTATAAGTAGGTTTAAGGGTAGGGGTAAGGTGTAAGGGATGGGTCAACAGTGTAATTGTAAATGTAATTACAGAAATTTATTACAGATGTAATTACATGCAGGTCTTTTTAAAATATAAGTACAATGTAAAAACATGTATGTACACAATAAGTGCATTGTATCAAATGATTAATTTAAATGTAAGTAAATAGTAGTTAAGGCCACTTAATATAAAGTGGGACCGTATGTTCTACTGTAGAGTATGAATGTGTGTAGTATGAATTTAATCCTGGCATACTACTTTTGCCATGTCCTTGTCATGTGACCTACTGTGTCAATTGCATAGTTTTATTCCCATACATAAATCCTCTCCCGTGGCCTCATGGGATAGTTAAGTGTCCATTGGATGCACACTTCAGATTTTCACTGGAAGTAGCAGGATTTTTGGGACCATTTCACCTACTGTTTAATAAATATTTTGAATTCGTACCATTTTTCTCCTACTAGATAGTTGGCAAGTATGTAATTTGGGATGCAGCCAAAAACAGCCATGTGAAACGATTCCGATTTGGTGACTTTAGAACCCCAGACATTAAAAACCACCCAACACAATCTCACAGACCTCCCAGAGCATTTTTCCAGCGTAACAAAGATAAGTTTTGGCAAGATTTCCGAGCAGCCATCGAGGAACGTTTCTTGGTAACTGGAGGACAAGATTTTAAACATTTAAAATGACTAAAACAGTGCCAGAACATCTGATCTCTTCTAATTAAATACCATTTCTGAGAGGTACATTTAATTTGTGCTGTTGTTAAAGGTGCACTTTAATATTTTCCCACTCACTAGAAGAGCTCACACCAATAAAAGTACTCTGTAAAATTAATAAGCATAAAATCCATGTACTCTTACTGAGCTGAAGACTCCAGTCTTATCAGAGGCAGTTACTATACATGGTGCAGATTGCCTCATGGGACCAAACATGTTGAAATTAGTCAAATACTAGTCTTAAGGCATCAATATACTTCAAGTGAAATTGAAGAATGAACTGGTGTGATGGCATTTCAAACAAAATCAGGCCAAAACAAAGTTTCTTTGGAGTTTTAGGGAGTTTGAAACAGCTCGCCAAAGTGAATTTTCTGGAAAGTTCGCTCTAGCTGGAACTACCATTGGTATGTAGAGATTAAGTTTTCTGATAAAGTCTTCTCCAGTTAATTTCTTCTGTTCAGCCCGTTGAGGTCAGACGTCCATGAGTAAAAACATGAACAGACATAAGAGCTGCTTTATATTAGAAATTGAAGTTGAAATTTTAACTGAGACACACGGACAGTAATTTCATGTTTAATACCATAAAGCTGCTTGCTTTTAAGCAATCTACTGCATAAAGTGCTTTCTTAACTGCTGTTTTCTCACTGCTGTCAATTTTGTTGCATGTTTACAATATTTTAAAGAGGAAAGTGCACAGAACATTTACATCTACATCTGAACACCACTCTCAACAGTTTACTGCTGCTCTATTTTTTTGCCTCGAGTATATCAGGGCCTTTAACCTCCCTGTTATTAGACATTTTCACTCACAGTCAGAAGTAAAATGCACTATTAACAGGTAACTGGACATACCACTCTTCTCGTTATCCTCAATGATTCCACTGTTGTTTGAAAGAACCTTTGACTTGTCCTTAGAAGCAGGAGAAAATGAAAATATTAACAAAAAGTCCAAAAGACAAAAGAAAATAATTCAAAATATTGAGCTCAATTTACAAGTACATGACCAGTCATAAGTCTCACGGGTATATTTGTAGCAATAGCCAATATGGGTTTTATGGGTTTGAGTAAATAATGACAGAATTTTCATTTTTGGGTGAACCATCCCTTTAAAGAGTGATAAAAACCTAAAATCACATATTGAGATGTGTAGAGGTTACACATGATGGAAAATCAATGGCATCAGACTATTTTAGGATTGTTTGCACCATATTCTGGAATTAAAAACAAAAGCTGAAGAAATGACACAGAATGACCAGTCATATTAGTGTTCAGTCATTGTGACTGTGACTGGTACGATGTACTCTGAATGGCAACACACCATTCAGAGTACATAACATTATTCATAAGAGTAAGCATCATACCATTGATACATCGAGAGTTTGACAGCTATCACTGGACTCATCAGGTATACTGGGCAGGCAGGCTGCAGGCCGGCAAACCACACTGCTACTAGTCCCTATAGTGCTGAAACAGCCGACAGAAATGAAATTTATAATGTCATCTAAACTATGACTAATACATAATTTCACAGCTACTTCCCCCATTTCATTTAGATCTCAAAAGGGAAAGGAGAACTAGAAGTGTAAACTCATATTTCTCCATTACATAGCTTGATAGCAAGATGAGACTGATGTTGACTCACCGGAAGCGGCTCTGAAAGCGGGAGAGGAAGCGTGTGGAGATACTGAGGCGAGGATTGAGGAAGTTACTCTCTGAGCTGGGCTGCAGACTGCTCAAGTCCGTGTTGAACTTTTCTACAAGAGAGTTTCCACAGCAAATTAGATCAGCAATAATGATTTCACCATCATCTTAAGACTGGAATAAACTACACATCATGCATTTGATGACTTTGTAAAGGCCAACCAACGTTGACAATCACCAGATTATAGTAGGGGGTTGCACTTTAATCTTGCGACTTTAATGCTCTGCCATGGTGCTTTAAGCTTGATGTTGACTAGTTGCTGATCATGGCCTATAGAGGGCACAGCAGGATAAGAAATCTTTGAAGTTCACATTCATGCTCCATATCAAACTGTAAGTGACAAATAAAGCGCTACACAAGATATGTTTGATTATACCATCTGGATGCTCAATATTGATCGGGTGAATGCATGTTTTAAAGAGCTTATTGTACATGCAAGTTAATTGCCGTTCAAAAATAACGGATTTAATTGTAACGCGCACACACAGACAGTAGCGCGTACATCACATACAGATCGTGCACACAGAAACCTTCAGGAGCGCAGAAATGTACTGTCAACACTGTTTCTGTGATTTATTAATAAAATAGCTAAGAAACTGAAAAGTTCTAGCATATTTCTTCACTAAAACACACCGCTTCACTATCAGTAAAGAGACGCTGCCAGGTACAATTAAATCACACGCAATCACTCGCTCACTAATGCATTCATATAAATGTAATCTTTAATGTGCTACTTTATCTGTGTCTTTAGAAAAAGCAGAAATCAGAGAAATAAAACAACACAAAGACAAAAGAACTGATAAAAATAAGCCGTTATGTAGGAACAATAGCCTAGTGGGCAGCACAGTGGGCTGTGCACAAGGGTCGCGTTCGGGTCTCACCTCGAAGTTCAGGCTTATTTGTTCATTAATGACGTCATCAGGGAGTAGTTGACATCGACTCGACTTTAAATCACATAAACGTCGACAAAAATAAATAAATAAAAAACTGAAGTCGTTCAACTCTTAGATTATAGCGCATCACTTCAGACATTCCGCGACCTGACAAACACAGATTCAACATGTTAAAGGTGCTAAAGAGGATGTTTTGTTTTATACATTTTTGCAATATTACTTGAAACTGTCTTTACTAACTGATAAAAGACTATTTATTAGGTGCACTGAAAGGAATAATATTAATATACATCATCTGTGCACATCAGCCAATCATTTATGCAATCATCGGGTAAACGATTGGCTCTCTGGCTTGTCAATCAAACCGAGAAACCACAAGGAGCTTTTATCGTTTACGTAACTTATATCGCTTTTTAACTTTAAAAGTTGTCACCTTTTATTGAGTTTTGAGTCTGCTGATACAGAAAGACAAACGATTTGGTAAAGAAGATTGGATAAAGAGGCTTTTAGTGATTAATAATCAAAACCTAACCTTCTAAAAAAAAGATTTAATATTAATGTTCACTCCCATTATAAAGCTTGGAAGAGCCAGAATATTTTTTAATATAATTCCAATTGTGTTTGACTGAAAGAAGATAGTCATACACCTAGGATGGCTTGAGGGCGAGTAAATTATGGGGTAATTTTAATTTTTGGGTAATTAACACTTTAAAAGTCATGTAGTGTATTCCAGCCTGGCATGCCTAGAAAAAATTACATTTTTGAAGCCAATAGAATTTTATTTTTCATTTTAGCAAAGTAGGGCATTTCAGAGCAGTACAAGAAATGAAGTCATACCATTTCCAGCCACACCGAGTGTGTCGAAATGTTGGCGAAGCAGAGTTCCAGACTCTTCTTCATCCTCTTCCTCTTCAACTCCTGAGCTTCCTGTGGAGCTCACCTGACTGAGAGAGTCTGTGTCCTCTAAAAAAAGCAACAAAACAGATGAAGTCACATCAAAAGGTAGACTTTAAACTCGTCAAGGCCACTAATAGTGTGTTTCACACTCTACATGCTGTGTTTGGAGTGCTGTAATGTAACTTACGGTCATGAGGCTGATCGCTATGGGAGGCTGGACTCTCAGCCGAGCAAGCACTATCTGGGCTTAGCTCCTCTTCCTCAGGGTCACCACCTGCCCCCTCACACAGAGCTTTAACATCAAATTCTCTGCAGGGGAAAAAAGGGCAACAAAAGATTATTCAATGACTGAAAAATACTGATTACCAGGAACTTTTATATCAATGTCTAGTTTACTCTGGGTACAAAGTCCAGTTTCACAGTATGTAAATGGAAGAAACAGGGTTGTAAGAAACTGCCACACTTTGTTTAGATCCAGAGCTTGAATCCAGCTCACACACACACAGAGCACAATCTATTTCACTTATTGTGCGCTTGAAAGGAGAAATACAAACAAAATTGTGTCAAAACGACCGTCTGGCAAACATCCTAGTAAACACAGTTGGTTATGTCTTAAGTGACCATAAAATTTTTTTTTAAAAAATGTGCATGTAAATAAGTATGGATCAGTGCATTCGCTCTTAAAGTGACAGCAGCCTAATATTCCTGCTGCTGTCTGTGTCATTAATCAAACAAGATGAAAAGAAAACCTCTCACTGCTCGACTAAACTTTTATAAATCTACATTTTTTTTTTTTTTTTTAATTTCTGTGCCTGAAAAGTTATGCTAGACCTACCCAAAAAAACTGAAAAGCACTGATAATTTAATTTGTGTCTTTGTTCTATTTTATTTATTTGTGACACTGCTTGTAATTTGGTTATTTGTTAAAAATATTCTTAGCATTGAGCCCTGCATCTCTCCATGTGCCCCAGACTCTGATGTACTAATAGCAGCCAAAAACAAAACCAAAACACAAAAACACCCTAACCCTTTCTTTTTTAATGTTATTTTTCTAAATTAATGTATTTTCACCTCATTTTGGTAGTTTTCTGATGAGAATTTGTCATGTCATAAGCTGCCATCATTACTGATCTCACATGTAACTATTAAAACTAAAATGCATTTTTTTGTTGTTGTTGTGGATGACCCAAATGGGGTACAGGATGTGCAATTTTCAGATAAATGTTCATGTTACATACTGTGGTTGCATTTGTAAGTTAAAAGTGTAACTGGTTGTGTAAAATAGGCACATAATATAATACCGATCGATAGAACCCTGAAACGAATCTCAGGATTTGAGGCATCTGCAAATATTGTATTACAGGTTATGAGAATCGATAACATATCGTATCATGATGAACCACCTGATTTACACCTCTACAAAAAAGTACCTCCATTCAAATTAACTCAAAAGTCAAATGTGGGGGACTGGTGAGTGTCACATCAAGCAAACACTGGGATACCTCAGGGCTTGATACTTGGACCCCTTCCTTTTCAGTATACATCACAAATGTCACTAACTCATCCAGGCATTTTCCAATATTAAACCAAAACAAACTGCATCGCAGCAATTCTCATGTTGCTGGAAAACATCTGCCAAAGAAATAAATGTAAATAAACCTATTCCCAAAATGGAAAATGAACCAAAGCCAGATGTCATTACAAGTGGTTTACCCTTCTCCAGTGGACAGAGCAGTGCTGTTGGCTGGGTATAAAATGTATCCAGTCTTCTCTGGTGAGCCGAGCTCTGGATTGAAGTTCTCCTCTCCATGTGGCAACTGCAGAAAATCTCTCCCTTGGAGCGAAGAGCTAAACCCATCTCTGGAAACCTATAAAAAAAAAAAAAAAAAAAAAAAAAAAAACTCTTTCATGTTTCAGCTATAGCACCAGACTAAAATGCATGTTTGAGCCGTTTTCACTGAAAGCAACTTGCACTGAAATATCTTAAAATATACTGGTGTGCATCTTGAGACAAAACAATGGCAGTGTTTTTATTCTAAGGCACATTTATGAAAGCTACCCAATGTCCTAATTGAACCAAGGCCTAGTCCCGGCTTAATCTAAGCCCTGTCTGTGAAACCAGGCCCAAGAGTACCAAACTAACAAACAAGGTTTAGTCAACTTTTCACCAACAAATTTCCATTTCCAATTTCCCCCAGTAGTTCATGATCAGTTGTTAAGGGTTAAAAATAAACTATTATTATTATTATGCAAACGAAGAGCAAGCTCAAACATCACCTGTCTCGAGGGCAGATAAGACAGGACAGAGAATTTCTGGAGTGACTCCAATGTTTTAAATGAATTGTCTGTAAGTAAACATTTATATAATAAAATGACACATGTAAAAAACTGCCGGCAGTCTTAGAGGGTTTGATTAATACAGTGCTCTTGTTGATTATATGATGCAATGGGCAGTTAAGCACTGACACAGTTCATATTAGTTCATAAATTGTGCAAATAGTACCTCCAATCAAATTAACTCGTGTCAAACATGGGGGACTGGTGACTGGTCACATCTAGCAATTACTGGAATAACTTAGGAATTTATGCTTTTTACATTTTACATCTGATTAACCAAAAAGTAAAATCAGATTAATCGATTATCAAAATAATTGTTAGTTGCAGCACTAATGTACAGTATCAGTATATTGGATCTGTGCATTATGTCTTAAAGTGACAGCAGCCTAATGTTCCTGCTGCAAAAATAACTCCCTACTCTTGACTGAATAACTCTAATAAGGATTTATATATATTTAATTTATACAGACTATGCAGTATTATTTTACATTTGATTACTTCATTCAATTCCTGTACCTGAAAACTACTGTTAGACCTACCTGAAAAAAACACTGATTATTTTATTTCATTTGTATCTTTGATCTATTGTATTTATTTGTGCCATTGATTATTTGTTATTTTATTACTGATGGTTTACTTGGCTTTAATGATGTTTTACATTTATGTTATTTAGGCTTGAAGTTTTTGCTGTGGTATCGAAATTGAACTAGAGAATTGTAAAAAAAAAAAAAAATAAAAAAAAATAAAAAAAAATAATAATAATTCACTGGTATCTAAAATTTAAAATGAAATTTATTGCAATACAAGGTTACATTGGTCAAAAACAATGAAACAACTTTATTATATCTAGTTATTACTTTTTTGGTAGTGGGGCCAGGGAAAATTTTAGTGTTGAGCAGTTTAGCACTTCTGCATAATGTTCATTATTATGGATTATTATTTGTCAAATTTGAATGATGTTTTGGGATAATGTGGAACTATGAGTCAGTTTAAATACTGTGATAGATCATTCATCTGGTTAATGTTTTAATACAGTAGCACTGATGTTTTTAATATAACTCTCTAAGAGCAGAATGTTCCTCTTTAATATGACCAAGAATAAGATTTGTTGCTAAAATTTATATATTATATATATTATATTTCACTGATTCTTGAGAGATGGGACAAAACATGTCCAGCAATTGTAACTGCTATTAGGTTTAAAAATAAAAATATTTTCTATTTTAAATGTTATGAGGGATTGATAATAGAAAGTATTTATCACAATTATCCCCTTCAATTTAATTTTATCATTATTATATCAAATGTATAACACTTATTGTCTTCTCACTACATCTAAAACAGTGTGTCCACAGAGAAGGGTTCAAAAATTTGTATGCAATAAAATGGATAAAAATGTTTTTTTTTAATGATGAAAAAGCTTGTTTTATAAAAAGCAATACTTGATAATATTTCATGTCAGAGCAATATTGTTTTTCAATGACACATGCATGTTTTATAAGATTTCCAAGTTGTGTCCCCACTTTTTGTCAACACCGTCAGACATTTATTAAAATGTAATAATATCAGGGAATATCAGGGGCAGCTGTCACTCTGAGGGACCCCCTTGCCACATTCCACCTCTGCAGAGTACATCAATGTCAGACAGGCTCTAGTAAGTTTTATAATTTTAGAATATTTTAAATCTTAATGTTAATATTCCCTGTGTCACAACCATGATATGTCAACACCCTCTTCCAATTCATGAGGAAATTATTCAAAATTTTTAGATTATTTTTTTCTCCTGAAGCAGGTTCTATTAGCATATAGCATCAACAGAGAAAACAAAATGGCTACTACATGAACTCCATTTGTTTTGTGAAAGAAAGGCAAATATGTCAACACCGTCAGTGTCAACACCGTCAGATTTTCTTTCTGACGGTGGTGACAGGCCAATGACGGAGTTGACATTCAACATGAAGTCATCATATTTTTGTGGTTTTCAAGTCATTTTTAATTATATTAAATATAAAATAGTGTATAGTTTTTCTAATATTGTACTAATACTAACTATATGACCTGACAGCGTATATTGCTTTTGTGGATTAGTCATCACTTCTAGCAGAGTTAGGCTTAATTTAATTATTACCCTGCTGCTCCGATAAGCTTTATAATGGCAGTGCACAGAAACCACCTGTTTAAAACTCAAAAAAGTGCATCCATCCATCCAATGTACTCCACACAGCTCCGGGGGGGTTAATAAAGTCCTTCTGACTTGAAGCGATGCATTTGTGTAAAAAAAAAATATTCATATTCAACACATTATGAAGTAAAATATCTAGCTTCCGCCAGACCGCCTTCCATATTCAACTTAGGAAGAAAGTGTAAAACTCTAACAGTTAAAAATGCTTCTTCCTTAGTTAAATATGGATATTTTTTTTAACACATCGCTTCGCTTCAGAAGGACTTTATTAATCCCCCAGAGCTGTGTGGAGTATGTTTATGATGGATGGATGCACTTTTTTGAGTTTCAAACAGGTGGTTTCTGTGCACTCCCATTATAAAGCTTAGGAGCATCAGGGTGATTATTAATATTTCTCCAGTTGTATTCGTCAGAAAGCAGAAAGTCATAAACACCTAGGATGGCTTGAGGGTGAGTAAAGCTTGGGCTAATTGTCATTTTAAAGTGAACTAATCTTTTAATCCTTTACTTGCCCTCATGTCGTTCCACATAAGACCTTCAGACCACAAATTAAGATATTTTTGATGAAATCCAAGAGGTTTATGACTTGTCCATAGACAGCAATATAATCACCACTTTCAAGGTCCAGAAAGGTACTAAAGACATCGTTAAAACTCAAGTGGTTCAACTTAAGTGCTGTGGTTCAACCTCAATATTATGAAGAGACAAGAATACTTTTTGTGCCCAAAAACTAAACAAAAATAACGATTTTATTCAACAGTATCCTCGCTTCTGTGTCATTCTTCTATGCTGTTGAATAACAGATATTGTTGAATAAAGTCATTATTTTTGTTTTGTTAACATACTCACTGTTTGTTGTGTTTGTTTTAATAGAGTAATTGATTGATTCAAGTATTTGATAGTTAACATGACTACAAATTCAGGTTTTTGTCAACACCGTCAGATGAATATTTTGATATATCATTATGATATTTTATATTTGTTTAGGAATTGTTGGTCATAGGTAAAAATGTAATCTGTCTGCTAACATGAGAATGGGTTTTGAAATGTTAAAATCATCTTGATTTTTGTTAAAGATAAAGTTAAAGTTATATTTCACAGTCCAATTTAAAGAAACACAAATGAAAATCTTTATAATAAATATATATACACATATTGAAAGTATTATTTTGTGGCCTCTGTCAGCCTTGGTAAAAATGAGTGTTTACTATACTTTTTATAGGTCTTGCATAATGTGAGTGAAAATTAATTTGTGTTTTTGTTGTCTGACGGTGTTGACACAATATAAGTGATGGCAAGGTAAAAAGCACATTTTGATTAAAAAGAGTAAAGTTGGGAGGTTGTATCAAAGCATTGCTCAGTAGCTTATTACATGTAAGATACATAAATGTAGTTTAATTTGCCTGAGTATAAGGTTTATTTTTTTCAATATTGCATCCTGTTTTGTCCCACTTCTCAAGAATCAGTAATTTATTATTATTATTATTATTATTATTATTATTATTATTATTATTATTATTATTATTATTAATATATATATATATATATATATATATATATATATATATATATTTTTTTTTTTTTTTTTTTTTTTGCCTCATCTGTGACTTCCATGTCCAGACATAGTCTACCAATAACATTAGAGTGACAGCACTAGGAGTCGCTGGTGGTGTGAGGAGGCCTGCTGCAAGATGCCATAACCATGTTGAAAACTGGCAAGTGTAACGCCAGCTAGACAACTTACACTGCAAATCTTTTCCTCTTCCTCTAGATCATCATCTTCAACGTCTTCATCCAACAGACTGTCCAAACTCTGCGGGTGAAAGCGAGAGTCTTCCTCGAGCTCTTCCTCTCCCACGGCTCTGCTGGGAGTGTGTGAGAGGGGAAGCTGCATGCTCTTCATCTCCAGTACGGTGCGGATGGCAAGTGGATCGGACTGCACCGCCCAGCGTCCCTGTGGCTGGTACTGAGCTCGATTATCTACGCCACTACCATCATTTTCACCTCCTCCACCCTATGATATAAAGGAGATCCTTTAGTCATGGAAGAATTCAATATGTAAGAACATTTTATGACAACAGGAACATACGTACCAGTCTGCGCACCCACATGGGCATTTTGCCATTGGTTTGGAGCACCACAGAATCCAGAGATGCTAAAGGATAACAGTCAAGCCCATTAAATCACATTTAAAACAGAATTACATACATTTTGCTTGTGCACTTGATGTTGGGCTCAATGATTTCCACCATGTGCAAAACACAAATCGTTTTTTTTTTTCCTTTTACAGGAATTTACAGTATAACGCAGAATGTTGCGAAGATTGGACATGTTTGAACAAATAAAGTAGATCAGTCTAATTCCTAAAATTAAAATTTTATCATTAAAAATAAATCAGAATTTGGGGAAGAAATAAAACTGATTTCATAGGGCCCTAACTTGATGTGATTGAGAGGCCCAACACCACCAGAGAAGAGCCAAAATCAATCAACGCACCATCGGTGGAGTCTAGTCTGTCTGGAGTTCTGCAGTCCTCTAAACCATCTTCTGGATTCTCCTCTGGCATCAAGCCGTCCTCCTCTTCCTCCTCCATGTGAGGCAGTGCACTACAGGGCACAGCGATGTAAGTCTCTCTCCTGAGCAACAGGAATTTAAATCAGATAGTCATTCACATTTCTGACAAGATATCAGTTTTTAAAACTAATGTCCAAATTGTTGTAAACATACATTTGTCTTTCACAGTAATTTAATGAAATCATGGCCTTTTGAAGACTAATAAATCACAGAGTGCTGTAGGCATGACGTATGTTTGTAGGCCAAAACACAGAAACGAGTTTTAGCACTTCCAGTTCTATCATCCTTAAGTCGATGGGTTTTTGGTTAAAGGCCTGAAATGAGGTCAAGCTCAAGATATTTTTACGTTTTATTCTATGACAAAATACATCTGTAATACCTCCTTGTGATTTTTTTTTTAACTTGTCTTGAAAAAGGCAGTTACCAACAAGTGGCTAAATGTGTCTACAGAGGTCGTCAGGGACATTAAATGTCACCACGCCAAACAGGTAAACTCAAACTCACAAGCACCTTTTACAGCCTCATTGCATTTATAATCACACTCTTGCAAATTAATTTTAACTCAAACTTATGTAAAATGTTTTTAAATAAGGACTGAAAAAGCTGTCAGAAGTTTAATGGTAGTGGCGTTGAAGTAATGCGTCCATGATGTAGTTATTTTATAGCATAAGTTCAGCTTTTTACTTCTGGCGATTGTGTTTAGGGTTATTATATTTAGGCAAAATTAATTCAAAATTTGTTCATTTGTGAAGATTATCATGATGAAAATAAATTAAAATGGAAAATGTGTCATTTCAACTAAAGCTGCACAATTAATCATTAAAAGATCACACTCTTGATGTGAACACCCACATGATTTCATTCCTAAATGACAGCGATTTGTCCGTCTCCATTAAAGCTTTCACAAAATCACACCGGATCAGTCAGATCTGCGCTGGCGCTGCTGCTGATCCAGAGAGAACAGTTGTCATGTGTAGGTATGAAACAGCTTCTTTTCAACCATTATTTGTGCGTTACAAATATTCGTATTATGTCAGAAGTACTGGGATACAAGTTTATAGTCCAGGTACAAACACTGATGTCTACAGTAGTGATCAAAATAGAGCAAATTCCCATTTTGAAAGTAACTTGGTGCTTAAACTAGCGATTACATCGTTACACCACCAGGTGGCGACAAGTCACTTAAAGGGTTAGTTCACCCAAAAATGAAAATTCTGTCCCGTAAGACCTTCGTTAATCCTCAGAACACAAATTAAGATATTTTTGTTGAAATCTGATGACTCAGTGAGGCCTTCACAGCAATGACATTTCCTCTCTCAAGATCCATTAATGTACTAAAAACATATTTAAATCAGTTCATATGAGTACAGTGGTTCAATATTAATAAGCGATGATAATATTTGTGCGCCAAAAACACAAAAATAACGACTTTTTAACAATATCTAGTGATGGCCAATTTCAAAACACTGCTTCAGAGCTTTACGAATCAAATCAGCAGTTTGGATTGCCAAAGTCACGCGATTTCAGCAGTTTGGCGGTTTTACACGCAATCCAAATCATGATTCGACTCAGATAAATATCGCTCTGAAGCAGTGTTTTGAAATCGGCCATCACTAGATATTGTTAAAAAGTAGTTATTTTTGGGTTTTTTGGCGCACAAAAAATATTCTTGTTGCTTTATAATATTGATCCACTGTACTCACATGAACTGATTTAAATAGGTTTTTAGTACCTTTATGGATCTTGAGAGAGGAAATGTCATTGCTGGCTATGCAGGCCTCACTGAGCCATCGGATTTCAACTAAAATATCTTAATTTGTGTTCCGAAGATGAACGAAGGTGTTACGGGTGTGGAACGACATGAGGGTGAGTAATAAATTACATTGTTTTCATTTTTGGGTGAACTAACCCTTTAACTTTATTTGTCATTGACTCATTCAAGAGATTAATTCAAAAATGTTGATTCATCCAGTAGTAATAATAATAACAAAAAAAGATTTATGAATGAGTCATTGAACATATAACATTGAAAATAACTCAAATTAATTAAACACTTTTAAATAGATTGCAGCAATTAACATTTTGTCATAACCTCCAATAAATTTTGTTTAGTTATCAGTTCAGAATCATGGGAGAATCACGATCACCATTTTAAAACAAATTGTGATTCTAAATTTATCCAGAATATCCAGCTATGAAGCATTCTATTAAGCTGTATCGTGATTCCCGTTTTTCCGTGCCTACATTTATGACCTCTTAAAATAATTAAGTCCCCCTTGTAGTCAATAATTGTATTCCTTAAAATTAATTTTTACCAAAAATAGTAATTTGTACTAATTTTTTACCAAAAGTGAACTATTCAGTCTTGTCTACAAGCTGATGTATCAGAATGGTAATGTGTTTTATGTATCGCTCTCTACAATGTCGGACACAACAGTAATTAATATGATTAGCCTTTCTTGACTACATTATCAAACAGCTAATAACGTGCTGCTAATGTTACATAAACCATGTTCCCGTTCGCCATCTCAGAGTCAGACAGCTGTCTTCTAATAATCAGTATCCTTACAAAAGCTTTGAATAACTCTGAACATCAGTGGAGAAAGACATACATCATACACCTGCCATATTGCTAAATCTACCTGATTTTTCATATCAACAGAAAAATATACCAGGATAATCTGGCTTCTCGAGACCCACCACTTGGCAGCAACGTAATGATATGTTAAAGCCCACCTGCCACCAGTGATTTCAAACCGCATTTTAAGGAGAAAATATTCAGAGCAATGCTGTTGACTGATGAATTTGCACATGGTTTATCTTAAAGAATATAAAAAAAAAAAAAACCACACAGACATATAAACAACATTAAAAACTTGATTGTCACCACAGGGGGACTTTAAGACTTTTGTTATAGCATTTAAGACATTTCACAGCTAAAACACCATGGGCAAAAAGGTCACAGATGTGAAATGTGCATGGGAGTGTGTCGCCCTCAAACGATTATGTAGATTCCTCTTAAACCGACTGGATTTTGTGCATGAAATTCACCAAAAGTAAATGTGAGAGCACCTTAACCTCAACAGGCTTCTGTTCATGCTGCCCACTTCTAGTGGTACATTTGCAAAATATTTTCATGTGCTCCTGGAAGCTGTTTCGCTATATAAATATACATAAATCATACACTCATCAACTCAACCTGGGTCTACGCAAACATCTCTAGTGTGAACGTGACATAAGATCATCAGGTTTGCAGGTTGCATGGGTTAAATGACACTACCTGATGGCTTCTTGTTTGCTGGGGGCCCGTTGAACCCTCAGGCCTGCTTGCCGCTTCCTCTCTGCCAACCTCTTCCTCATGGAGTTGGTCATCTGAGAGTCCAGCCGCCACACAAACACACAGCTGGACACACACACACACACACACACACACACACACACACACACACACACACACACACACACACACACACACACACATACATTAGACTATTAGATCTAAATCAGTATGTTTTTAACACACACTGACGTAAGGCTGAGCAGAGAATAATTTTAAGAACGAATTTGAAAGATTGCTATTATGCGAGTATAGAATACCAAAATGTCACTAAAGTATTTACTACCCTGCTGTACTTCTGGGTTAGCCTATATTTTTATTAGTTCATCTAATTTAATTTAGCTGTTTGATGAACTCTATTCATATGACTTTCAGCATGTGTGGCTCAATTTACTTGTAATCTAAACAACAACAACTCCCATGTAATATCTGATGTTTATAAACCCAACCAAACCCAGGGTCACTTCAGAGTTTTAAAATCAAATTTGAGACCTTAAGACCTTCACAAATAATCCCAACAATCTCAAAATAAGTATTACCCCTCAGATTCTTTTACGTAATTAAACAGGCACACATTTAACTGCAAAAATGTACTATAATGCATTAATAAATCCATACATTCAAACCAGAGGTCAACCAATATTTTGTGATAATGCATTTAAAAAAAAAAAAAAACAATAAAGAGATTATAAAGGGATTATAAAATTGTAGTATATTAGTAAAATCTATAGACAGAATATAATGTTCATAGTCTTTCCTTTCATGAGGCGACCCAGTGAAAAGCCACAGGAGTAGGGCTGTGAGTTGGCATGACAACCGCGCTACCGCGGTCGTAGTGTGTCACCGGCGGTAGTGTGACGTCATATATAATATATATTTATGCATCTCGGAGATCACGTTAACTGAAAATTTTCCGTCTTTGATGGAATTTGTTTAGCAGTGACGGAAAAAAAAAAAAAAAAATCAGCAGCCCGTCCGTCATTTTGACAGATTATGTAGTTTGTATGCAAGATTGTTGTAATTCCCACCCCTGTCCAGTAGGTGGTGAGTGCGCTCTAGTGTGGCAGCAGAGCGCGAGTTCAGTCTCCACATTTAAAATAAAATGAAAACGATGTGCTTGATTACACACAGACGAGCACCCAGATTAAGTCAATTGTATAATGATAAAGTTACTTATGCATGCTTGGACTACTTAAGTTTTTTTCTTGCTTACTATAAGTTTATGGTCAACGAAAGGCTTTTCTGAGGTATAATGTTAGGTGACATTGTTGGCAACACTGACTGAACTGACGTGATACAGATTTCGGTAAGTTACTGTATATTTCAACATTTTTTTTTTATTTTCATTCATGTTTATTTCGTACTGTATAGTAGTAAAGAGGAAAGGATGATCGCATTCACTCACAATCCGTGACAAGAGTTCAAGATGAAAACTGAAAGTGACGCAGCTTGTCTTTGATCAACTTTCTTTTCATAATATAAATAAATTAAAGCCTATGCCTATTTGCTTATCCTGCAAGATTGTGAATAAAATGTCTTATTAAAATATATAAATTAAAATGACGGGTAATATTGATTATGATGGATTTTTTTTATGATCTTGTCCATCAAAATGACGGCGAATCACAAGTCTAACGCTATGTGTGTGACCTGATCCTGCAAAATGAGTCACAGTGACCCAAATTTTATATTTTATATATATATATGGTTTTCAAATTGAATTGAAATTGAATTGAAACCCAATTTAAATTTATTTTACAGCTTAATTTGACCAAAGACGTTTTTTTATATATATATTTATTTATATTATATATATATATATAAATGCTAAACCAGGCTGAAGCTCAAATTATTTGAAAGTATTTATTTGAATTAACACTTTAAGACCTGAAGGCTTTTTTAGGAAGGTTTTTTTTTTTTTTTTTTCCCTGAGCGAAAACACAAGTAAAGACTCATAATTTCAAAACTGTAGCAAGGAGAGTCAAAAGATATCATTTGATAGAAAACATTTAAAATTTTAACAAAATATAAGTTACATTACATTTGGACATTTTCTTGCTGAGAAACAGCTGATAAAAGACATATATATATATATATATATATATATATATATATATATATATATATATATATATATATATATATATATTATATACATATATACACTTTAAAAATAATTTCTTTTTTTTTTTATTTGGCATGGAATAACTCAGGAACACAATAAGATCGCTAAAAAAATTTTTTTTTTGGTGATGCTCTCCTGTATGTGAGCTGCATCTGGTTCAAATTTCGTGGTGATATTATAAAGAATAGTTTGAAAAATTGTTGTTCATTTTTTCCGCAGCCAGGTGGCGCCAACGGGCGGTAAACTCCGGTTTAGAGGTGCTTCACAGCACTCGTTAGGAGTTTTTCAAAATGGTTAGATGCATTTAAAAGATGAGATTCTAAGCTTTAAAATGATATCTATTTTGTGTTATTCCACGTTGGAAAACGAACATGGATGGGTCCGGGAACATTGGATACACACTGCATCCCGGAGAGATGAGAGACATGTTTTAAGCCAAGAATGTTAAATCATTTCGTGAGTAATATCTTGTGATCAACGCAATATATTATATTGATTTTGGATCCATTTTAATCTTGAGAATCTGCTTTAAATATTGATGTGCCATTTATATGATCTGTGCATTTTTCATGAAGTTATGAGCACGTGAAATATACATACTTGTATTCAGTTAGCGGCTGTGCCATTTCATTAGGGTGAAAACAACGCAACAGAAGCATGTTGGAGGCTTGATATGAAAGCTTAAAGTCTCTGGTTTTGTATGCAAAAAGAATTTTTGTGCTACGTATATGGATTCAATTTTTATTGGCTTTTAAAGAGAGACACGCAAATGGGAGTTTTATTTTATAAGGCGCGCTAGTCTGACAGGAGGATGGCTGGACCGATCGCGTGCCTGTCAGTCGAAACGAGGCTTCCCATTAGGGCTGCACAATATATATATGGCATGCTTTTGTCACGCGCATTTCGTCAGTAAAGCCGGTTCCCTGATTACCGCTAAATCACCATCACCTGCTTTCAAATGGAGCGGCATTTAATAGACAGAGCCCTAGTTCACGGACAAGCTATGCAATATCAAGTTCATATCGCAGATGAATCGCCTTCGTTAATGAACGCAATATTGCGTAGCTTGTCAGTAAACTACGGCTCTGTCTATTAAATGCCGCTCCATTTGAAAGCAGGTGATGGCGATTTAGCGATATATCGTGCAGCCCTACTTCCCATTGTTAAAAATCAGCGTTTATGTCAGTGCGTTTACATTTCTAAGCTGTTTTATAATATATTTAAAACAAACCCTGCCCCCCCCCTTCAGACCCCACCACAGCAACACCGGCGGTTGTTGGTGATTTACCTCCGCGGTAGTAAAAATTTGCCGTCACAGCCCTACACAGGAGTGTGTTGAATTAAATGCCAGATATAGTATACTGTGTCAAAAAATACCAATAATAGCCAAAAAAACCCCCCAAAAAACCCACTCTTTTATGCAGTACTTTTAATTATAAGAAAAGTCAGAAATACAATAGGACTCTTATTTTGAAATGTCTGGTTTACTACTACTAGCTGCTCATTCAAAAAGATGAGAAAATACAAATTCGAACATTAACGGCATTAAAATATAAAAACATAGTAATCACTGTCATGAGTCTTAAAAAGAAGATCATAACCAATTGCTTAGTACAAATGCATGGTATTTATTGACCGCAAACTGCCACGAAACAGCAGCCTCCAGAACACATAGCAATGCCACATTTTGACGTACGGTGCTCAATTTAATTAAATCATCGCCTTTTGAAGTTTAAAGGTGCCATCGAATGGAAAATTGAATTTACCTTGGCATAGTTGAATAACAAGAGTTCAGTACATGGAAATGACATACAGAGAGTCTCAAACTCCATTGTTTCTTCCTTCTTATATAAATCTCATTTGTTTAAAAGACCTCAGAAGAACAGGCAAATCTCAACATAACACTGACTGTTACGTAACAGTCGGGATCATTAATATGTACGCCCCCAATATTTGCAAATGCCAGCCCATGTTCAAGGCATTAGACAAGGGCAGCCAGTATTAACGTCTGGATCTGTGCACAGCTGAATCATCAGACTAGGTAAGCAAGCAAGAACAATAGCGAAAAATGGCAGATGGAGCGATAATAACTGACATGATCCATGATAACATGATATTTTTTGTGATATTTGTAAAAAGTCTTTCTAAAAGCTTTGTTAACATGTTGCTAATGTACTGTTAAATGTGGTTAAAGTTACCATCGTTTCTTACTGTATTCACAGAGACAAGAGCCGCCGCTATTTTCATTTTTAAACACTTGCAGTCTGTATAATTCATAAACAACTTCATTCTTTATAAATCTCTCCAACAGTGTAGCATTAGCCGTTAGCCACGGAGCATATAGCCTCAAACTCATTCTGAATCAAATGTAAACATCCAAATAAATACTATACTCACATGATCCGACGCATACATGCAGCATGAATGACGAACACTTTGTAAAGATCCATTTGAGGGTTATATTAGCTGTGTGAACTTTGTTTATGCACTGTTTTATAGTCGAGAGCTCACGAGGGCAGGGAGCGTGAGATTTAAAGGGGCCGCAGCCTGAATCAGTGCATAGTTAATGATGCACCAAAATAGGCAGTTAAAAAATTAATAAAAAAAAAAAAATAAATCTATGGGGTATTTTGACTGAAACTTCAGAGACACATTCAGGGGACACGTTAGACTTATATTACATCTTGTGAAAGAACGTTCTGGGCACCTTTAATAATCATTAACTATGATTATTCCTGTTTTTCCACACCCAAATTTAAAAACTCTTAAAATAATTAAGACTTTTGTTATAACATTTAGGATATCTGAGACATGCGGTTTAATATCTAAAGGTGAATGTATGCCCATTTTCTTTATTACTGTATGAAACATTTTCTTGGAAAATCAATAATAAAAAAGTTAAATACACATTTAAAAGACTTACCTGTCACCAGATACAGTGATCAGATGCCTGCAGTCCTGGCTGAACTTCATACCTGTAACAATTTCTGTAAGAGAATAAAAGTCCACAATAAGTCACACACACAAAAAAAATAAATATAGTTATAATAGATGAAGTGCTGTGCAGGCTATTAAGACAATATAGGCCGATTAGATTTTCTCTCTCTTTCTCTTTTCACTGTTCCCACGTCTCAGACCTCACATTCATAATATATTACCCTTTATAGACAGTTTTTAAAGTAAAGAGTAAAGGAAGCACAGTACTGTACTTACTGAGACAACCAGAGAGAATCATTGAAGCTACAAGAGGATCTGCATACTGTAAGTGTTTTGCTGTCGTTTCTAGTTGATTTTAGTGCTGTATAGTTGCTTTACTGCTTGTTTACTGAGGTCACGTGGCAAATCGCGTTTGGTCTCGTTTGCTCTGAGTCAGTAAGGCGTGGTCAAAGGCAGCTTAGTATATAAACAGTTATTTAGCATTCATTAGAGAGAATCATTGAAGCTACAAGAGGATCTGCATACTGTAAGTGTTTTGCTGTCGTTTCTAGTTGACTTTCCTGAGGTAAATGTAATGTTACGCGAGATATTTTTCTCAAGCTGTTTTATTGATGTTTTTCCGGGGTTCAAACACCGGTTGAGAGATTAGACCTAAACATATCTATGCATCTTCAGTGCCTTTTCCTGTTGTAACAGTTAGTAAACACACAGTGTTGCATTAACACACACCACCTTCTGGATCAGCGTGCGGATTGCCTGTGACTGACTGTATTCATCGTCTGACTTTATGCACTGAACCATGACTGTTCGAATTAAATCACTGATTAAGAAAAATAAACGTACCCGAATGTCCAAATAAGGTGGCCACACATTCGCCTGACTCATAGTCAAAGATGCAGATATTTTTGTCCGAACAACTGGTGGCTAGAAACATCCCAGAGGGATCCAACTGGACCTGAGAGCAGAAAAACAATATCATTGCCAAAAATGAAGGATTTTGACTGCAGGCATCATTTACTCTGCTGGTCAGTTTCACCACACATACCTTGAGCAGTGTCCCATCATCATTCAGGGAGCCCTTGAAACACTTTTTCATCTTGCCACTCCTCACATTGTACACTCTGAAAATGCAAAAGAGCCTTTAAGCAGCATTCATGTCTACAACTTTATGAAGATTTGATAAATGTATTGTTGTACCGAGCGCAAAACAAAAACAGATGATCTCATCTGATCCTGTCAAATCAGAAGTTTACAGTACAAGCAGTAGTAACATCTCACACAAAGCCCTACCTAATGTTGCGGTCCTGACACGCAATGGCCGTGTGTGTGCGTGTGGCGTCCAGGTCCATGTCATACAGTGTGGTCTTCTCCACTATGTGATGTGATCGTGAGAAGATCAAGCCCTCCGACGTCTTTAAGAAGAGACACACAACAGTTAGAAAGTACATTTAAAAAAAATGACATTAAAGTGGATTAATCAAAAGCAAAGTTCATGCATGTTCATTCTTTAGATTAACCCTTTGCCACACGATGTCCACAGGTCTTTTAACCATTCACAGTGTGATGTTACATCCTTACCTAGGGCTCTATGAAATCAGTTTTATTACCAAATTCCATTTTTCTGGATTAATTAATTTTTTTTTCCTGTTTACAATTTTTTTTTAGATGATTCAATTTGTTTTTGTTTTTTGTTTTTTTTATTAGACAAAAAGCATGTCTTAACTAATTGAAATCATGAAACGTATACAATTTAACATCAATTTATTAAAAAAATTAGCAAAAATTAAATTTTTAGGGCCCTATGATGCATTTTATTTTCTTACATTCTGTATTTTTCATTTTTATTTTCATGGATTTCATTTTAATGGTTTAATTAAATTTTAAAAATCAAAAAGAACATCTAACCAATTGAAGTCATAAAACATTAACAATTTATTAATTTTTACAATAAGCCAAAAGAAATGTTTTAATTTTTCAAAAAAAATCTGCGTTGTCCATTTTAATTTTCTGGTTTTATAACTTTAAACAATTAAATTATTTTAATTAGTCATTTGATAACCACAGTTTTTTATGATGCATTTGTTTTATGTAATTTTAACAATTCCTTTTATTTTTTATAAGTGCTGCAAAACAGAAGTTCATTGTTAAAATTAAAACAAAGAAAAACTAAATTTGAGTAAAACTGCTTAATTATATATAAAAAACAAATATGCAACCAAATATATAAAATATAAAAATGAATATAGAATAAACAAAGCATTTTTCTACAACAAATACAATTTTAGGGAGAGAAACGTTACATGTTTACATTTAATTATTCTTTATACATTATCCTACCATATGCTTATTTAGATTAAATTATATATTATAAAATCTAAAAAAATCTAAATATACATATTAATTTAAATCATTAAGCTTTTTTCCCCCTTTCCCTTTTTGATTTGATTGATGTATCAGAGGGTTAACATTATAATTAATAATAATAAAAAAAAAATAATTTGAAATGTGGAGCTTATGGCATCTCCAAAAGAAAGATAATGTTTTGAATTATCTGCTCCAGGGCTGCCTATTTGTCCGAGGGAAACCTCTATGCTGTTTATGTAGTAGATCTAATAAAATTCCTCTATAACAATAGGAGCTTTCACACCAGAGGAACCTTTTCACAGTTACTAGAGCTAATGGTGGAAGTACCCTATTTTTGGCGTGTTCACACCGCAGGAACTGGGAACAATTTTAGTTATAAAAAACCTTTTGGGGAACTAAATTAGCTCCTACTTCAGAGTAGGGTCTAAATCAGCACAATAGGAACTACCAGTGACGCACGTGTAAGTTGATTCATTGGCCAATGCATGCAAAACACTGGCTTTAAAAAGCTGTGTAAAAAAAAGTTTATAGCTAATTATATCCACAAACATAGATAGATGGACTGATGCCGAAGTCCAGGCACTTCTCAACCCATTGTTTAACAGTTCTATCTAATAACATAAAATAGGACCGTTAAATAGATCATAAACTAAATCGTTCACAGTGCTGTCAAAATTAAAGTCCTGCACAACAACAACAAGAGTGGCATGACGTAAGTGGTGGCTTATTTCAACTGGCGATGCAAATGCAACCAGGAAAATTGTCCTAGAGGAACATTAAGTTCTCTGGGGATTGCCATGTCGGCTAGTTCCCATTACTACCCGGTGCAAAAGTCCTTATTATAGGAGAAACACAGAAAACAATATTTGAAAGGTAACCACTTCATCCTCACCTTCTCAGCAGATCGAAAATAGATGCTCTTGTCAGCTCCACAGCTGACCATACACAACTCTGAACTCAGATCTACAAAAACACACGCATATTATGCATTAAAGACAAGATATGTCCGAACAATCGAAAGATTAAGTGGAAAACAAATCTCTTAACTGTTAACTGACCTGTGAATTTGATGGCAGTGATGGAGGCCGAATGATCGTAAACAGTCTGCACTAGGTTGCATTTGTTCTCCATGTCAAAGATGTGAATGAGCCGATCACGACTTGCAGTAGCCAACAGATGCAAACCTGACAGGAAAAACACACTCATCTACACTGGGGATAACAACAATTTGTAGTTTTCACAGCTCAACTCATCATGCCTAACACTAATACACATTTCTCCTCAAACTTAGAGTAACTTCACTGATTTTCAACCCACTTTGTATTGTTACAATGTCAGTAGTATATGTAAAAGAACAATGTTTACTCATTCTGGGCCGAGAAGTAAAAAAAAAAAAAAAAAAACTTTTATCATACTTTTTAAGCACCATTATGGTACGTGATGGCGTTTTGCTTCAGGTGGAACTGACAGAACGGGAGTTTTTCCCTCCGTTTGGCGTTCAAACGCAGTGTTCATGGTCATTTGAAAAGCGGAATACAAACACAGAGGTTTTTCAGAAGTATATCCGGGGCTTTAGCCACTGCCAACAACACACTGGATCCTTCGCTGGAAACCGGAAGTAACTCACTCATGCTAAACATTTACTCTCTGAATTCTTGCACCTGGGAGCAACACAAGTTGACACCATAACTGAAAGTTTGCTAAGAAGTATTTCCTACTAAAGCAAGGCGGTATCTGACTCTGGTAAGCGTATCCATATCAGACTGGTGGGAGTGGCCTTGGATGGCAACATGCCCAGTGTATTATGGGTGTTTTCCTTCCCATTTAGCAAAAGGGAAGACAGCAGCCTTTTTCCTCCGTTTTCTCTAATCAGGTCAACTTTCTACTGCATAAGCAGCCAAGTACAAATATGTATTTGAAACAGAAAGGCTCACTTACCGGTCTCACTAGGAGAGAAGGCTAGACACAAGACCTCCGAATCATGAGCCTCGATTTTCTGCAGCTCGTCCATAAACTGCAAGCCGAAGATCCTGAAGAAGACGCCGTTGATTCAGCATACAGGTTCATTTATGATTTAGTTCTCTGCACAGACTCTTCATTCTCCTCACCTCAGGTTTCCACTGCGGTCTCCGGCAGCCAAATGCTGGCCATCTGGGCTGATTCCCAGCACCCTGATCCCAGATTTACCATCCTGGCTTCCTCCCTCAACTTTCTCAGCCTCAGCTTTGAGGTACTGCGTGTCATCGTCCACATATACTATCCTTACGATGTCCTGAAACACGTTCACATACACCAAATCGGTCAACACAAGAAGAATTGGCAAATGATTCGGTCATCAATTACTCACCCTCATGTCGTTCCAAAGTTCCCGTAAGACTTTTATTCATCTTCGAAACAAATTTAGATATTTTTAACCCTTAAATGCATGACTGTTTCGCCAATCATTCTTACATATTCGGGTCTTTATCGACCCGGATCCATGTCTAACGCAGGATCTCTACCTGTCGCAACACTCTAATATCAGAGGAGTTTTATATTATACAATTACAGAAGAATAAAATAAATCATATTTTGTTACCTTTTGGAGCTTGGAACGGCTCCGTTTGAGCAGATGTTTTATGCCATCATCACGGTCCTCGTCAGAGCTCATTTCACAGTAAATTCCGCAAATAATGGACTAGTTTTATGTTTGAGGTCATGAATATGAGCCCATTCGCGATCTCAAATGTATTCTCAAAACTATATAATTTTCAAAATCTTTAAAATCAATATTTTGATCGCTAACAGTTTCACCAGATCCATCAGTGACAGTTACAGTCATATTTGATTGCGTTCAGTACTCGCTCCATTTGAGCCATTTCATGGTTTTCATATTTCATTTTTTGGTCTGAATGAGTCGTCACTTCAGCATTGTGTATCAGACATTGCCACCTTGTGGAATAAAGGTGAATTGCACTTATTCTGTCATCTAAGATTTAATTATTGTTGTGCAGAAAAAATAAATCTACACTCATACACACCTCGGGTCCTTAGCGACCCTATACAATTTTTTACAAAAAATTAATACAAAAATAGGCACTCTTATAATTTTATGATTTTTTTCTTGTTATATTCTTTATAATGAATTGATTGAGGAATACCAAGAAGGTTGATGTCTAACTTTAAAAAATGAACGAGGAGGAGGGTAGTGAATGACGTCCCGGGTCACTAAAGACCCGAGGTATGCATTTAAGGGTTAATGAAACCTAAGAGATATGCGTTCCTCCATATGAATCAAGGGGATTAATCCAAGTCCTCTGAAGAGACATCATCACTTTATATGATGAACAGTGTTCATTTAGGCTTTTATTCATATCCACCTTTTTTTCTGAATGCGGAAGTCTCGCCCGACTCATAGCGGAATTATCCTTTACATTTCCAGTCTCGAGTGTTTCTAGTCAAATTAGCTAATTTTTCGAGCTGGTAATGTAATGTTAAATTATGATTTTTTTACGCATATGGCGTTATAGTGCCATCACTTTACAGTGTCGCAATGACCATCTTTTGTCTGTGCCACACCAGTCATAGTTTGTAGTGCCTACATGACACGAAGCTGCCTGAAATCATGCTTTAGGGGTTTACATCTAGTTGTATTACTTTCGACAAGAATATCAACTTAAATTGCATCAAAGGCAGATAAGTCAAAGAATATAGTTCTTACATAGTTGTTAGTTTTGTCTAGATGTTATGTACTAGACAATATGTACTAAGGCTGCCACTGAGTCTTCTGTACTACAACCTTGTTTATATGTCATTTCACTAGATAAGACCCTTATTCCTCGTCTGGGATCATGTAGAGCTCTTTGAAGCTGCACTGAAACTGTAATCTGATCCTTCAACCCGTTAAACCCCAGTGAAGTCCACTACATGGAGAAAAATCCTGGAATGTTTTTCTCAAAAACCTTCATTTCTTTTCCACTGAAGAAAGACAGACATAAACATCTTGGATGACATGAGGGTGAGTAAATTGTCAGGAAATTTTCAATTCTGAAGGGAACTAATCTTTTAATAAACTCCAAGTATTCTAATTCAAGTATAATCATTAAACATTCTAGTACAAAGATATTTGTGAAACAAATTTCCATGACTTCTCCAAAGTTAAAATTCCTTAAAACTCCATGACTTTTACAGGTTTTTCAAGACTGTACAAACCCCAAATAAATAAATAAATAAATATATATAAATAAAAAAGCAAAATATGTGTTCTCTGTTGTTCAGACAAAGTATGAAAATCTTTTCGAATGCTGTCATGTCCTGGCCCAATGCAGTCTAGCAGTAGTCCATACCTGGCTGTAAAGGTTGTGGCGAAGGCCGAGCCCTGAGCCGTGACTCTGCGGGGACTCACTTTTCCACAGGCGGATGGTGTTATCAGATGAACATGTGAGGAAAGAGCCGGGCGACAGACATCCTGATGAATCTCCAAGGTCAGGGTAGGTCTGCAGAGAATATTAACGCATTAATAAATTGGCCTTTTGTATAGTTCATCTGATAATCTCAATATGAACTGATGTCACTAACGCACCTCCACACTCCACACACATCCGCTGTGGTACAGAGCTGAATAGACCTTCCCAACATTTCGAATGTCCCGCACGTCCCACACGTACACACTGTGGTCATTATACACACACGTCAAGTGCCTGGTCACAGGGTCAAAGGTTAAAGCCAGGGTATCTGGATACTGCGCTTCTGGGTTTGCACCGAATAAATGCCTATAAAAAGAGAAGTATGCAAATAAAAAAAAATAAAAAAAAGTTTGATAGTTAACATTTGATTTTAACATGATGTTTATTAAAAAAAATTAAAAAATAATATATTAATTCTAGTTAAAGTTTTAGTAAATTTGTTATTTGATTTTTTCAAATAAATAGGTCTAAAGGTTTTTTATTATTAAGATTTCGTTTTGGTTATTTTAGCACTAGCTGAAATAAAATAAGTTTATATTAAAGCTACATGTCTGAATTCTAAGTGTCATATTTTCTGGAATACAAGTCATGTTTTTTATCATCTGAAACATGTGACATATTCCAAAGTTAAAGTACGCCAAACATTTTTGCACTTGTGAAAGTTTTTTTTTTTTTTTTGGATATGACTCGTGAAGTACAAAGAATAAAGTTTTAGTAATAATGGCAGAGAATATGGAAACGCTTGGATTCAAGCAGAATGAGAGGTACGCGAGATCATAAATCTGGATTAAGATATATGCTGGCTTTGCATGCTGCTCACCTTACAATAAACTCAATTACAGAAATCATTAATCATCTTTGTTTATTGGTAAATGAAGGTAAAGAGATTCAATTTTTAATCTTACCTCACATTTAACATTAACAGTTTGTGCAAGTAATTTCCCACATGCCAGCTATTCAGTTGAGCTTTAAATTAGTTTGATAATAAAATAAAATAAAAGAAAATAATAATTTAAATAATGTCACTATAAATAAGTTTGTGTTTTATATTAATATTTTTAAATTCTTGTTCTGAATACCATTAAATTTGAAAGCCTTTTTTGTGGAGTGAGGGAAACGAATACATGTTTATGGTGTTTATAATGTCTGTAAATGTTTCATTTTAATTACCAGTATTTTACATCATTTAAGACCGTACAACAATACAATGTGACTAGTGTTTTTCCCTCTCAGAAAAGCAAATTTTACCTGGTGTCACTTACATTCAGGTGCAACTGTTTCCCCCATAAAATATGGTGTACCATATTGTGTATCTACAGGGGTTGGAAAGTGAAACTGAAACACCTGGTTTTAGGCGTTTATTTATTAGTATGGTGTAGGGCCTCTTTTTGCAACCAAACAGCATCAGTTCATCTTGGGAATGACAGACAAGTCCTTCACAGTGGCCACATGGTTTCGGAGCCAATCCTCTTCCAGAACAGTGGCCGGGTCACTATAGCCTCGTTTCCACTGAAATTGGCCGGAACAAATTGTCCCTGGAACTTTTTCCCCCCAGACCGGTTACCGTCCGCGTTTCCATTGCAGTCTAAAGTACTGTGAAGATTAATCCAGTGACATAAGACTGCACGCGACTTTCCAGTTCCCGCTGGATTTCGTCTTCCGCATATAAGCCATAGACTGCATTTAAAAAAGATGGACAACACACCTTCAACTCTCTCCCATTGTAGTAAGTGAAGCTGACAGTGTGCCAATATGGCGCTAACATCTCAAGTCTGCGCAGTAGTGAGTGTGAAGTAGAGCTGCGATATCAAAGTCCTGCCCACACTCGCCCACACACGCAGAATTGGTTAATGCAGTCCATTGGTGCTTTAGTGACTAATTCGCTCTAGGGGTGTGCACAAATAGTCGAATATTCGATCTGTAATTAATATTCGAAAAATAAAAATATTCAAATTTTACTATGTTGCTTTGCTGGCCATAAATGCAGTGAATCCATTATAAATCCCGAGCACTAAAACTCGCAGTTATAACTAAATGCACCGGGTGGCGCTGTGGAGCGTGTTTTATTTGATTGACAATGTTGTCGTCTGCCTCGCAAAGTTTGGAATTACTTGGATGCAAATGATCTTACACAATGGAATTACTTTTGATCAAATGAATTAATGAAACTGAGTTATCATAATATCACCACCACATTGAGAAAGCACATGAAATCTAAACACCAGAGAGGAAAGACAGCTGTCCATCACTGCATTCACGATAGGTAAGCGATTATACCCGAGTGAGCCAAGATGATAACTTATCTGATAGCAAAATGATTGAGACACATGCTTCCTTTAAGTTTCATAGAGGGAGATATATTTACGAACAGAAAACAAAGTGCTGCTGTTAGAAACTTAGCTTAGCACACCATTATGTTTTATCATTATCTTTGTGTCTCTAACGTCTGTCAGCGCAGCTCGTTTTCTCACCTGAGCATGTGGATATTGTTTTTCTCAACATGAACATGTGAAAAAATATAAACACGATAATCATATACTGTATTATGTACCTTACGTTTTGTACGATAACGGGCGCTGTCTGCTTTATTAGTCTTTTTCCCCATTCACGCTGCTTGATATTTAATGTTTTTTTTCTTAATGTTTTCTGTTTACACATATGGTTTAATTCTTTGAACTAAAAGAAAACCTTAAGATATAATTTAAGCTTGTGTTTAATCGTAAGCTTGTTCAGAAATGGTTACAAAATCTTGATGAAATGTAAAAAAAAAAAAAAAAAAAATTTAAATAAATATTTGAATATTCATTTTTTATGAGCCCAAATATTCGAATACAATATTTTGGAAAAATGCTCATCCCTATTTCGCTCAGAAAATCTGTCAACCTCAGCTGTCAATCATGACGTCAAAACATGCATTTTTATAGCATTAAATTACTAACTAAAAACAAACTTATTTAAAAGAACAAACATATAACTAACATCAGCATGATAAAAACTACCTAAAATGACAGAAACCATCTTTGGAAGAAAAAAATATTTGACATGTAATTTAACCATTTAGTTTGTCTCGCGTCCCATTACATTACATGGAGCGAACGGGGTTTATGACCTATACTGCATCCAGACACCTGGGGGCGATCAAGGCGCTTTGGCTTCACTCATGTGGCACGCTTGATATAAGCTTGATAAAGCCTGGACCTTGTTGTCGGTCCATCGGTCGTAATTTATAAACGACAATTTTGATTCAAATAGCAAAGATTTAAAAAAAAAAAAAAATGGTGGATGAAATAAAATGCTGCATTAATTCAACCAATCAGCATGTTCAATGGCCAAGTTCCACCCCTGAAACTTTGAACTTTCCTGAACTTTGAAAAAGTACTACCTCATGAGCAGGGACTTTCTGAAGGGGGAATTTTTACCCGGAACTTAATTTAGACCCTGGTTCCTGCAGTTGAAACGCACAGAGTACCTCCCCAAAGTCCCTAGTTAAAAACACAATAAAAGACTTGCTGTCCTGGTCACAGATAAGCCAGCAAGACAAGCACCAACATTTTGTTCCCTTTTGAACTCTGATATGTCTCTCTTTATGTTGTGTGGATTGCAATATTGTATGTGCAGCTGTGCTACCGCTCTGCTAATTCAACCTTCGCACTCTGCTCTTACCGACGGACTGTAAAATCACTGAAGATTGGTCACCAGGCTGTGTATATAGAGGCGTGAACCCTCCAACACTATATTGGCCAGTGTTTCAGTTTCATTGTCCAACCCCTGTATATTTGCTTTTGTGGTCCAAGCAGGCGTTCACACAGGACGTGTCCTTAAGTTCAAAAACAGCTAGATGGAGCGCAACAAAAACACAGTGTCTCTTGACACGTCTGGTAAAGCTCAACTAATTTTAACATGACTGCATCTGACATCTCTGGCCTTCTTCGGTCATTTCTGACCGAAAGATTTTATATTTTGAATTGTTAAAAATCGTAGCTTTGTCGGAATGAGATGACACTTGGTGACTTTTGTAGCATTACCAATATGAACACACAAAAAAATCAAGGACATGATTCGGACATGTTAAGGCATCGTAAAAAAAATAGTCACACTTACCTTCTTTTCGGTCAAAAATGACCGACATAGGAAATGAATGGGAAATACGAAAAAATACAACAACTCAGAGAATCTTTTGTTGGTACAAACTACAAATCAGACACTGTGCAGAAACAAAGTGTGCAGCACTGAAGGGGGGACACTCTGAAATGCCAAGAGTGCAAAATAGACACAAACACCCCCCCACCCCCCTCCCCCCACACACATATATATGAACCAGCACGACTATAAGACAGAGCAAGTTTATGCAAATGTGTGAAATAAAAGCAAAAATTCAGCCACAAAGCAGTAAAAAATTAACTGCAAGAAAGGGGTTACACTCTAAAACACCAAGAGTACAAAATAGAAACACCCACTCACTTACACACATTCACAGACAAACACACACACAACACACCATTATACACATACAAATGAACCAGTGTGGCTGTAATAGTATGGTAAAATTGAGCCAAAACTCAAATAAGAGGATGAAATCAGATCAAACACAGATTTTTTAAGCTGTTATAAAACACACCTGTTCATTTTTGTTATTTTTTATTGAATTTTGATGTTACGTGTAACAAAATGGCGCCCTCTATGTTCAGGTTTGACTGTAGTAAAATTAATGCAAAAACCGATGCTTCAAATCAACATAAAAAAATAAATAAAAATCTAAACCTTGACAAAAAGTAGTCTTTGAGAATGTCTAAGTTTAAATCCATATCCAAAACTTAATAAAAATAAGTGTGTGTGTCCAAAAACCACTAGAGAATTTTATATAGAGCTCTATGGGAATCTAGTGGTTACGACATGGCATTGCATAAGTTTTTCTTTTTTTACTCTCACCAAATGGCACTAATCTACCTTCAAAAAAATTATTTTAAATGCCTTGTCTCTATTTTAACATGGAATACTGCTTTAATTGAAAAATAATTTAAAAATATGTTAAAAAAAAAATTCTATTATTTTCAATGGGCAAAAATAGTTAATAAAAATTGTATAAATATTGCATAGTATCATAAAATACCCTCAAAATTTTATATAATAATCAAAAAATATTATAGAACAAGAATATATTACATTGGTTTTCCTGAGGAACAAAAAAGTTACTTTCCAAGGCTTCGGTCACTTTTGACCGTAAAGAAGGTAAGTGTGACACCTAAACGAAGAGGGCCAGAGGGTTAAAAAAAAAAGGCACTGGCATGCAAACATACAAAAAGGAAACCAATGCATATTTTACCAATTAATTAAAGTATTAAAGGGGTCATATAATGCTATTTTAAAAGTTCATTATTTTGTTTACTGGGTGTACTAGAATAGAATAACATGCTTTAAAAGTAAAAATAAACATTATGAAACATTATACATTGGTATTCCCAGTCTGTCTGAAACACTGATTTCTACAGAGCCACCTCCTTCCGAAAAGCCAGAGAGCTGATTGGCCAGTTGGCACAGTGCATTGTGATTGGCCAAACACCTCAAGCATGTTGGTAATGTAACAACCCTTATCATAATCATGAGCTTCAGCTTCCAAGGCTTCAAAACCATTTCTAAAAATGGTTAATATCATCTGTATTAGAGTATCAGTTCAAGGATGAGTCAGATTCTGACTCATGTGGCAGGAAAACATTAAAAAGCATCATATGACCCGTTTAAATCAACAAACTTATATAGTTGCAGCTCTATTACAGTCCTTATTAGCGCAGGCTCGTCTGAAAGACTCTTACCCAGGCTGTGTGCCCTGAGACACATCTACTCCCAAGCAGTGTGGCCGGTGGAGAGTGGTGACGTAACGCAGGTCCTGAGGGCTGAACACGCGCACTGTGCCATCAGCACAACCGCAGAAAACAAATGTCTCACTCACCGATAAGCACTGTGCAGACGTCGTCTACAATAACAAAACAAAGACACATGACAGCATACTTTCTAAATACCATCCTATAAACCCTGCTTGGCTCTGAGACAGGCTACGTTCACACTGTCAGTCCAAATCCGATTAGGTTTATCAGATTGGAATCTGATAACATTATTGACTGTTCACGTTGTGTATCGCAACTGTTCAGATCTGATGTGTGTGTCCATGGTGCTTTCGTTTTCCAAAATATCTGCATTGGTTTCTATGGCAATGACGTTGCGGTGGTAGGCATATGCCTACCACGTGAGAAAGTCACAAACGACACGAAATCCGATCAGAGCAGTCAGACTGAAACGGATTTCAAGAAATGTGACTTGAATAGGATTTCAAACCACACTTGCTTAACCTGATCGGATTTCAATCAGATATGCACAAAAATCTGATTTGAACTGACAGTCTGAATAAACACTTGAATATTGTACAGAGCTTTACTAGCTAATAAGGGTTAGTTCACCCAAAAATGAAAATTGTCAATTTCTCACCCCCATGTCGTTCTGCACCGCAAGACCTTCATTCATCTTCAGAAAGCAAATTAAGATATTTTTGATGAAATCCGAGTTTTTTTTTTTTTTTTATTTCCCATAGAAAGAAACTCAAGTATTACATTCAAGGTCCAGAAAGGTAGATGACACATGATTAAAACAGAGGATGTGACTGCAGAGGTTGAACCTTAATGTTTTGAAACAACGAGAATACTTTGTGCGCAAAAAGAAAAGAAAAAACAAACAAAAAAACTATTCAACAATATCTTCTCTTCTGTGTCATTCTCATATGCTGTTTACATCCAGCGCTTCCAGATTCTATGTGAAAATGCTGGCTCATTATTGGCTGGCTCCTGCGTCAGCATCACACGCATGCGTCGTGCTGATCACATGATCAGTGTCTGCCAATAATGAGCCAGCATTTGGATGTAAACACGTAAGCACTGCACTGTGTTCACTACGTCAACAGCATGGAAGAATGACACAGAAGAGAAGAAACTGTTGGAAACTGTTGAATAATGTCATTTTTTTATTGTTTTACACAAAAAAAAAAAAAAAAAAATTATATATATATATATATATATATATGCCAGATAGCACACAGATTTCATCAAAAATATCTTAATTTGTGTTCTGAAGATGAACGAAGGTGTTACAGGCATGGAACGACAATGACAGAATTTTCATTTTTGGGTGAACTAATCCTTTAATAGTGTTGGGAAACACTGCATTACAGTAATAAAATGAAGGCAGTGTGTAACTTGCCTTGAGATCAACCCAGGAATCCAGTTGTCGGTTGCTGTTGAACTGGCACAGCAGACCCGTGTGTGTGATGCAGTAGGTGCTGCTGGCCATAGAGCCACGGCCACACGCCAAACCACAGAACTGACTGTTCTGATGCTCCCCGAGCAACCCTGAGCGACCAATCAGAGGCACTGTGCTGTTCACCTGCAGGAGCCGAAAACAGGTGATAATCTTCACAAATGCTTCAATAACAACATGACAAAATTGTGTGCATATCTGATCAGTGAAAAACAAGTGTTTTGTGCTCCATCTGGTTAGAAAACCAACACAGTCACAGAAGGATGTGGGCAAACACAGGAAACTGCAGTAAACACTTCAATTCATATCAGCACACTTGGAAATATAAGGTTGTGAACAGGACTGAATTAGCATGCCACCAAAATCAAGTTGCAGAAGCTGAAATAGCAGTATTTTTTTGCAAAAAGTGTAAATAGTTGTTAGATAGGGGCAGACTATTTGTAGCACATTATAAAACAGCATGCAATAACATTTGTGTATATGATTAGATTTATTAAAATCATAAATTGATGCTGCCATATTGGGTCATTACTTGTCCCTGCCTCTAAAGCCCACCTCTACACCTCTCTATCTAAATTATTTTAAATAGTAAGCATTTTTAGTCTTTAAGAACATCACATTTTCAGCGAATGGATTTTCAGTGCATCTGTAGACTGCAGCAACATGTGCCAAGTGTCTCACCCGTCTTTCCTTTGAGGCATCCAGGTACCAGAACTTGACATGTCTGTTCCCTGCGGTAACAAAGTAGCTGTTGTCCTCCGAGAAAGATACGGCAAGCACACGGCTGGACACCTTATTGGATGCGATAACAGTCCCCTTCTACAAGCATAACAAAAGATTTAAAAGCATTATTTATACTTTCTTGTAAAATAGACTCACAAGCTGCATTTCGATTGACAGGATCTCTATGCAGTGTCCACTGCTCCCTACCTCCTGAGCATGACATGTGTTAACATTTGTGTCTCAGAATTCATTCTAAACACCCTATAACCTAAACATCACTAGAGTAGTTCAATGTGCCCATCAAGTGGAGTCAGAAATGTCCTAATTATTCAGCACATGAATGATTGAGCGATGTCTTATTTACTTTGTTCAGCACTTTGGATAGCTCTGCTATGTTTAAATGTACTTTATAAATAACATTTTATTCCCACAGAGTAAGGAAACATAAAATAAAATAGTAAAACCAAACAAAACAGACAATAAACAGAAATATAATAATATTAAAAAGCCAGGGAGTAAAGATGAGTTTTCAATTTTGATTTAAAAATAGAAATCAAAGGTGCGAGGCAGATGTCCAAAGGCAATTGGTTCCATAGAAGGGGGCGGCAATGGAAAGAGCTCTACAATAAGGTCTCATTATTTAACGTTAGTTAACGCATTAAGAGCAATAGCTACGTTTGTTACAGAAGCTATTATTTTTTGTTAATGTTAGTTAAGAAACAACTGGTCATTGTTAGTTTTATCTCAGGTCCACAGAATAAGTTCTTTTGATTTCAATAATGTTATTAACCATTAACTAAGAAATTAACATTAACCAAGATTAATAAATGCTTTATTAGTATTTTTCAATGTCAGTTTGGTAATAATGAATTAACTAATCAAGTTTTATGTCACACCAAGTTTTACTGAACAATAACAAATAATCAGAACATTTTCAATCATTATAGGGCATGTTGTAGTCCAGATTAAAATATAAAAATGAGTTTGAAAATAGCATATTAAGTCTTTGGCCCGGTTTCACAGACAAGGCTTAGTCTAAACGAGAATTAGGCCTTATTTAATATTTAAGTAATTTATAAAGGTACATTTGGAAAAAACATTACTGATGTGCATTGAGACAAAACACTGGCACTGACATATTTTAAGATGTCAATACAAGTTGCTTTCAGTTAAAACAGCTCAAACATGCATTTTAGTCTAAGACCAGCTTAAGCCTCATCTGTGAAACCAGGGGTTTAAGTATTAGGTGCTGTGATGAACAACATTGCGAATACAAAAAAATTGAATGGCTTTTTGATGCATTTTAAAAACTGTTCAGTAGCGCCACTGCTTTGTTTACGGGGTTTCCGGGGTAACCGCTGCATTTCTGCTGTACCATCAGCATCCTCTGCTGTCAGAAAGTGAATTCAGCACGTCTCCTTCACTCGTTCCACCATGTGTTCGTTCGTTATGTGTTCCTTTGACACAGCATTCAGCTGTGTTGTGCTTTTTAATACGGATGATAGAGAAAATATTCTTAAAATGCATTAAATTTGAATAATTAGTATTAAACAATTATTTACGGTATTTTGAAGTGCCCGCGATAATATTGTGCACACTCATTATCGTGTTATCGTATTACCGAATATCGACACATGTCTAACAGTCACTGCTGGAAAGGGTTCA
The DNA here is from genome assembly GCF_024489055.1 of Chanodichthys erythropterus. Taxonomy (NCBI): domain Eukaryota; kingdom Metazoa; phylum Chordata; class Actinopteri; order Cypriniformes; family Xenocyprididae; genus Chanodichthys; species Chanodichthys erythropterus. Next base: position 38,235,171 of record NC_090237.1, read on the forward strand.
AATATGCAAAAATGCTTGAAAACTGATGAATCTGCAGGAGCTGGAGGATTTTCCTGAAGAACAGAGCTCAGTTTAACTGCTCAGGACAAACAAGAGACTCATGAACAACCATCACAAAACATAAAAACAGTCATGTAAAATATAGCCCATGTTTATAAAGGAAAAAAAGGTTGATCAAGAAGTACAAATTAAAGAGCACAAGAATACCAATACACTGCCTGTAAACTAGTAAGCTTGACACTATTGTACTATTATACTCCAATATCACTTTTCTTGGGTTAAACTACCATTCACAGCAGCTGGGCAGACGGCTGTCAAACCCACCTTCCACTCCCAGACGCTGACAGTCCTGTCGTGCTGGTATCCCACAGACACTATATAGCTCCCGTTGGGTGAGAACGCCACACACGCCACCCCATACTTATGGCACTGGACCTCTGCCACCTGCGTCCTCTCTGCCACGTCCCACACCCGCACACAGGGCATGTGCCCGCTCTGCCAGCAACAGGGGAAAAAAAAGAAAAGCAATTTTTTAAAACGACTCGTTCAAAACGCTTATTTACATTTACATGACTAAGCAATGGTCTTTATGGCTGCGTCCGAAAACTGGAATATGCTGCCTTCTGAGGACACATTTCAAGATAGGAAGGCATCAAGGCATGTCCGAGTCCAATGTTAGCTTCACTTCCTGTCTCATGAGATACCTTCATATGATCGATTTTTAAAGGAAGCATAGATGTATCCTTAGCTGCCTTTGATATCCCACAATCCTGTGCTTTCCATTCTATGACAGTTGAGCTAGAAACATAAAGATGGCGTCCAAAAGTTGCATTTGCTGCTCAGTTTGTGTATAAATGTACAAATTTGACCAACATATTTCAATTATGATATCATTTCTATCGAGAAATTACTACTGTAGTAATTAAATATTTGTTTAGTTCTCACCAAAGCTCGCATATTTTGCTGTAGATCATTAAACTGTTACGCTGCCTCAGAAGTCTGTCCGAAATCAGTTTTGTGAGGTACCTTCATGCACAAACGCTGCCATACAAGTCATTCTCTTATAACAGCTACCTAGGTTTTCGGACACAGCCTATGAATGGGTCATTGAATCACTTTCTCAAACGATTCGATCAAAATTGTATATTCATTACAAAACCATCGTGTATTGCTAGAAAACGTTCTGCTCTGGTTTTGTTTGGAACTGTTCTTTTCTATTTTTGAAACAGACAATATTTTTTCTAAGATGTAAGTCATATTAACTGCATTATTAGTGAACTGTTGCAGAAAATCACATTTGCCTGCGCCCCGTGTTCACAACACTAGCCTGTGCTGCTCTAAAAATGTGTAACGAATCGCTGAACGCGCGATTCACAGTAGAGACCTGCATGGGACAGACTTTTCCCGCTCCCACAGGAAAAACATGTTACCTTCTCCCACCCACATAAGAGTATAGATTTTTTTCTGTGTCCATGAAATTTCCATGAAATATTTGCAAATTGTCACATCCCAGCATAAACGCTCCCCTAAATTATGTTATTAAAGCATCAACATTCACAAACCAAGACTTTAGAAAGTCTTTGCAAAATTAAAAATATGGCCTCTAGTACCCTATTTAACTTAGGCTAATATAGTAGGTAATTTGGATATTTTACTCTTACACATTACAGTACGAGTAGTATGGTAGCATGCTATTTTTGATTTGCTTTTCATTTACTCAGATGCATGAGTGGAAAAAGCAGCCACCAATAAATAATGATGTGTGTCAGAATGTAGGACAACATGTGCCTTTCAAGAGTTTAATGGTGACTAATCCTCATCTAAACGCAGCTGCAGTGATATGAAGACAACAGGGGAATCTTGTGACTCCCAAACCCAAACTGTTGAAGAAATGGTTCACACAAAACTGAAAATTCTGTCATCACCCTCACACTGTTCCAAACCCATCTGAGGTTATTCTTGCTGTGAAACACACAGGGAAAATACCCAAGAACCTTCAAGCAGCTTTATTTAAAAAAAAATTGAGTGAACAATCCTGCCAACTCCCCCATGCAATATGCAGCATTATTAGTCAGATGCCTAAAAAAAGCAAAGCAGCCATTGCACTGCATTTGTGATCTGCTGTCGCAACAGCGATTCTGTTGGTTTACCAAGTTGGGACAGACACTGGGCCTCACCATGGCAACTGGGGAGCTGGAATGTGTCGGAACGCACAGAGCAGCCCAGACGCAAGCCCTCCTCTAACACGTATACATACGATAACCATAAGGATCAATGTTCCCCGTTCAAACGCTGCAGAGAAGGGCATTTAGCACAGTCGTCATTCTTTTGGCCCTCATAAAACATCTCAGAACACTTACCTCACCAGTGACCAAATATTTTCCATTCTGCGAGAAAGCCAAGGCACTGAAGGTTTTCCTAAGTAACAAACACATGATTTGGACTTAATTCTGTTACAATGTACAACATTGTGCTGCGAAACTAAAGATAAGAAGTGCGCCATTTACCTGGAGGTATTAAATATGTGAGTCTGCTTGTTTTTCTGTGGGCTCAGGATGACTATAACACAACTGAAACACACAACATCACATTAGTTTACACATGAAAATAGTCAATTATAAGCATTAACTACCCTTCAAAAGTTTGGGTAAGTGCAATTTTTTATGTTTTTGAAAATCTCCAAGGCTGCATTTATTTAATTAAAATACAGTAAAACAGTAATATTGTGAAATTATGAATGCTATTTAATTAATATATTATACAATTTATCAATGGCAAAGCTGAATTCAGTCTCCCGTGCCACATGATTCTTCAGGAATTATTCCAATATGCAGATTTGCTGCTCAAGAAGTAATTTTTATTATATAATAACAGTTGTGCTGCTCAATAGTTGTGGAAACTGAGATACACGTTTTCACGATCTTCAAAAGAACAGCATTTATTTGAAATAGAAAACTTTTTGTAACATTATAAATGTCTTTACAATCATCTTTGAGCAATTTAATGTGTCTGTGCTGAATAAAAGTATGCATTTCTCTCAAAACAAAAAAAAAAAAAATCTTACTGACCCAAAACTTTTGAATAGTAATCACCACTTAGAAAAATCACACAAGTTTGTACTGTGTTCTCTCTTGTTCCCAGAGGTGTCCGAGCAGATTAACCACAAGTCTAAACTCATTATTTCAAGTCTTCTGACCAGTGTTGGGGAAAGTTACTTTTAAAAGTAATGAATTACAATATTGCGTTACTCCCTGAAAAAGTAATTTTGGAAGAGTAAAAGTTAGTTACTTTTTATGAAAAGTAATGTGTTACTTCTCTCACCTGAGCTGGGCTTGCTTGTTTGTTTGTTAATAAAAGTTATATTTTTGGCAAATTTTATGTCCTTTTCACACCAAAAGTGAAACGAATAAGCCTCAGGCTGAAGGAAGTGCATATTTATACCTGTACAGTAGAGGGCGCAGCTCAAACAAACCTCAGATGTGCAGCGATTCTGGATTAAAGAATTGGATATTTCTAAGTCATAAGTAGTTTTTGCATATTAGTACGGTTGAATTAGATAATTGAATGTCAGCAGCAAAGACATTGGTAAATAAAGTGAGGTTAAATACATAAAGTATACGCGTGTAATGTAATATAGTCAATTACAAGTTTGAGTAAAAATTCTTAGATTGCATTTCACTGTTTTTATTCATTTTGAGGAAAACTGAATGTTTTTGTGCAAGTGAGATGAGTAAATGCATGTTCACATTTAGTATAGAACTACAATACCCATCATGTTCACACAGCACACACAACACCTCTGACCTTTATTTCTCTCAACATGAGAGCTGTCAGTCAATACATGTGAAAAAGTAACTTAGATATTAGCAAACTGAAAAAGTAATGCATTACTAGTTACTTGAACAAGTAATCCGATTATGTAACTCAAGTTATTTATAATGCGTCACCCCAACACTGCTTCTGACGTCATAAGAAATCTATGTATCAAACTGAATTTATGTTGTTATAAGTTCGGAAACGGACAAAAAAGTTGACGCATAGACCTTCGTTCATCTTCAGAACACAAATTAAGATATTTTTGATGAAATCCGTTAAGTTTTTCCACCCTCCATTGAAAGCAAAAATGACTGTCATTCAAGGTCAAGAAAAGTAGTAAAGACATCATTAAAACAGTGAACGTGACTGCAGTGGTTCAACCTTAATGTTATGAAACAACGAGAATACTTTTTGTGCGCAAAACAAAACAAAAATAACTTTATTCAACAATATCTTCTCTTCTGTGTCATTCCGAACGCGCTGGCTCCTGCGTCAGCATCACACGCACGCGTCGTGCTGCTCACGTGACCAGAGTCAGCCAATACTGAGCCGGCATTCGGATGTAAACACAGAAAGCTCTGCAACGAAAATAACTAGGAGAATGACAAGGGACAGACAAATCTGTTGAATAAAGGCGTTACTTTTGTTTTTGCAAACAAAAAGTATTCTCATCACATCAACATATTAAAAAGGTACAATATGTAAGATTTCTGTCCTCTAGAGGTCTATTCAAAACAAAGGTGTAGTTTGATGACACCAAGTTTAAGTGTGGAATCTTGGGACATGTGGTCTTCACCTCAATGGACGGTGGAAACAATCGGGATAGGACTCGGGAAGAAATCATGTTCATGGGTGTGATTTTTAACGTTACTGTAGTATGAAGCAGAGCAGGAGCGAGTGTTGTGGAGCAGCGGGACTTTTATTATGACACAGTCGCAGGTGCCGCTTCTGCTTTTCCGGTCATGATAATGAGGTAACGCAGCTCTGTTTATCATATTAGATACATTTGAGTGTGTTGAAAATGATGTTATAACGTTACTCTGTGCGTTCGCTCGGCGGCTGCTGTGAGACACTGTTACACACTGCAGTAAGATAGATCCATTTTAGAATATCAGATTAAATACTGGATGGCTTTTGTTGATAAATGGCATGCAATTAATTTAATTAAATTTAATTTAAATGTATTGTATGATGGAGAAAATGCTGTTTTACTGTTACTAAAAATAAAGCTGCATCTGATTATGCTATGTTAGCTAGTTCACAAAATAGTGTTTTTCTCTGAGGCATGGTAAAGCATGACACTCACAAAAAAAAAAAAAAAAAAAAAAAAAAAAATAAAATCAGATTTAAACAATAATTAGATTTCTGTCTATAAATATATCAAAACAGTTGTTCCCTTGTCTATTAAAACATGTTAAAGCGTCTTTGGTGTTTCCATGGTTTCTATAAAACCAGAAACCGAGGGTAACGCGGGTATGACGCCATTGACAGGCGACTCCTCACACGTCCCGGAGCCTTGGTTAAAATTGCAATTTTCTCATGATTTACTAATAGTTGCAAACATTTGGGATATTGTAAGTGCTCAAATGAACAAAATATATAACACTGGCCTAGTGGTTTTTGGATATTTTACTGCAAAAATCTTACATATTGCACCTTTAAGGTTGAAACACTGTAGTCAAGTTGACTATTTTAATGATGTCTTTAGTACTTTTCTGTACCTTGAATGATGGTTATTATGTTGCTTTTTATGAGGGAAAAAAAACCTCTTAATCTTAATTTGAAGATGAACGAAGGTCTTACAGGTGTGGAACGACATGAGGGTGGATGAGATATTTTAGTTGAAATCTGACGGCTCCGTGAGGCCTGCATAGCCAGCAATGACATTTCCTCTCTCAAGATCCATTAATGTACTAAAAACATATTTAAATCAGTTCATGTGAGTACAGTGGATCAATATTAATATTATAAAGCAACGAGAATATTTTTGGTGCGCCAAAAAACAAAACAAAATAAGGACTTATTTAGTGATGGTCGATTTCAAAACACTGCTTCAGGAAGATTCGGAGCATTATGAATCTTTTGTGTCGAAATCATGATTCAGATCGCGTGTCAAACCGGAAAAACTGCTGAAATCACGTGACTTTGGCGCTCCGAACAGCTGATTCGACACAAAAGATTCATAACACTCCGAATCTTCCTGAAGTAGTGTTTTGAAATCGGCAATCACTAAATAAGTCGTTATTTTGGGGGGGGTTTTTGGCGCACCAAAATATTTATAATATTAATATTGATCAACTGTACTCACATGAACTGATTTAAATATGTTTTTTGTACATTAATGGATCTTGAGAGAGGAAATGTCATTGCTGGCTATGCAGGCCTCACTGAGCCATCGGATTTCAACTAAAATATCTTAAATTGTGTTCAGAAGATTAAAGAAGGTCTTACGGGTGTGGAACGACATGAGCGCAAGAAAGAAATTAATTATTTTCGGGTGAACTAACCCTTTAAAGGGATGGTTCACCCGAAAATGAGATTTCTGTCATCATTTACTCACCCATAGATTGTTCCAAACCGGTATAAATGTATTTGTTCCGTTGAAAAACAAAGGAAGATATTGTGAAGAAAGTTTGTAAGCGGCCGGGTTACAAACTTTCTTCTTTTGAATTCAGCAGTAGAAAGAAATGAATACAGGTTTGGAACAACCCGAGGATGAGTAAATGACAGAATTTTCATTTTTGGGTCAACTATCCCTTTAAGAGTGAACTTTGACACACAGAAAACACATAGAAATAGTCATACCCTGCAGGATAAGCCACCAAACCCGTGTTGGGGTCACAGGTTAAAGCACTACTGCTGGAGGCGGTGATGCCCAGGACCTTCTCCAAGACAACCTGCAATCACAAAGCATCTTCATCAACTATGTGATATCATGCTGGGCAATGAAATGCAACAAACAGGGCGTGTAGCGTGCATCTGTTGTATGAAGGATACACAAACAACATGAAACTGAAGGTAAAACAGGAAGAGTGGTTGTGTTCTGTGGCCTGCTGTTGATCTCACCCGGCTGTGAATGTCTCTTCTGGTGCTCTGTCGAGTCCTCCTCCTCATGTTCGCCTGCACTGAAGCGCTGCTGCTGTGAACTTTCCTCGCTCGAGAGCTCAGACAGCTCGCGCTCAGACTCGCTCCATCCGCCATAGTGCAGCACTTTTCTTTAAAACGGCTCGGTTAATAATCCACGCGCTGAAGTCACATATTAGTTTGCATTTAAAACGCGTTCAATGCGAGAGTTCGGACTGTGTAACACTGACTGTGGATCAGAAGTTTTACTTCAGAAAGTGCGATGAAGTGACTTCAGTTTTTCTCAGACCGAAACGAAACTTGTTCAAACAGCTGTAAGCGATGAAGTCCATGTAATGTGATCTGAGACTGGCAGTTTCAAACATACACCGTCTTCTGTGATTGGACGAATCGCGCTCGGGAGGCGGGATCATTCGTGGAGCTCACTCACTATTGGTTGACTTAGCGTGACATCATTTCTCGGTTTGCCAGACGTCTGAACTCGTCAAGTTGATCATGAATCCATCACTGATTACTTTAAACACGTGATCATTGAGCGTAAACACAATTGAGCAAGAATCATCTTGCAGATTTTTAAAATTACAGTCACATAAATTGTTGTAAACATTATGTGATGAAAGAGTTCCTTTAATTATGAAATGTAACTTCATCTTTGATGTTTTTATTATGTAAACAGGGCAGGAATTAAACAAGTGCCAGCTAATTTTGCTTATTCGATTATTTTGACTCAAAGATTTCACATTTTTGTATTAAAAGCTTATTCTAATGAAATAATACAAATAATATTAATAATTGTTAGTATTATAAAAATTATTATTATTAACAATAATTATACTAATTGTTATTTAATAAATAATAGTAATTCTAAAAAATATTAATAGTAATAATAATAATTATTGCTTTTGTAATTATTATCAAATAATAATAATTTGTAATTATTATTATTATTATTATTATTATTGATTAAATTAATGATAACAACAATGTTATTAAATTGATACAAAAAATGACAATTGTATTTAATTGTTCATCAATTATAAAATATAATTACAATAATAATTATTATTAAGTATAGTAATAATAATAATTATTATTATTATTAGTATTGCTGTTATTTAACAATTACCAATTATAATTATCAACAATAATAGTAATAATCATAATTATTGCTGCTGTAATTATTTAACAAATAAATAATGATTAATCATTATAATTATTGTTATAGATATAATTAAATGAATAATAAAAATAATAATAATACTAGTATTACTGTTTACTGTTTTACTATTATTTATTACACTAATAATCATCATCATTTTATTTGTTTTCATTTTATAACTAGAGAAATTCACCTGTATAAGAAATGTTCGATTTTAAATTCAGAAATATTAATAATAAATGTAAAAAAATAAAAATAAAAATAGTAATGCCAATAATAATGAATAATTATTGTTATTAAATTAAATAAATTATTGTTAAAATTAAATAGAAATGTATTAAAATTATTATTTTCTATTAAAAATTAATAGACAATAATAACAATTAATTATTAATTAATTATATAATTACAATAATTATTATTATTATTTTTGTTATTTATTTAATAAGTAATTATCAATTATAATAGTAATCATCATAATTATTGCTGTTTATTTAACAACTTATTTTTAAAATATTATTGAATATTATTTAACAAATAAATGATTAATCAATCATTATTATTGTTAATTATTATTAATAATTAAATTAATAATAACACAAATAATAATAGTATTATTATTGTTAATTATTATTAATAATTAAATTAATAATAACACAAATAATAATAGTATTATTATTGTTATTACTTATTACACTAATAATACTCATTTTATTTATTATTAATGTTATTCATTCATTCATTCATTCATTTTTTTTTTTTTTTTTTTTTTTTTTTTTAGAGAAATTCACCTACAGTCAAACCAAAAATTATTCAGACATTTTTGATATGTTTGATATATTTTTACTAGTGGGTGCTATAGTTCATTTATGTAAGTGAGGATAGCAAAATAAAGTAAACTGTGACATATTATACCCAGAAATTCCTCATACAGTGGACTACCATTAAAATGTATAAAAATATTTTTCATAAAATGATTCAGACACTTTAACCTGACCATGTTTTGCTTAAGTGTTATCTGACATAATTAAGATTTTTTTTTTTTTTTTGACACAGATTAACTCTAAGATCGTGTCATATTTTATTACCATTTTATTAAACAATAGTGAATAAACTGTATTAATGAATTGTTCAAGGTGTCTGAATATATTTTGGTTTGACTATATATAAGAAATGTTTCATTTTAAATTCAGAAATAATAATAAATTAAAAATATTAGTATTGACAATATTTACACTAAAAATATTTATTTAATAAATGATCAATAATAATAATTTATTTAATCATCATTTATTTATTCAATCATTTATTTAATAATCATTTATTATTTTTATTATTTTCAAAATTGCTGTTGTAATTTGTTTAACAAATAAATAATAATCATTATATAATATTTATTTATTTATTCATCCATTCCTGATCCACTGGCCTGTATCAAATGTTCAAGTTTAGATCAGAAATGCTCCAGAGGGGGTGTGGCTTCATTGTGATTCCCATGGGTGGGATCAAGGGTTTAAATCCGACAGGAGTTTGGTGCAGTGTCAGATCCACACCATCACCGAATCGAAAGACAATGAAGAACTCCACGAAGTCGTCAGAATACGCACTGGAATACGAGTACTACTACGATTACGTGGACCCGGTCTTTGTGAACGCCAGTGCACTTGAGTACAACAGATGTGAGCCACTCTGTCTTGTCCATCACAGGTCAGCTGATGTGACGTCTAACTGTCTCTCTCTTTTCAGATTCAATTGTCCTGATAGTCTGGATCATTCTAGCTGCATTCATAGGGTTCTTCTTCTTGATTTTGTCATTTATATCACACTCGGGGCAACTACCAAGGTGAGAATGAAAAAGGAAATTTCACTGTATGAACACAATGCTTATTTCATTTTTTCAATGTTCATTTTTTCTATTTTAAAAATATTGTATTTGTGCAGTTGCACTGGCCATGTTCTTTCAAGCTTAACAAAAGAACAACAAATATTTTATGAAGTGAATATTATTATATATTTATTTGTTTGTGTAGGGGTCCTCATGTCAAAAAATCTGGTTTGCCACTGATGAAAGGTTATGGATCTCACCAGAAAAGATACAAAAGAAGAAGCAACTTCAAGACGACACTAAAGCCATGAGGATGTTTAGTGAAAACAGACGCTGTAGAAGCATCACTGCCATTAAACCATCAGATCCTGATCAACGTCTCTCTCTCATCCTCTCTCTATATATAATTTAATCATGGAAAATCCCATGTATATAATATTTCTGAAAATAAACACTTATTTCATACATATTTACTAATTACAAAAATTATGTAAAGAGAATGTATGTCATTAGAAAACTGACAGTTTTGACATTTCAGCTGATAATCTCAAAACTATTGAAGCTTGTTTCTGTCACTAAATATGTTTTTAAAGGCGATTGCGACTTTTTATCTCACAATTTCCAGTTTACATCTCGCAACTGACTTTTTTCTCAGAATTGAGAGATATGACCTCGCCATTCTGAAAAATAGTCAGAAATGTGAGACATACACTTGCATTTGCGAGAAAAAGTCATAATTGTGATATAAACTTGCCATTTTGAGAAATAGTCTCAATTCGGAGAAAGTCGCAATTGTGATTTATGTAGTCCGAACTTTAAGATACAAACTCGCACTTCTGAGAAATAAAGTCAGAAATGTGAGATATAAACTTGCGGTTGCAAGAAAATGTCAATTTTGAGATATAAACACGCAATTGCGAGTTATAAGTCAGAATTATGAGTATATCTCGTAAATTGACCCTTCGCAAAGACCTGCCCCTCTTAGTTACTGTTGTTTTGTCCGACAAGCCGTGGCGCCGTCACGCCTCATGCAGTGATAAATACATCGCGGAGCAAAGAGGACACTGACAACATGTCGACAGACAAGACAGAGCAGGTTACTTATGATATTTAACAGCTTTAAAACTGTGTAGTTTTTTAAGAAATTCGAACAATAAAAAATGTTTTGTGGCTCTTTAATGTGTCGTGACAGAACGCCTCAGCTCAAGCGGCTCGTGAACCGATCATCTCTTCCTACTAGTTATTTATAGCATCAAATAAACATGAATGAACATCAGAAGGAATGTTGTTACAAACGCGTAAAGACGTCAGTACACACCATTTTTCAAGTTCAAGTCCGCCGAGGTCAATCTTTTAACTCCTGACTGCTTTGTTGGACAAAATGGTGGATTCAGCATTATGACTGGTTTGATCGCTTGTCAATCAAACTCCCGGCGAAGGGGCAATTCTGAGAAAGTCGTAATTGTGATTTATTAAGTTCAAACTTTAAGATACAAACTTGCTATTTTAAGATATAGTCGCAATTTTGATAAAAAATAAATCAGAATTACAAGATATAATCTTGCAATTCTGAGAAATGAAGTCAGAAATGTCAGATATAAACTTATATAAACAGAGTTATAAAGTTATATTTATCTCAATTGTGAGTTATAAAGTCAGAATTATAACTTTTTTCCCAAATTTGACTTTATAACTCGCAATTGCAATGTCAAAATTCTGATTTTTCTTGCAATTGCAAGTTTATATCTTGCAATTCAGAGGAAAAATAGTCAGAATTGTGAGAAGTCGCAATTACCTTTTGTATTTTTTATTATTAGTGGCAGAAACAAGCTTCCATACAAAAGGGGCCGTACCAAAAAAAAAAAAAAAGTCTATTAATGATAAACTATAAAAAAATGTGCAATGCAAATACAATCGTACTGGGTAAATTTGACAAAATCATTAATAGCCAACAGAGCTCAAACACAAAGGCCTGTTCATCTTTTTTATTTTAAAATTATAAAATTACAAAAAGATCCATTCAACATGTTTTATTCCTATTTTGCTAAACGATCTCATAGAGCAGCACGTCACGAGTCAAGCGCAGACAGGATGTCTTCACACATTTGCAGCGTGTGAGATTTGGGCTTCCTGATGTCAGTCCTGTTGCACAGCAGTCTGGCGTGGGTCAGCAGGAGGTCAGGTGACTGTGCACCACTCCACAGCTCATAGATGTACAGTGACAGCAGTTTCAGCCCGCTTTCTGTCAACAAAAACAATATTGGAAAAAAACACAATTTAAATATATTGTAATTTTAGTGTATATTATATATATATATATATATATATATAATATATATAATATATAAAAAAGGCTCATTATTGTTTAGTAGTTATTCCCCCGGTATATTTAAATTATTATAAATATGCATTTAGTCGTCTAATGGCTTAAATGAATGACAACTAGTAGAGTAGAAAAATCTTGGGGGCAGCTCAAGTGCCCTTAACACACCTTAATCCTGAAACCTAAATGCTACAAAAAAAATCGATTTTTCTGCACAGGAAATGACTGGGATTAACTGTTGTGTTCTATGGCTGTAGCCTCACCTTGCTTGGCGCCATCATCTGTGTTTGCAGGCAAGCAGGTTCTTAACACCGTCAGGTGGGTGTCATTCGAAAAACCGCCACGTGCCTCTAGCAAATGAACCATGACTCTAGAGAACAGCTGAAGGGTGTCCACTGTTGAGGGATGCTCTTGTGCTGTGTGGTGATATAATCTTAGAAAGTGCTTTCTCGTGTCTTCATCAGACAGCACAGCGTCTACCATAGCTGTACGCGGCAGTATGATGCTATTCACCCATTTTAAAACGGCCAAGGTGCTGCTGTCATCATACGGACTCTCTGTCAATGTCTTAAGGGCCCACTTGAGAATTAAACATGCAGTTGCGACGTCTACATTGCTTGAATCAGGTCTATCTATGGGCTCCCAATGGATGAGGATTCTAAGAAGCGGTTTACACTCGTCCAGCAAGGCCTGTTCCAGTTTTTCCCCTTGTCCATCTACAGTTTCTGTCTGTTTTTCCATTCGGAATTGAGCGTGCTTTGCTGAGTGGCATTTTCCTTGCCCTTTCTCTCTTCCAGAGCCTGAATAAACACATGGAATGTTTAGTTAGGAACAAGAATGTGTCAAAACATGTGATCTGTGTGTCTAACATTCATCTAGTTTCCACAAGGCCAAGGACTGCCCATGTACACTACCATTCAAAAGTCTGAGGTTGCTAAACTGTTTTTGTAAGAAATCTGTTAAGCTCACCAAGGCTACATGTGTTTAATTAATAATACAGTAATAATGTGAAATATTTTTACAACGTAAAAATAACTTGATTTACTTATTCCTGTGATCAAAGCTGAATTTTCAGCATCATTACTCCAGTCTTCAGTGTCACATGATTCTTCAGAAATCATTCTAATATGCTGATTTGATGCTCAGGTTAAAAAACTGTTTTGCTGCTTAATATTTCTGTGAAAACTTTGATTTTTTTTTCTCCAGGATTTTCTGATAATTAGAAAGAACACCATTTATTTGGAATAAAAACATTGTATATTATAAATGTCTTTACTGTCACTTTTGATTAATTTATTGTGTACTTGCTGCAGAACAGTATTAATTTCTTTCAGAAAACCCAAACTTTTGAACGGTAGTGTATCTGCCTGCATCCAGTGAATATGGATGAGGAATAGAAAAAGAAAAATAACCACAAACAAAGATTACAGTGAGACACTCACAATTGTCATTTTTGTAGGATTTAAAAGCAGACAGCCTTTGATTTTATAGAAGCACTTGTGGCGCACTTGGACTTGACGCGGCGCTGCACAGACCGATCAGTGTATGACATCTAATCGCTCTCTCTGTACTTCGATGTCATACACCGATCGGTCTGTGCAGCGCCGCGTCAAGTCCAATAAGCCTAATGATTCAATGGATCCTTCATGAAGAGAGCCATTCACTTCACTCCTGAATTAATCAGCCGTTTGCATGAATCGAATGAATTAATGACACAATGACTTAATCATTAAGACATTAATTTAAGACAAGAATGCATATTTTATCTCCCTCATCTGAACTTAAATGAGCAGCCTGCAATAGTAAAGCGCAGACATTTCAAAATAAGAGTCACTGTATATTTCAGGTTTGATTATAATTAAAAGTCAAGCATTATATATAAGCATTTTTGGTATTTTGGTTACACAAACTATTTAATTTAATTTCCATTTAATTCATAGTAAACTATTGTAGCTTCTGTCTGTGATTTCCCATCACAGAAAGGAAAGACTAGAATTTATTCATTATTTGACACATTATTCAATATATAGATTTTACTAGTATCAGGGTTATTGTAGTTAACTAAAACCATAAAAAAATCTTACTTAAAATTAAAAAAGTAAATATTTTATTTCATATAGTTTTTAAATGTCTATATAGTTTTATTATTTTTTTATTTCTGTTTTAGTTAGTATATCAGGTATAACTATAAGACAAACAAAAAAAACATTACTAAAAATTTGACTAAAATTACAATGAAAGCAAAAATACTAAAAATCAAATCTAATCGAAAATATTAAAATAAAATTATAATTACCTCAATAATACTAAAATGACACAAATTCTTTTTTTTTACAGTGTATATTTTTCAAATCTTCTAAATGCGCTTCTAATTTTTCAACTTAGAAGCACATGTGCTTCTTGAGAAAAAAAGTATGCATCAAACCCTGACAAGGACTGAATTGACCTATCAGGTTAACAGATGATTTCAGAGTATATAATAGGTTTGCACATTTTAGAGAAATGCTTATTAATGAATTTCAATTTAACTAAACTCATTAGATTTTTGTCGACAATCTACTGTAAATCTACTAAAATTATATGATATTTAGTCGACTAAAACTAAAACAATTCAGATGAATTTAAAAAAAACAAAAAAAAAACTGAAAACTCCTACAAATGCATATGCAATAATGTCAGCCACAAAAATGCATGGCCATAGCTTTTTATCGCTAATTTTCCACTGTGTCTCTTTAGTAAATCCTAACAGTAATTTTTAACACCAAAAGAGGGTTTGTGCTGGGGTACCCTGGTGTAAATCTGGCCCTTAGACATTTCTCAAAAAGAGCAAGTCATAGAGATTTGGAATGACAATGACGGCAAGTAAACAATAACAGAATTAATTAACCCTTTAACTTGTACTGAACCTGGAATATCCCTTATGTTGTTTAGACTCTTACCCGTCATCTCTTTGACTTTGTGTTTGTTGATGAGAGTCTGAAGAGCAGACAGCAGTGAGGCGTCATGGGCCAGTGCTGCCCAGCGCTGCAGGAGACCGAGGACTTCAGAGCATGACAGTTTTTGTGGGTGTAGAGTTAGCCAGCCTGCCTCTTTGTGAGCATTCAGAGCTGTCCCACGATGCAACAGTACAGAGTAGAGTGTGTGCAAGACTGCCTTCAGCTGAGGTGCGCTCACACCACTCCTGATCATGAACAGAGAAAAAGTAAATAGTTTATTATTAAATAAATATATTTTTCTGACAAAAACACATCACTTCACTTCAGAAGGCATTTATTAACCCCCTGGAGTCATATGGATTACTTTTATGATGGATGGATGTGCTTTTTTGGGCTTCAAAATCTCATCCTCTATTCACTCCCATTATAAAGCTTGGAAGAGTCTGAATATTTTTTAAATATATCTCCAATTGTGTTTGACTGAAAGAAGATGTCAAAAGAAAGATATACACCTAGTCATTTTGATAATTTTCATTTTGGGTGAACTATCCCTTTAATGTAATATAACATTGTAAGCTGACTTTATGGAAATAAATAAAACAGTGGTCATATCATGCATTTTTTTTTTAAAAGTAAGTTTAATCTACTGCCAATTTATCCTCACAGGATAATGAGCCTGAAATCACAGACGTTTCATCTTTTACGGTCTTACCCCAGATGTCTGATGACTGTAATCAACGTGCACAGGAACTCATTGATGATCGGCAGAGGAAGACATTTGCCTGAAGCCTGTGGCAGCTCTGATGTAGAGCTGTTTGCTTCTGGTTTACGCTCTTTTTTACCCAAATTAGTGAACCACAGAGCATGAAGCAACTCGATGAGTGAACTCAACAGCGTACTGTCAACATTCCTACAGGAGACAAATGTAATCAGTTTCTAAAGTCACCACACAAAGTAATGAGGCTTGAAGCACATGCCAAACCCACCCCTCACCTCTTTTCTATCATCTGTAATATCCATGTTAGGACTCCATGCTCTTTGGTGAGGACATAAGCTGCTCTGTTGCAATGAGCCGTCTGCCGCAAAACATTTATTATCTGAATCTGGAACAGAAGAGCAGAAAATTGTCAAATCAACAGTTTTCCAGAGAATCCATGCCATATTATAACTATCTGTGACAATTAGAAAACTTGGACTTAAGTAGTTAACCCTGGGTCATTCGAAACCCTGGGTAAATGATATCCTGTCTTATTTTGCTTGACGTCTCACACTGCTCATTTTACCCGGGTTAACAATTAATCCTGGGTATTCATAAACTGACTTTTACACTGTACATTACTACACCCTGGGTTAACATCCTTATTTGCATATATGTGGTGTCATTGCCATCGATTGGACAAACGCTACGTGCAATACATTAACACATTGCACTGCATGCCAAATTTCAAGTCGATCCGACTTATGGTTGCATAGTTACAGCTATTTTCATGTTTTTTTCGTGTGGCCAATCGGCTCAATTTTTATCATGACCAAAGATTTAGCCTCTACACACGTATACTGAGTTTGGTGCAAATATCTCATTTCGTTCTCGAGTTTTGGCCATTTTAGTAAAATTTGCTCCGCCCACATTGTACGTTTTCACCCCTTAGCAACCATGAATCAAAATTTCAAGACTCCAGACAACATTTCTGAACTGGTTTAGTTCCACTCTAGTGAAAAACCTAGGACTAGTTTGCAAAAGTAGTTTTTTGACAAAATTCAAAAATTTTTGTGGCGGAATAGAAATCGGATCTTTGCACATCCTCATATTACACGCTGCAGATTGGCTGCTACCGTTACAGATTTATCCGAAACTGATTTTTTGGACTATAAATGTCAGGATGAAACTGTCTAACACATTTTCCAATTGACATTTTTCTATGCAAACGTCGAAAACGTTTATACAACACATGTCGTTTCTGTGACTGTCCAAGGCATGTGACTATGAGGCACACGATTGGCTGATTCGCTTGCTAACATTTTAACATTACATTATTTTGAGGCATTTACAATTTCTTCCTCGTTAAAATGCATTTATTTGTTTGGTTTTTAATGTACATTTAATTTTTATCTGACCTTTTTTCTTTTTTTTTCTTTTTTCTAATTTGAACCAGGAAATAACATTTAGGATATTAAAACATTTTAAATAAAAAGAAAAATTAAAGAGACACTGCAAAAATGCTTTTCTTATTTAGTATTTTTGTCTTGTTTCCAAAAAATCTTAAATCCAGATGCTTCTACTACATAAAGGCTTTTTTTTAAAAAGAAGCTAAATTATCTTTCAATAAATAAAAAAATAAAAATCTTGTTTCTGTCCCAATTATTTTCTTACACCATTGGCAGATAATTTTGCTTGTTTTAAGCAAAAACACACTTCATTTAGATTTTTGGCACTATAGGCCCCGCCCACTGGCGTTCAGTCACTTAACGGCTGACATTTGCCTACACTGGATGTAGTGGATGGTTTAGTTTAATGGCGTCCCGGATCATGTCGGGAATTATATGTTTGTTTGGAGCATTTTGTTTTGTAAATGAGAAACAGGGTAATGGAGAGTTCACAAAGAAACTTTTGTTGCCAGCAGCAAACTGTATTGGATCTGACAGCAGCTGCATAACAAACCGTAAGCAAACGCCATCTCAGCAGCAACCTATTTAGACCAGGAGAGGTTACACTTTTAAGGACTTAACATTTCAGTTTTAAAGAGAAAATACTCAGCAATGGTGTTGACTGGTGAATTTGCACTTGGTTTGTCTTAAAGAATATTAAAAACACCACACAGACATATAAACATTAAAAACTTGATTTTCAGCACAGGGGGACTTTAATACATTTATATTTTCTTCCTCATTAATATAATAAAATAAAATTATATAACTTACTAATTTAAACCCTGAAATAAAGTTTAAGATATTAAACATTTTAAAAAGTTATTTAAGATAAAAAAAAAATGGATTCTGCACTAATCAAGAAAAACATTTTATTTAAAATTATTTTTAACATTTTTAGAGCTTATTGTATTCTGCAACTAATTCTCAGCAACAACCTATTTAGACCAGTAAATGTTACACTTACAGGGACATCTGAAGATAATTGAACCTACATTGTTCAGGGTTGCTGCACATTTTTTAAAGTCAAATTTAAGGCTTTTTAAGACCTGAAGAAATAAAAATTAATACTATATATAATATAAACTTAATATTGACAAAAGAATTGTATCTCTATATTTTTAAAGTCATTTCAAAAGCAGTATTTGCCACCTAAAATTGATTTTCAGGGGCATTTTTACCTACATAATGACATTTTCTAAACTTATTCGATGTAAGCATCACCTTTTACGTCAAATTCTAACATTCAAATTAAATTCTATTAGAATAGTAGCACAGTATAGGGCTGTTATTACCAATCAAATTAAATCATTATCAACAAAATCCATCTTTGCAATGCAGAGGTGACAGAGAAGCAGCATGGTAAGTGGCATTAATATATTTACACAGCATTTACAATTTTTCTACATAAATATAATTCAATATTTAAATATGAAAGTGTTTCTAATTTTAACTTTTTAATTAAAATGTACTTTAAATATGAAACTAAACTGCCAGTAGGTGGCAGCAAGTCACTGTCTTAATGAGTGAGTCATTCATTCAACCGATTTGTTCAAACGACTGATTCATTCAGGAACAAAACAAGTGACCGTCTTTATTGAACAGGTCAGTGAATCGTTCATTAAACTGATTCGTTCAAAATGCCGATTCATTCAATAAATAAACATTTCTGTCTGTTGCACGGAGACTGTTCTGCTGTTCTTCATTTCAAACTTTTCGTAGGCGAAATGAAGAAAAACACAATATTGAGTCTAAAATGTAACTCACAATGTTAACTTATTGTTCATTTAACTGTTGTATAAAATATCACACAGTTTTTGTATAACTACATTTCATATGATATAAAAACTCATCATGTATCTTGAATTTCGAGGACATATAACTGCATACATCATGCAGTGAAAGCGTGAGTGACAAACTCAATGTCAGCTCACACATCGTTAAACTGAACTGACATTTACCCAGTTTTCTTCTGCTCTCTTCCTTTCACGTGCCGGAGACGGTAGCCTACGTTATACGCTGTCGTAAATGCCGCGAGGCCCGCAAATTGTCACGTGAACATGCAAATCCACAAAGAAAAATAAAATAAAAATAATATGTACGCTAATTAAATAGTTTTAATTTGGTAAATGATTTAGATATGTCTAAGTCAAATTGTCATATAAAATGTAAGACCTCTCATAAGTAAAAATAAGACTTTTTATGACCTTAAATTTTAAAAATCTAATTTAAGACTCCGCGGAAACCCTGATTGTCGTTTTGCTCGTTAGAACCACATTTTAACAAACACAGAGACCAAATGAGCACCTGAGAGGCCTGGTCAGAGAGCGACGTGCTGCAGAAGCCCAGCAGGGTCTGATAGATGCCTTGCTTCTCACAGAGCTCGTAACAGAGCTTATCCCGGACACCTTCCTCCAGAATGCTCAAACCCCACTCACGCTCCATTTTGTGCTGGACAGAGAAACAGAAACATGTTCATTTGAGCAGTCATGCTTCAAACTATAGTACATTTTTGAATGTATATTATATTATTAAGCATATTTGTCACCCATTAGTTATTTACTACGCAGCCAAAAGTGTCTAACAGTGGCATTCAGCGGGTCACGTAATGTTTCATTACCTCCAGATCAAAGCTGTAGAAGAGTTTGAAGAAGTCAGGGACTCTCTTGAGGTCCAGAAACTGAGTTCCCAGAAGAAATCTGCTCACCACCATGTACATGTGTTCCTCTGCAGAGGGAAAAAGCTGAACTCAGGGTTTTGGCAAACTTCAACTGAATCGATCTCTCTTATTACACGTTAACATGTGAAGTGAGCACTCGACTCTATGAACACACTCACCAGGTCTCAAGATTTGCTGAGCAACTTTAGCAATGTAGGTCACGTGTACAAAAGGAACCTGGAGGTTTTGCTTTTGGATCCCGTTCTTGACAGTGTCGAGCAAGTACAGCAGCTGGATATTAAATAAAAACATAAATATTAAAATAAATGTAATACCTTTCAAAAATTCAAAAGTTGGGAGATTTAGCATTTATTTGATACAATAAAATACATTAAATAATAATGCGATTGTGAATACTGTAATATTGTGAAATATTATTACAATTTAAAATAACTATTTTTTACTTTATTATATTTTAAAATTTATTCCAGTGATGGGAAAGCTGAATTTTCAGCAGATTCAATCTTCAGTGTCACACGATCCGTCAAAATTCACTCTAATATGCTGATTTAGTGCTCAAGAAAATGTTCTTTCCATCATCAAGGTTGTATTATTTATTTATTTATTTATTATGTATTTTTTTACAGGATTTTTGAAAAATACAAAATTTAAAAGAACAGCATTTATTTGAAATCTTTTGTAATAAATGTTTTTACTATAAACTTTTAAATAATTTAATGGTTTACTCACTGAATAAAATATTTATTTCTAAAATCTTACTAAACTCAAACTTTTTAAGGGTATATTATATGAAAAAATTGTGTCAAATTGTATTAATATTTCCCATTATTTATTACACAACTTACAACACTGAAAGCAAAGTATGAAATTGCATAAAATATGAAAAAGTACAGAAATCGAATCTTACTAACAGTGATATTTCACACCGGTAAACAGTAGCACTTCTCTACCTGTCTCTTCTCTCTAAATCGCGCGCCCTCCAGGTGCTGATAAAAGGATCCCAGCACTTGGTACGCCGCGGCCCTCACTTTAGGGTCAGAGCTGCTCAGGGCCGCCACTGTGACACCCAAAGCATGACTGGAAACAAACTTCTGGCAGTCTACCGCACACTCTGATGAGAGAGAGACGGATAACAGCACAAGTTAACAAATGGAAATAAACCACAAAGTGTGTGACCTTGAAAAAGCAGGCTTGCATCTGATTAAATAAATATTGTAACGTATATAAGAAAAAAACTTGCCATATGTCTAGATACTAGTATTGTCACAATACTGGAATTTACAACTTCGATACGATACCTTGAAAAATATCAATATTCAATACCATTTTTGATACTACGTGGAAAACTGCCATACTGTTATACAGATTGTTATCATCTCATAATTTTTTGATATTTTGTGTAATTTAGTTGTAATAGCTTACACAGCACAAGTAGTCTTATTTTGAATCAGTGAACTACATTTACATAAAAAAAAGACAAGTGAACAGTCAGGAATAAAATAAGAACAAATAAATGACAGCACAAATAAGTACAATAAAATAAAGAGACAAATGAAATAAACATTCAGGTGGGTCTAACAGTAGTTTTCAGGTAAAATACTACAGAAATCAAATCAAATGTAAATTAACATTGGATAGTTTTCATTGTAAAAATTAAATATAGATTAATGTTATAATTAAAGTTACAAAAGTTATTCAATCAAGAGCAGTCTTTTGCAGCAGGTTTATTAGGCTGCTGTCACTTTAAGAGCTATATGCAGATCCAATATACTGTTACACAACATATTGCATTTTCTCTCAACTAATTATGTTCAAAAACTGACTGTGTTTACCTCAATACTCAGCAAGACGGGCATTTTGACATGATTTTGTATGTATTTTACCGCAGTAGGGCACAAAAAAAGAAGTAAATTTGGTTCTCGCAAGCTGTTTTCTGTTGACGTGACGCTCACATCCAGAGTAGGCAAATGTCAGCCGACTAAAGTGGGCAGGGGCCTATGGTGCGATGATGTATAACTACTCTTCGATGTCTTGCTCTGGAGGCAGTTATATGCAAATGCTTGTGTGACGTCACAGATCCTGCAAAATCAAGTGGAGCCCTTGTTGGAGCTTTATTAAATAAATGCTTTGTTTATAATGAGGATGATGTTTTATGCTTTGAAACTAGCAGGATGTTGGAAGGAAGACCTCTTATATGTCAAAAGTTCAAGGTAAATTTGATTTTCATGTCATGACCCCTTTAAACCTTATTACCCAAAATGAGAGATTTGTCAATTTGGATTCATTTCAGTTAATATGTGGAAACAAGAGTCAATTAAATATCAAATATGATACAACTGATCCACTAAATTGGGAAAAAATAAAAATAAGTCACTAATTACAGCCGGCAATATGGTCCCAATATATATTGTATACATAGTACTAGTACAAATATATATATATATATATATATATAAACAGACAAAAAAAACGCATTATGGGCATGTCATGTCAGCTTACCTGGATGAAGGATGAAGCTGAACAGAGGGAGGAGGAAACAGGGGTCATACAGAGATGACAAATCTACAGAATGATTGCCCTCCTGTGTGTAGACCAAGTTTTTGCAGCCCTGCAGAAAGAGTTACGTGCTATTCATGCATGAAATTAAAGTTGTCCAATTCATTTATTTTCCCTAGTTCTATATAGTAAACAGGAATAATTACACTTTAGAATTTGTTCTAAGGGTTAGTTCACCCAGAAGTTCACATTGTTCATCAGGAGATTGTAAAATAAATCCATTTGAAACAAGCGGTTTAATTCAAGTCTTCTGAAGAGAAGCGATCACTTTATATGATGAACAGATTTCATTTAGGCTTTTATTTACATATAAACAAAAGCAAATAGGACTAAAACTGTTTACTAGCTTACTACACAGTTGACATTAACTTGTTAAAGCAAATATTTAATCAGCCAATCACAAAGACGATCTGCTGAAGTACAAACTGAGCATCAGAATGGGGAAGAAAGGTGATTTAAGCGAACATGGCATGGTTGTTGGTGCCAGACGGGCTGGTCTGAGTATTTCAGAAACTGCTGATCTACTGGGATTTTCAAGCACAACCATCTCTAGGGTTTTAAAAAAAATTAAAAATAGTTCTGTGGCGATAATGCTTTGTTGATGCTAGAGGCCAGTCTGGTTCAAGCTAATAGAAATGCAACAGTATGCTGAATGGTTACTGACTGCCTCGAGCTCACATCTCAGAAAGCTTAATGTTCAAATAGGCGCTATGTTTACATATACTGTAAATCACATATCTGAGGTCTAAACAGCTACATTCTCACCTAAGAAAAAACTCTTAAAACTTATATCCGTTACAAAATATATGTTCTTATATGTGACTCGTGCTGGCAAAATGAGTCAGAATGCATATGGGCTAATTTTGAGCTTCAGGCAAAACAAGTGAAAAATGACTATTTGGTCAAATTTGAGGTTCTCACAAAAATGAGCTTATTAAGCCCTCGTCTAGCGATCCAAATGCTAGCATTCAGACTTTTGAATTTTCCAGTTCTGAATGGCATGAGTCTGAACCAATGAAATGTGATTTTCATGCTGATGTATTAATGTTACTTGCACTGACTGACAGATCCGAAGACGACCTGAACACAATATACACAGAATTACAGTAATAACAAAAATCTGTCTTGGCGAGTATTCATGCAATCATTATCTGTTATGTCTTAAGTTAACATTTGGTTAACTGTTGGGGAAAAACGTCTGATGTGTGACAATATATTAGATCTATGTGATACAGCAGGTTTAATATATAGTATGATTAATGTAAATCAATCAATTGGTGAAATCACAGAAAAAAATTTGAAGATATATATTTTCCTATAGATATGGGTTTTGACTTGGTTTGTGCCAAGTTTGGTGGTATTACTAGAGATTTTAAGGTATGGTTAATAGATGATTTTGTTTTGGAACCTTCAGAAAACTTTAACTTGATTTTTCTCAAAATTGACTTTTTTTGTAGGGGTGTCATGAGATCTCGCGTCATTAAAATGTGGCGAGATTTCTCGTCGAGGCGAAAAGTAGTCTCATGATATTGCCATGACAGAGTGTTAGGATGATTAGAAAAGAATATGCCACCGCTACGTTTACATTACGCCTCCACTGTCATTTTGCTTTGTGTTAAATAAAAAACATTTAATTCAGTTGTATAACGGTCGCCGCCGCTCCATATTTACAGAGTTACGCGCGATCACTGAAAGTGAAAGTAAACAGGAGCACGCATTCAAACGTGATGTCAATACCCCGCATTTTGAGAGCGGCTCCCTGATGAATACAGATATCTCTCAATATGAAAGCTATTTTAGGCTGGGCAGTGTAGTTAAACAATCTCTCAGCTCTGTATCAAAGAAAAATTGGTCTTATTTGCACTTTGAATATTGAGAGCGTACTTTGATTATGGTTGCACTTATTGTGAACACAGAGAAAACTGTTATTCATTTTTATGGTAACACTTTACAATAAGGTTTCATTTGTTAACATTAGTTAATGCACTGTGAACTATCATGAACTAACAATGAATGACTATTTTTATTAACTACCATTAACAAAGATTAATAAATACTGAAGCAAATATATTGCTCATTGTTGATGTTGGTTAATATATTAATGTTAATAAATGAGACCTTATTGTAAAGTGTTACCATTTTTATTTCTACCGTTTTTATTTCTATGATCAGTTTATGGAAAGCAGTTCAGTTAGGAGGTCAAAAGTTGTAGAAGCTCATAAATAATGTACAGTAAGGCCTGAAGAGACTGAAAATCATACAGGAGGGAAGTCAAAACCTTTTACAGTGCTTGAGTATTGTTGTCTTTTACTGCATATGATAATTCATACTCAGAAAGTAGAACTGAAATGACATTCATTACAAGACGATTAGTTCAAACATTTCAAATACACCTGCATATTATTTTTCTAGACATGCATTTCATCTTTGAGGTTTTCTTAAAAATAGTGTGTAAAAATCTTGTCTCATCTCATTCTCGTAGGATAGACTTTCAATGGAGGGACAGAAATCTCTTGAATTTCATAAAAATATCTTGATTTGTGTGTGAGGATGAACACAAGTCTTATGGGTTTGGATCAACATGAGGGTGAGTAAGTGATGACTGAATTGTTATTTTTGGGTGAACTAACCCTTTTAAAAGGCAGATATATTAGAATACCTTAAAATACTGCATGTTATTTATTCTAGCCTGTTATTACCTGAAGGATGATGTTTCTCTGATGTGGGAAGTGCGTCACAGTGTTTAACATCTTGTCTGCAGAGAGCAGTGACAGCAGTTGCTCTGAACTGGGCTTCTGCCACAGCGAAGGTCCCAGGCTCTTACGGGCTTTATGGTGCTCCACCGCGGCGGGACCCCAAAGCACATACCTGACAACAAACAGACACATGCAGTAAACAACCATCTTCTGTGTGAGGAATTCACCTTCAAACAAGTGATGTGAGATAAGCTGAAACGTACTGAAACTCAGTAAGACTAATGTTGTTCTTCTCATACTCCTGGAGCACAAGTAGAAGCTTCTGATCTGTGAAAACAAAAAGATTTTACTAAATCACAGAACTGACTTCATCCAAAAACCAAATCAAGTGAATCATGTCAAGTGGGTAACTTACCTGTGGTGCTCAGCGAGGCTCCATACGCACCAAGCAGCACAAGGAAGTGATTGCTGTTACACACTTCAGGACATTTTTTCACCAGCGTAAGCAAGAAAGACACCAAAGACTCTAGAAAACCATATTTTAAATTTAAAACAGCTATCATTCTGATGAGGTTGTTTGAATCGGTAATCCTAAATCTACGTAACAGTAATAGAGACTCTCTACTTCATTACCTTTAGACGGATGAAGACCGTCGGACTCATTCTGTGTGCCCAGCATTGTGGGCAGGAACAGAGAGTGACTGGTGGTCATCATGTGGATAGTAGACATGGACAGCAGCTCTTTAGGGGTCTCTGGTGTTGCATATATGATCTCCACAAGGGTGTTTAAGGTCCCCAAAAAGCTAGATTCACTGTATCGATACCTGAGAGAGGAATTTTAAGAGAAATGTTCGCTAGCTAGAACACGCACAATAGTGTCAACTGAGTAATAAGCCCATTAGCTTTTGTTTATCAGGAGAAAGGTCACTTACTTCAGCCCAGACTTGACAAAGGTGTTCCAGTCTGATGCAGAGATGTTTTCTGGAAAGATCTGCAATAAACATGCAGTAAACAACAGCTGAATATTGAGCAATTTACATCACAAAAATGCTGTGAAAGTTCATTTTACTACATTACGCTTATGTGCAGGGCTTGACATTAACGTTTTTGCTCAGCAGCCACTGTGACAAGCGTTTTTCCACAGTTACTAGCCACTCAGCATTTTCACTGGCCACAGTTTTGACATCGATACCATGGGAAAAAATGCTATATAGATATTTTTAATATTATCTCTCAATTTGGCAGCAGGTAAATTAGGCTGCTGTCACTTTAAGACCTGATGCACTGATCCATTATACTGTTACATATCCATTTTCTTTCTCAACTGTTTATGCTCACTTAAAACTGATTTTATGTGAATACATTTTACATTATTTTGTGTTTTTGACTGTTTAAGCGCAATAAGCAGTGACAAAGAGCTCAATTTAGTACTGAGAGGCAGCTTTATCAATATTGTTAAAAACAAGTGCATAAAAGCGAACAGTTTGCCAACGCATTACAAGCTCACTTTCATTGAATATAGTCAATCATAATGATTTTTTAAAATAATACCACAATT
The DNA here is from genome assembly GCF_024489055.1 of Chanodichthys erythropterus. NCBI lineage: Eukaryota > Metazoa > Chordata > Actinopteri > Cypriniformes > Xenocyprididae > Chanodichthys > Chanodichthys erythropterus. The sequence goes on from NC_090237.1 coordinate 38,261,949, forward strand.
TCATAATTTCTGACTTGTATCCCATTATTGTTTAAAATATGCAATTTTTTCCAGCACTTACACATGTTGGCATGAGACTAGTTTGAATCACTAACCTAATTCAACTTCAAACTCCTCTAAATCTGGAAAACTCAGTAACTTTTGTAATAATATTTGCACAATGATATCAGAAAGGAATGTCAGTAAAGTACTGTTCACGTGGATCTGACGCCACCCACAGGAATTGTGATGGTAACCTAGAAAAGTAAGAAGACTATGACAATACTTGACTCACCAGGAGTGACTTGAGTCTTGTCAGCATAGTCTCTTCATGATGGGATTGTGGGTCTTTCTGTTCTTTATATACAGCGGTCAGCCAGCGGAGAGCGGCTGAAAGCAGAGATTTCCTCCACTGAGAGAGTTCCTCTGAACCATCAGACAGCTTTTCACAGATGGCGTCTGCAAGCTTCCACCTGAAACAAGATGCAAGTAAATAAAAGGAATCTTTAAAGCTTCAGTTCAAGTTTGCATTCAAAAATACATCGACTACAAAAATGTATGTTAAACTTCAGAACCAATTTAAACCTCAGCAACATAAAAAGGAAGTTTGAATAATTGCCAAGATTTCCTTTTTTCATGTACATATTTAATTATTTATTATTTTTATCTCTAAAATGGTAAATATTAAATATAGCTGTTTACTACTAGGTACTGTTACAATATTGCAGGGATTCCCAAACTTTTTTGTCACGTGAACCCCTTTGACCCTTCTTGGTTAAACCAGGTCACATGATATGCAGGAAAACAAATAAAATATTTTTAGTTTTTATTTTACATTGCAAAGATTTAAATATTTATGTCTCACAAAACCTCAAGTTTGACCTTAAAACTTCATCTTAAAAACCAACATTTCTAAAGTTTTTTTTGCTACCTTACATTTTTTATATTTTAAATTGGACTTGTATTCTACTTCTTTATTTTAACATTTTCAATGTACTTGGCAACAATGGCTGTTTAAGTATAAAGATTGAAGCTCTGAATAGACAAAGAAACCTTAATTTATTATAAAAAATATAGAAAGAATATTGAAAATAGTTTTTTTTAGTTATCACCTGGCTCTATTTGCCAGAAAGAGTAAAGAGTTTACCTTTCATAACCGTCTGGTTTCTGAAGGATGGCAGGTAGATCTTTCATAAGTTGCATGAGGTCAGCGTTTCCAGCGGCCAGTCGGATGAGACCGGACAGAACCTCCACATGCAGGCTGGTCATAACCCCAACTTCTCCTTGCTGTACTGTGTGCCACAGCTCAGACAGTAAAGCTTTCTTCAGGGCCTTCAGGACTGATTTTTGAACTGTGTATGGCGATAGATAAGACAACATGAATCAAACCTATGGAAGTACTGCGTCAAATTCAATGTGAACAACATTTTTTTGAGCTTCTACAAAGAAAGCAGCAATACTGACTGTCTTTAGGGCGGGTGGGATCATCAATAATGGCTCTCTTCAAGTAGGCGTTGAGTAAAAACAGAAAGCTGCTGCTTTGGGAGCTGATCTGCGCTAGGTTAGACGGCTCCAGGCACCAGAGCTCAAAGCTGAGGACGTGTGTGGAGCAGTTCTGCAGAAGGACAACCCCAATGGCCTGGGCTGAAGGACTTTCCCTCTGGATGCAGTGCAAGAGAACGTCTGTCTGAATGAGTTTGGCAGTGCCTGGCTCCCAGGACAGCACCTAGAGAGAAACATTTTTACTAAAAGTGCGCAAATAAACAATGACATCTGTAGGCGTTGTTTATATTATAAGCTACAGAATATAAGGTATTTCAAACTTATTTTTACCACTAAGTGAAGAACAACAACAACAAAAAAACTTGACCATGAGTATATCAGGGCATTGGGTGAAATGTTTCACTGTTATATGTACCTGTAGCAGGAAGTCCTCCAGCTGCACACACTGGCAGGAAGTGAGGAGAGCAGCCAGACCTCGCAGGTGTGCCTGAGACAGAGCAATGCAGCTGCTGTGGTCTTCAGAGAGCAGCTTCAGCACTGCGTGGCCGTACACGCTCAGCTGGTTCTCAGGGGCCACGAGACATTTCTGAGGGAGCAGCAGCAGGGCGGACACCACCTCCTTCAAGCTGGACGGCTCGATGTACTCATGTAGAGACAGCAGCGCTCGGAGACAGAGGGATTGCTTTTTGGGACAACTTCTGAAGAACAAAAGGAATTTTTAAGTGATGCACCAAACAAAACTACTACTAACGCACTACTAGCATATTGCTCAAACTATTTTTGAGCACAGGATGAAAACATGCAGCTCTCGCTTCTATTTCTCAATTAAACCTGCTTGCATGACACAAAATAAACATTTGTGTTTTGAAGATGAACAAAAGTCTTATGGGTTTAGAACAATATGAAGGTGAGTGACTGAATTTTCATTTTTGGGTGAACTAACCATTTAATATCAAAGTACAAACCTGATTCCAAAAAAGTTGGGACACTGTACAAATTGTGAATAAATACAGAATGCAATGATGTGGAAGTTTCAAATTTCAATATTTTATTCAGAATACAACATATATGACTTATCAAATGTTTAAACTGAGAAAATGTATCATTTTAAGGGAAAAATAAGAAGATCTGGACTGCAGGCTGGCCATTTCAGTACCCGGATCCTTCTTCTAAGCAGCCATGTTGTTGTAATTGATACAGTATGTGGTCTGGCATTGTCATGTTGGAAAATGCAAGGTCTTCCCTGAAAGAGACGACATCTGGATGGGAGCATATGTTGTTCTAGAACTTGGATATACCTTTCAGCATTGATGGTGCCTTTCCAGATGTGTGATCTGCCCATGCCACACGCACTCATGCGACCCCATACCATCAGAGATGCAGGCTTCTGAACTGAGCGCTGATAACAACTTGGGTTGTCCTTGTCCTCTTTAGTCCGGATGACATGGCGTCCCAGTTTCCCAAAAAGAACTTCAAATTTTGATTCCACAGAACAGTTTTCCAGTTTGTTACAAAGTTACATTTAACTTTTCCGGCCTCTTTTTGCTACCTGTCCCAACTTTTTTGAAATGTGTAGCTCTCATGAAATCCAAAATGAGCCAATATTTGGCATGACATTTCAAAATGTCTCACTTTCAACATTTGATATGTTATCTATATTTTATTGTGAATAAAATATAAGTTTATGAGATTTGTAAATTATTGCATTCCTTTTTTATTCACAATTTGTACAGTGTCCCAACTTTTTTGGAATCGGGTTTGTATTATTAATTATATAGTAAAATCTTTTTAAATTGTATTAAACACAATATATTCCTCAACTAGCAGAAAACATTGCATGTTGAGACTGGTGTGACATACTTGCTTCTCTTGTCTTGTAGTTCTCGGAGCACGGCTCTCTGTGCGGCTGTCAGGTATGTGCTCACGAGCTCTAAGGCGTCCAGCTCTCGGAGCGTGGCGGCACTGGACTCCAGCAGGGTGAGCGTGCTCTCAGTCAGACGGCTGCACAGCTGCTTTAGCCTCACTGGATTCAGGCTGTGAGGAGGGAAAGAGCTCAATTCCAGAGCCAGAAACCATTGCTCCACTGCTGGATGTTTAAACACTGATCTGAGGACAGCCAGTTTGATCTGGAGAACAGGAAAAAGAGGGGAGGAACAATGTAAGGTTTCTGGACTATCTATATAATACAATACAATACAATACAATACAATACAATATAATATAATATAATATAATATAATATATATTGTTTTTTTGGTATTATGGGATCGAATTGAGATTTTTCTGGGGGAAAAAATGAGATTGCTATTTGTCCTTCAAATGTTATGTTGTTCTGTCTTTTTCTTCTGTGTTTGTTCTGTACAAAGTGAAAAACACAAATAAATGTGCAAAAATATGCTTGTGATTTACAGAGCTTGCTTGCTGCACAATTATATTATACTATAAATGTGTGTGGTTATATAGCAATATGGCTTTAAGGGTGCCCTAGAACCAGTTTTTCACAAGATGTAATATAAGTTTAAGGTGTCCCCTGAATGTGTCTGTGAAGTTTCAGCTCAAAATATCCCATAGATTTTTTTTTTATTAATTTTTTTAACTGCCTATTTTGGGGCATCATTAACTATGCACTGATTCAGGCTGTGGCCCCTTTAAATCTCTCGCTCCCTGCCCCCCGAGCTCTCGACTATAATACAGTGCATAAACAAAGTTCACACAGCTAGTATAACCCTCAAATGGATCTTTCAACAACAACAAAGCTGGAGAATCTCACGCAGCCAAAATGAGGATTGTCAGTAACGGTGTTCAGCCTTACATTGTTCAAACCGGAGTCGACACTGATGGAGAGACTCAGGAAGAAGTTACAACTTTTAGACGTTTCTGAATGGTTAGTGGATAAATTGATGTAGTTGCTGTGGAGTTAATTCAACTCATCCACTAGCATGTGCCGTCATGTTCATCTTTTGTGCAAATCCAGTGTTGAATTGATTGCCGTTTGTGAAGCAGTCCGGCGTAAAATGATGTGCGCAAATATATAACACTTTACCGACTTTCTTCGGCACATTTCCTTCATAAATGAAACTCAATCACGGTATCTTCAGTGGCTCAGATGACGTGAGTCTACAGAGACTCTTATGTTCATTGATACATTCAATAACAACATTTGTAATGCTAGTAAACAGAAATGGCGGACTGCTATGGCTCTCTCAGGGCGGGATCTGTGCTAATAGGGCAGATCATCACCAGTCGTGGGCGGGGCTTCACCATACTCTTACGTATGCGTGTATGGAGAAACTGTTTACAATTTACGGGGATTATAAAAAAAGTAGAGTTGGTGGTTTTTTACCATTATAGGCTGGTTGTTTACACAATGTGGACACACATCTGTGTTCAAACACCTTATTAACGTGAATTTTGCACAATAGCTCCCTTTTTAATTAAATCACAGCTATTGCAATTTGATAACCATATTAAGCAATATGCGATTACAGTCTTACTTTAATTAATTGTGCAGCCCTAATCCCATCCCATGCTTATTTCTATGAGTCATTCGTCTCCTCCCCTTATAATGTTTCTGAAATAACCCAGGATATTTTTTAGAACCAAATATTAAGATCACGGCTACCTGTTCCTTATCAGTGTTCTGAGCAGGTACGTGGTCTGTGTCAAAAAAGAGGTCTCCCTTGTCCTGCTGTTCTGCAGGTTCAGGTTGAGAGGGCTGTTGACTTTCTGAGCTCAGCAGCTTGAGGATGAGAGAGTTCAGCAGTGCCATCAGACGGCCCAACACCTCTCCTGCCGTCTCCTTGGGGAGCTGCAGGCAAACACAGAGACAATCATTGAGGACAGGAATTCACAAGCTTTTTTTCTCAGCCAAACTCCTTAGACTGTAGTACATTCTTTAAAATATCTTTTTATGTCTCCGCAGAAGAAAGTAAGTTGAAGTTTGGAACAACATGAGTAAATGGTGACAGAATTTTTTTATTTTTGGGTAAATTATCCCTTTAATACATTGAATTAAATACTACCTGCATTGTTTTAGTTATTTATAGTTACATACAGAAACCATTCAAATATATTTTTAAAAGGCTCAATACCGAATTGAAACTGACAACAACGTTTCTGATGTAGAAAAGCACTTGATTGACAGCCACTGGGAACTGGGACACATCCAGAGCGGTCATAGCTTCCTGTGCAGCCTCCTTAAAAGAGTCCTGTAGGAAAGCATTTGCCCCTTCACTATGGGATGCCTTCAGCAGAGCGGTGAAACCAACGTAAGATCGACCATCAGTGAAGTCTTCAGTCGTGGACTGTGAGAAAGTGTGACAAATCAATCAGGAACTTCAAGAAAATTAAACTTCATGCAGTCATTTATATAAGAACAATTGACCTAACATTAAAACGCTAACACTTTACAATAACATTCCATTTCATAACATTAGATATATAATTACATACATTATATAACTTTCTGCTGACGTGGTCCAAAGAGAATGAGTCGCATTTGGTGAAAATCAGACCAAAAGTAGTTTTCAAAAATATTTGAAAATATTTGATCTGTATGTGTCGTTACTGACCAAGAAACAACTACAGATGATTCAGTGACAGAGCGGTCCGAACGAATCCAAACAGTTTCAGATCGTTGTGCAAGCGTGTTTGGCCAATTCACGGAAAAAAAAGGATTGAGACAAATAATTAATTCACGAATGACTGGTATTGCTGGTTCAGTCGACAGAAATACAGGACACACGTAATAACTGATGAAATATTGGGTAGGATTAGTGGTGTGGGGGCCCTCGGGCCAGATGAAGA